>NW_027069385.1:1282500-1582500 GCF_037157495.1 Lathamus discolor
CAGAATGAACTTTAGAGTTCCAAATTTATAATTAGTACCAAAATACCTTGTATAAGAGTTAGGTTTGTCTCCTTAGGAAACATACTGAGTTGTAAGGGATACATGTGTTTTCTACATGTTCAGTACTGTGTACAAAGGATTACAATAGCTGTGGATGAATTAGTACGGAAATGAGTGGAGTTAAATTAGCCTGACCTGTCTTAGCTTATTTAACTTTTACAATTATGCAACTTGGTCATCCGTAACCTCTGTTGCACTACGACATAAAGTCTTAACCTATATTCTGAACAACCTACTACTAGAAACTGCTTTGTAAATAACAAAAAATGGCAAGCATTTAGTCACAAAGCCATGTACTGGCTAAATACTGTAGGTAAGTGTTGTTTCATTGAAGTCACTATGCTATGAAAATTCTGGAGAAAACTGCACTTTGTGCAGTTTATGAAGATCAAAGTTAATTTGAGTTTATGCAGCTTAGGATAGTGCACTACATAGTGTAGTATCCAAGCAAATTCTAGTCAAGCATTCTGTAGCATGACTTCTATCTATGTAATGAATAGACAATTTTTCTTCAAGATCAAATAGTTAAACATAATAGAGATGCATAAGTTTGGAAAAGTGGATATGTTAAATGTGAACTTCAAAGGGGAAAAATTCCTTTACTTGAGCCCTTTACTGATTCTGTATATTTTGTAAAGAAAACCCAGTGGCTTATTTAGTTATGTACTCCTCATATGAGGTGGTGTTGATTCTGTATCATTTATTCTTAACTGTGAGAACTGTAAGTTCCAGGCCTTTTTTTTTTTCCTTAATGGGAAAATTTCAGTTTTCCTTTGTAGTTGTCAGTACTTTTAGATTCATTGTCCTTCATTGTAATGTCAAGAAAATTACTTTTTTTCCAACATATGTACACTAATAAATAATAATTAATAATTTCTTTTTTTTTTTTTTTTACTACTCACTAAATTCACACTTCTGTAAGACCGTATTCTCAGTGTTTCTCATCTAAATTCATCAGAACAAGTGGTAGGTCTAGTACCCAGAACGTCCATGCAGCTTGCCCTTTTTATCCTTTATATGCAACATTCACATTTTTCAGATTACCTAAATCAAAGAGAGAAACTCCATCTGGAACACTATCAGTCAGTCCTCACAGCAGACTTAATTATGTAAGACTCAAAACACTGACGAGTCAATGGGGATATGAGTTCTATGAAAGTAGGGTTTGCTAATTAATTATTTCAACAGGAAAAAAAAATGTAGGAGAAAAACACAGACTCATGCATTCTAGAGTTTCACTTTCAGAAAACTTTTTGACTCTGTCCATGGACAATAACTTTAGTGCTCCTTGTGGATATTAAAAAGTTAAAGAGCAGACTCACAGATAATATTTGCTCTTGAGCAAGGTTTGGGGATCAGAATCTGCTGGTACATTATTTGTGGTTTGCCTTATCTCATAAGAAATTTATGAGTAAAGAAGTGCCATTGTAAAAATTTCAGTCTTCGTTCTAGCTAAGGCTGCACTAAACGATACAGATTTTACATGATACTTCTAAACAGGTTACGATATTTTCTCCACATGCAGCTTTCCACTTCTTCAAGCAACTGATCCGCTCTTCGTTTGCAGTGGCTGAGTTGTCCTATTAGTTAACAATCTGTTACTTGATGATGTTGCAAAAAGACAAAAATACCCTTTAATATAGTCTCTTGTTCTTTTTCAGCTACTTACCAAGCACATTTTGAAACCTCTAATAGTCTCAATTTAATTAGCCTCCTATTGGCTTAATTTTTCTTTGCCCATTTAAATACAGCATTACAAACACATTTGTAAATCACATTGTTTTTAGGCCAAAACATTTTGTTCAATGAGTGATTGCTTATATACTCTATCAATTACTCCAGCAAATTAATGTCTGATGCGCTTACTGATGCTTTAGTTTTTAAATTCCTGCATTCATGCTCTAAACAGGATCTGTCACTGCATTGTACTAATAACAGATTAACTCCTACACTATGAAGAAATAACAACATATCATCAGTGTTCTTCTTCCCCCATAATTTAGCTCCAAAACAAATGACCTTCTTGGATAGCTTGTTAATAGAAGAATTATTTGGTTAAGATTTTAGGGAAGCAAAAAAAGGTAAAAAGGGAAATGATAACACTGATCCTAACACTAGGGCATTGCCACTTCCTGTGGCAAAGATACATAAAGTCAGAGTTACATTTTCTTCAGAGTCTTCAAAACCTGTATTTCATTCATGCTGCACAATTACTGCAGAAGTGAGTTATGTGAATATCTCTACTTGGCCACAATAGGATTACCAGGACAAGCACACAACCTTGTGTAAGTCCAATTTATGTGAGGGAACATTATATTTTCCATAAGGGTAGTCATGGAGAATACATCATTGTAGTAAATCCTGTAAGAATTACACTCAGTGTTCCCTGGCTCCAGGGCAGATGGTGAGGCAAGCTTTTGAGAAACATGGTTGTCCTGGGTTTAAACCGTGGCAATGGCACACATCAGTGAGATGTGGCTAAAGAAGGAATGCATGCCTCTGCGTTCTTTGTCTTTTAAAAAGGAGACATGCTAGGATAAATAATTCAGCATTTTTAATTAACACCACTAGGATCCAAACCATGTGATTCTTGTGCAGAGAAGTTGCATGCTAACACTCATTCTTCTTAACACTTTACAGACCTGACCCAAAACTCTGAAGATACTACACAACTTTCTGAAAATAATTAAAGTAAAAGGGGGAATAGGGATCATCTTTGCGAAAATCAGTCTTCATGGGCATTCCTGTGATATTCTACAGGGTGGTCATAATAGCTGTTAATAAGTTGAGAGCTACAATTAAAAGAGGGAATGGGAAATATAATATTAAGGACCCAAACAAACAAACAAAAAGGTTATTTATGTAGTAATATGTGTCTAGATTGTGGCCGTACTTTCTGAAAATAAAAAATTTTAAGCTTAGGACTGAGCAAAACGAAGCAGAGGCACCAATGACAGTCGCGATATTATCAATCACCATTTCAAACAATATAAGGCATTACAGAATTTGGTCTTCTGTTGTACAGTACAGCACAGATACCCTCTTGCTTAAAATGCTGAGAGCACCATGACACAGTTTGCATTTTAACAGTTCAGAATTGTTTATGTTTGGGTTGAATACAGAAGTTGCCATACTTGACTGCTATGCTTATAAATTTAAAGTTATAAAATTAAGATTAAATAATCCTTTTTTTTTTTTTGCAGTTCAGTAACAGATCAGCTTCAAGTGATGTGCATGCTACAAAGCATCTTTACACAGAAAATAGTAAAAATGTTTGTACTAAAATTTCTTCTCTATGCCACTCATGAAAAGCAGCTTTAATTGTAAGTCTTCATCTCACCAATCAACATTTTTAATTAACTTTTAGATCTCTGTACGTAATTTATGTGGTGCAAATTAAAGTGTCTGTTTAATGATTTCTGTTTATTTACTGTGTTTATCCATTTGTGTTGTTTTTATGCTTGTGTAACTTGTGTTCCATGATAGTCCATAATTTGATCTCAAAAGTGCAAATCAATCAAGAAAAGACCAAACAGAGTAAACAGAATAAGTTACTAGAAAGTGCATGGTAAAGACATAGTAATGAAATGTAATTGTAAAAAAAAAAAAAAAAAAAGGCAAATATATACATGAAAAAGTTAAAATAAAGGTGTATTTATAGATAAGATTAAATGATTTTTATCCGCTTAGTCTAATCCTTGTACAAGCATGTTTTGAATTCAATCCTCTACTGGTACAAGTGAATTAGATTGATCTATGCTTGTTAAGTTTTTGACACTGCAATTTTAAAGGAGTGGATGAGTGGCTGCGCATTATTCAGAGCGTGTATCTTCTTAAAGTATAGCTTATGGAAAGCTTCTCAGTGCCATCTTGGCAGAAGGGACGCAGCAATCTGACTTTATTGCAGATATTAAAACAAAACTTTTATGGGATTAAAATTGGTGCAAAATGATGTTCAAACTGTTAAATATCTTACCAATCAAGAAAAAAACCTGTTAAACCAAATTATGAACCTAATAGCCATGACAATCCTGAAACTCCATTTTAGGGTTTTGAGTTTTGGATTGCTGCTTATAATCCAGTTGTGCTGCCACATCAAGTTAATTTCACTGGCCTGTAGTGCATGAAAAAATACTGTACTGAGCTGTTTACTGATTGCTTACAAGAACAGTAATAACAGTACAACAGCTTTAACAATCAGTACAAAAGAGTGGTCAGTATAGACAGCAATACAGTCTTATTTTTCTTTTCTCAGATAACAAGGATTTTTAATGAAAGCATGTGCTAACAGGTGTTAAAATAATTTATTGCAAAACAGAAACAGCTTTGTTCGAAATCTTATAGTGACACTGCCAGGGAATTGGAGTGTTGAGGAGTTATTAGAACGTGCCGCGAAAGTCCCTACCGGTAATCAGGCTATGTTAGTGAATGACATCAAAGAATTAGGAGAGGGATTGAAAGCACAAGCAGAAACATCCCAAACCCAAGTGTTCGCAGCCTTCGCTCCTCGCCGCTCGCCCAGCCAACCAGTACCAGCAAAAAGCTCTGAGAGTCCGCTGTTTCCGATGCGGCCAGCAGGGCCACCTCCGGCGAAACTGCCCTGCCGGAGCAATCTGGTGTCCTCAATGCCAATCTGCTGCACACTGCCCTGCCGCTTGCCGAAGACTACAGGGAAACGGAGGACAGAACGCGAGGGGGACCCGCGTGATGACACAAGTAGCCCCCCACATTGCTTCCCCCCACCCTTGGCCACCTCTGAGCCTCTGCCAGTTGCTGCTGCGTCTGCAAAGACTGAGGACAGAGATGAAGACAGTCTTTTGACCCGGACCCTACTGACCCCAAGAAAGAGCCTGTGTGTGCTCATCAGGCTGCTGTTGCTGCTTCTGAAGTTCTGACGCCTGTTAATTCTGATGCTGACCTGGATGATCCTTTTGACATGGAGCCGGAAAAGAAGCCTAACTTATATCCTCCAGATGCTCATGATAAATGGGCAGCTGTAAAGGGAGAAGCGAGATGGGTGTGGGATGCAGATGTATTGTGCGCTTTCCCTATGATGTATGTGCAGGATCAAGATCCCCGGTGGGAAGGTCTCTCGTATGCCCTTATCAGGGGTATCGGGCGGACTGTGGTGAACTGTGACAGACCGTGGATTTGGGGTCCCATATACAACTCATTTGATACAGTCTGTCTGTGATACTCATGTACTAGAAGTTGGCAAGTATGTCTATGATTCTATTGATGCTTGGAAACCTTTATAGATATTGCTGGCCACTTCTTCTGACATGGACTGGCCACCTGTGTCAGAATGAGTGTGCATTTTGATCAGTATAAAAGCCCAAGCCTCATGCGATGTGAGGGAGGCAGATCCTCTGCGGGGACGCTTGCTAGGGCTGAGCCTGCCACCTCACACTGTGATGATGCTTGTTGGAGCTGGTTTCCTGATAGTCTTCACAGGGTCCTTGTGCCACGTTCTGTACGTGGGACTGTGTAGTGCGAGTAATGATTGTCTGGATTTTGTGTTTCAAATATTGTAGTTGTGTGAAATGTGCTTGTGGGATCCCATATGCATACATGTGTATGTGATGAGGGCAGATGGTGTTCTATGTATTTTTTTTTTTGTTATCGTGTTCATGTAAAAGTTTTTAACAGGTAGTGGTTTAACATTTCAGGCAAGAAAGGGTTAATGCAAAAGTGTGGTAGCTGACAGGTATTTATGGTTGCTGCTGAAGCAGGCAGGCAGCTGTAGCTGCTGCCGAGCAGGCTGCTGTTTGTAGCTGTGCAAAGCAGGGTGAACAAATTAAAAAAAAAAAAAAGGAGAGAAGAAAAAAAAGGTAAAGTTGCAGAGCACAGGTAAACAAATGCGTATCCAGGTGATAGACTGAAAATCTATTCAGAGAGAGGCTCTGTCAAGCAATGATTTTGACTGTTTGCAGGCGTTGCAGGAAAATATTCTCGCCTTTCCTGTTAAGTACCAGATTAATGCTCAAGGTCAGGCAGTAAATGCTGAAATGTCTCCCTTAAATTGGAAATTGCTATCTCAGTTAAGGCAAACTGTTATTTCTACAGTCATTCAGTTTGAACCCACTAGGCAAATGTTGTCATATATTTGGGGAACAGATTTGCTGTTATATTAAAAGTATTGTGAAATTGATCCTCACCCCTTCGCAGTTGTTGTTATGGAACACGTATTGGCAGAAAGCCTGTCAAGAGGTGGCTGCAGTTCAGCGAGTCCAGGGAGATCCCCTGATTGGGGTGCAATTACAACACCTGATGGGAACTGGACAGTTCTCCACTAAGGAGGCTCAAGTCCAGCTAGGTCCAGAATTGTTAAAAGAATCTATGAGACTAGCCTTGCTACTGGGGAGATCATCATCTGCGTTGAAAGGACCATTAATTGTTCCAGGTGTCATCGATGCTGATTATATGGGTGAAATTACGTTAAATTATTTATGCATCTTTGGTGATGAACAAATTCCAGCGGTTGTTAAGCACTTTGTACAAACAGAAGCGCAGAAGATAAAGCCTTCTTTTAAGGCGTACTATCGAGATCCTAATACAGATTTGTGGCAGGGACCGGCAGAAGTAATATATCTGGGCCGTGGTTACGCCTGCTCCTGCAGGACCCTTGTGGGTACCATCCAAGTGACTAAGACCGGCTGCTGCAGAAGCTCCAGTGATGGCGTCTCCGAGCTAGTGTATGGACCCTGACTCGCAGGCCCGGGAGGAACGTCGCTTGCGCCGAGCGCTACAGCCACTAATAGAAGAACTTAACTCCTTAATCAACACAGAGCTTTCGTTGAGCACGGTCGCCCTCCTAGATCCCGTCCATGGCCACAGGCATATAGTGGTACAACTGAGATTGGTGATACAACAAGTGCTTCGATAACTCTATCGTTTTTGTCATCAGTGTGACCCTACAGTAGAATTGTATTGTGGTGGTTGTCAGTCTATAAGTCATCTTCGCCAGAGTTAGCTGAAACAAAGACTTTTTGTATAGTCTGTCAAATTATCTTTTATGTAACCCGCTTATAGCGCTTCAGAAATATTTAGCTGATTTTAGAAGTACAGATTTTGAATTACTCGAGTTATTTGAAAATCGAGGTTCGCTTCATAGAGCTGCATATACGTTTGCTTTACAAGCTGCTTCGCTGTTATAGGTCTCATAATTATAAGGGGTCTGTTACTTTGTTATGCTTTGCAATGTTGTTCTACTTGTTTACAACGACTCCTGACTCAGTCCTTATTCCTTTATAAAGAAAAAGGGGGAATTGTGGAGGATTGGCTTGTCGAAAAAGGTCAAAAGGTCACGTTCCCATCAACGAGCTGAAACAAGACATCTGTGTAGAACATGGTGCAGACTTCTCACACCAGATAATGAGGAACTGAAGGACACCAGCAAACAGCAACATATTATGACCAATCACAGCCAAGGACACTAAGCGATAAGCGCGTGAGAAGGAGGATGGTGGGGGGGTGCACGGTGTAGCTGCAAAAATATAGAGCTTACACAATGCCTTATTTGTGCCAGAACCAATCAAGTGCCTAGTATTTGCATATTCACTGTTATATTAACCGAAGGTAGAAGCCCAATAAACGAAGCTTGCTGGTAACTCATATTGAGTCGTCCAAGTCTTCCTTTCACGACAGATGATCAATTATGGTCTTAGATTTCCAAGGTTAATTAAAGGTGCAGAGCCTGAGTTCACTGTGAACTGAGTTCTGCAACTGAATTATAGTGAGTATAAACCACCAGATTTGCCAAGGCATGTGTAATCTAATGGATGTAACTGACAGATGTAGTTCCTTGCAGAGGTAACTGTTGGATCAGAATCTAGAAGTAAAGGAAAGAAGTTGTTTTTCTATATGATATTGGGGAATTCTGCTCCAGTGCTTTGATTCTGCTGACAGATGTTGCAAAGAAACAACACCGTAGAAATTGGCTATGATTGATATTAAGCTGCTGTTTATTATCGTTAAGGTAATTCATTAATACATGCAAAACACATAGTCACCATAATAGGTAGCATCTTATATGGTCAGAAGCCCTTTACGAGTCAAAAAAAGGAAATTTTATGCTTTTTTTTTTTTTTATAAGCATCATACTGATCAGTTAAAGAACGAGGGGCTCAGCGAGGCAGTTTGCGCTTGCAGGAAACCGGGATAGCTGCCTGATCAAGAGGACTCGCCTGAAGCGCAGGAGGAGGAAGGACTTCTTGCTTGTGCAGATAGACGTAGACGGACCGATCGACCAGATCATAGAATCATAGAATCATAGAATAGTTAGGGTTGGAAAGGACCTCAAGATCATCTAGTTCCAACCCCCCTGCCATGGGCAGGGACACCTCACACTAAACCATCTCACCCAAGGCTTCATCCAACATGGCCTTGAACACCGCCAGGGATGGAGCACTCACAACCTCCCTGGGCAACCGATTCCAGTGCCTCACCACCCTAACAGGAAAGAATTTCCTCCTTAGATCCAATCTAAACTTCCCCTGTTTAAGTTTGAACCCGTTATCCCTTGTTCTGTCACTACAGTCCCTGACAAAGAGTCCCTCCCCAGCATCCCTATAGGCCCCCTTCAGGTACTGGAAGGCTGCTATGAGGTCTCCATGCAGCCTTCTCTTCTCCAGGCTGAACAGCCCCAACTTCCTCAGCCTATCTTCATACGGGAGGTGCTCCAGTCCCCTGATCATCCTCGTGGCCCTTCTCTGGACTTGTTCCAGCAGTTCCATGTCCTTTTTATGTTGAGGACACCAGAACTGCACACAATACTCCAGGTGAGGTCTCACAAGAGCAGAGGGGCAGGATCACCTCCTTCGACCAGCTGGTCACACTCCTTTTGATGCAGCCCAGGATACGGTTGGCTTTCTGGGCTGCGAGCGCACACTGAAGCCGGCTCATGTTCATTTTCTCATCGACCAGCACCCCAAAGTCCTTCTCCCCAGGGCCGCTCTGAATCTCTTCTTTGCCCAATCTGTAGCTGTGCCTGGGATTGCTCCGACCCAGGTGTAGGACCTTGCACTTGTTATGGTTGAACTTCATGAGGCTGGTATCAGCCCACCTCACAAGCGTATCAAGGTCCCTCTGGATGGCATCCCTTCCATCCAGCATATCAACCGGACCACACAGCTTGGCGGCATCGGCAAACTTGCTGAGGGCGCACTCAATCCCACTGTCCATGTTAGCGATGAAGATGTTAAACAAGACCGGTCCCAACATCCATCCCTGAGGGACACCACTCGTTACTGGTCTCCAACCAGACATCGAGCCATTGACCACAACTCTTTGTGTGCAGCCACCCAGCCAATTCTTTATCCACCGAGTGGTCCATCCATCAAATTGATATCTCTCCAATTTAGAGACAAGGATGTTGTGTGGGACAGTGTCAAACGCTTGGCACAAGTCCAGGTAGATGACATCAACTGCTTTACCCTTGTCCATCAGTTCTGTAGCCCCATCATAGAAGGCCACCAAATTGGTCAGGCAGGAATTCCCCTTAGTGAAGCCATGGTGGCTGTCACCAATGTTTTTCACGTGCCTTAGCATGCCTTCCAGGAGAATGTGCTCCAAGATTTTGCCAGGCACAGAGGTGAGACTGACTGGTCTGTAATTCCCCAGGTCTTCCATTTTCCCCTTCTTGAAAGTGGGGGTTATATTTCCCTTTTTCCAGTCGTCGGGAACTTCATCTGACTGCCATGATTTTTCAAATACGATGGCCAGTGGCTTAGCAACTTCATTTGCCAGCTCCTTCAGGACCCGCGGATGGATTTCATCAGGTCCCATGGACTTGTGCACATTCAGATTTTTAAGATGGTGGTAAACCAGATCCTCTCCTACAATGGGCCCAAGGTCTTCATTCTCACATTCCCTGTGTCTACCTTCTAAGACCTGGGTGGTGCAGTCAGAGCCTTTGCCAGTGAAGACCGAGGCACAGAAGTCATTCAGAACCTCAGCCTTCTCCAAATCCTGTGTAGCCAGTTCTCCCGAGAGCTTCCTCAGGGGGCCTATGTTGTCCTTAGTCTATTTTTTGTTTGCTATGTACCTGTAGAATCCCTTCCTGTTATCCTTAACATCCCCAGCCAAGTTAAATTCTAAGCGCACACAGGCACCTTGGTAAAGCTACTCAGCATTTGCAGGAGAAAGTGTCCCCACAATTACACCGAGCCTCCTGGGTCTGCTAACGTGGATTTGGCAGAAAATGGTTCACCACTGTCCTCTCAGAAGGCAGAAAATCTCATTATTCAAATGAAACAGTCTCTCTTGTCTGTTCATCTCAGCAGGTAACATGTCACCTTCTGCCAAATCACTAAATAGAAGTACTTGCTTCCATCAGAGCACAGTATCAGTAAGACAGACATGGAAGACATCTTCATGAAGCACTTGGCAAATAATGTGATGCTGGGACCACGAGTGCTTCATTAATCACTACAAAGCTTGTTAAATGGTAGACTGTGTTCTGAGCTGACAGCAGCAGTCATGATCCCTTGGGCCTTCAGGTCAATGCTCAGCTGTGACTGAAAACTTTCATCAGAGATCATGAAAATGTTTGGAGTGTTGTAGCTCAAATGCACCCAAGAGGGAAGTTAAAAACTACTGATCCCACTTTGGCAGAAGAGTACCTGCTTTTCACCTTTTCTTATCCTGCACTCCAGGTTTTGCTGGAGATAGATCTTTGGCTTGAGCTGTTACAGCTGGTCTTAAAATTATAGAATGGTTTGGGCTGGAAGGGACCTTAAAGCTCAGCCAGTTCCAACCCCCTGCCATCGGCAGGGACACTTTCCACAAAAACACCAGGTTGCTACAAGCCCCATCTAAACTGTCTTCTGGAGTTAGAACAAAGATCAATCTGCAAGAGAAGCTCACAAATTAAAAAGGCAATTTACAAGCTCAGTCTCCTGCTCTGGCTGTCAGAAACATTTGCACTAGTTATTACCCATATCCCCAACACGCAGCTCACTCGCTCTTCTTCCGCTGCATGTGCAGGAGGTTCTGTATTATATCCTCTTCCTTTTCAGAAGTAATCCCACTCTAAGAGATACAGAAAGGAAAAATCTAACTGTAGAAAAAGACATGAGAAAGAGCATGGGGAGATGACGGTTAAAATCAAATAGATGCCAAGTGGGCTTTTTCATTGTCAGCACAGAACTGATTGATGAGCCATAAAATGCAATTAAAACACAAGTCTGCACTCAAATGTTTTAGTAGGGAGGTATTCTGTCCAACTCTTACCCTAATCTCATCTGGGAACTGTGCATTTGTAACCAGGAAAGTAGAGATGCTGTGCTGGTGCAGGAGCCTCTCAAACCGGTTGATCTCCAGGTACTTGATGGGCTCTCCTATCAGTGACAGTGTTCAGTGCTTTGCAGTCATTTCTTCATCAAAGCGAGCTGCTTGTACTCCTGAGAAGCCTGCAAATACAAGGAAAACCAGGCTTAAATCAAGAGCAAAGGGAAAACACCAGGAGCTCAACTGCAGCATCTGTGTGAAAATGCTGTCTGCAGGTTTAACTGACCTGAGCCACATGTGTTGCACCCATCAGAGGGCAGGGGAGAGGCAACTGCTCCTCCTCGAGTCCTCAGTACAGGAAAGACATGAACCTGTTGGAGAGGGTCCAGAAGAGAGCCACAAAAATTATCAGAGGGCTGGAGCAGCTCTGCTCTGGAGACAGGCTGAGAGAGTTGGGCTCCAGGGAAACCTTATTGCAGCCTTTCAGTTCCTAAAAGGGGCCTGTAAGAAAGATGGGCAGAGACATTTTAGCAGGGCCTGCTGCCAAAGGATGAGGGGTGATGGGTTCAAGCTAAACGAGGGAGATTCAGGCTAGATGTGAGGAAGAAATTTTGTACAATGAGGGTGGGAAAACTCTGGCACAGGTTGCCCAGAGAGGTGCCAGATGCTCCATCCCTGGAGACATTCAAGGCCAGGTGGGATGTGGTTCTGCCAACCCGATCTACTTGAAGATGTTGCTGCTCATTGCAGGGTGATTGGACAAGATGAGTTTTGAAGGTTCCTTCAAACACAAACCATTTTGTGATTCTATACCAGGCCGCATGTTCAGATATGAAATCAGCTGACTACAGGAAAAATTTTGTTCCAAATATGTCCCTGCACATTTCTTAGACGTGCCTCGATGCACTCACATAATATCAGTGGGCTTAGATTGGGGATTGGTCTGTTTTAAAGAAACCAAAGCCTTGATTTTGAAGCCAGGTCCTCAGCTCACCTTGTATTGCCTAGAAGCTGGAGCTCATGCAGTACAGAAAATTACAGGCTATTTTGCAAAGCCGAGATAAAAAGAGGTGTTGGTGGATGTTGCTTCAGCCTCACGTAGAAAAGCTGCTCTATGATCAGAGCAGAGCTCGGTGCATGATAATGCAACCAGGCTCAGCCCTGAAGAAGTGACAGGACTAATGGTTAATGATGCAGAAACCTGACAGTACTAAATGAGAACATCATTTGTAAAGAAAGCAGCATCTCAACCACACACTGAGATTAAGGGATAACTTTCCTTTTCCTGAAGTTACTCTGAGCTGGCTTTGAATTTAATTACTCTCCCTTAGCATCTTGCCACTGGACTGTGACAATCACCATGTACCAGCTTTCGAAGCAGACAGAAAGTAATTCCAACACCATGTAGAGTTTGAGGGTCACTTTCTCAAAGCAGCTGACATCAAATGTAGCATATGGGACATACACTGCAGAGAAGGCAGAGGTTTTGTAGGAATCATTTGACTACACAAATCAGAAGATAGACAGATAAGCTCAGATCTCAGAGCATGCAGCCAAGCCTCCTTTGATCAGCACAGCTCCTCTGCAGAGCTGATTCCACCTGCTCTCCTACTGCTGTGTTTTCATTTGGGGAAAAGAAAGCAGCATCTGGCACATCTGCCTAGAGAGGCTGGTGGGTGACTTCGGGTACCAGCCATCACAAGTGCCTAGGTGACTGGGGAGACAAGGAATTGGTTTTACCTTCTCTTACAGCAACACACAGAGGTAGCCTTAGGATTTCCTAGGTCAGGTCACGCATTTTTGTTCGGGTTTCGCTTTTCCCAAGCGGAACCAGGGCTGTATTATCACACACTGCCCATCTCACAACTTTGAATTATGTTTCCACTCTGTGTGTGCCCTTCACGAGGGCACAGAGATTTACCAGCCACTACAAAATGCATCCATCAAATAAACTACTTCCCACCTTTCCACCCTAGCACCCTATCAGCAAGATGTCTCCCCAGCCATTAGCTTAAGAGAATGATGTGATGTTAACCACCACCTTCAAAAATAGTGCGCAATTTGGCAACAAGAAAAGAGAAGATGACAGCTCTAAAAGCATGCACGAAAGTTTTTACAGCCCCCAGACACTGTGCTCTGTGCTTTTTGCTTCAGCAGGTACAGCCAAGCTGCAGTGATCAACAGGACATGTGCATCTGTTCAGTGCTGGAAACAGCCCCTCTGACTTGCCCCAGCACTACCTAAAATGCCTCTTGAATTTGACTGGTTTTTGTTTCCTGTTCAGTGGTCAAAGTTTAGAGTTGCCAACTTGTAACTGCCTCTCTGCTTCTTTAAAGCAGAGTGCAGGAACCCCAACTCACTCTGAGGAAAAGGGAGTGGGTTTAGAAAGAAAAAAAGGTTTAGGAAGAAGGTGGGCTTTCGGTGGGCTTTTAATCCCTAGATCCCTCAGGCAGCACCAGTCTCACCTCCTTTCTAAGAGATCTGTGGTGTTAATGAGGAAGAAGAGTTTCAAAGTGGGCATTTCTCTGCAGAAACCCAGAGGGGTTTTCCAGCTAAATGAAAATGGCTGATAAATTCTGCACCTCAAGAGCTGAGACTTCGTGTGTGTGAGGAGGACCTGTGAGGATGTTTGGTTCTACTAACAAGGCAAAGTACTTTACGCTGTTGTGATCTCCCAAATTCTTTGCTAATGGTTTGTCATCTCTGTGGGAGGGAGTGGAATAATGACCCTTTCCTGCACTTTGATATGTCAGACTCTGGTTTTGTAAATTCCAATAGTGCAAGCAAAGCTAGCATTATCTGAAGACCCTGTACTTCCTTGGACTCTGCTTCTTTTCCATACTGGGAACAACCAAGATGGCTTTGGGAAGAGAAGGCACCTTGCTTCAGATTCTCCCCCGCCTTGTAGCATGCAGTCACTGCCAGACATGGGAGAGTGCCCATTGGGCTGGCAGAAGAAACTGGGTTTGCTCCTGTTTTGCACGTCTTGGAATGACTGCCTGCGATGGAGAAGCCAGAAACTAGGTATTCCTAGCCCTTCCGTTCAGGCCGTTAGTCCAAACTGCTTTTAGCTCTCGTGAGTTCAGCATCACATGCTGCTGGCCAAAAACCTCTAAATTCAGTTCCACAGCATTGTGACAAACAAAATGTGCTGTACAACTCAATATGGTCAAAATAAAATCTATTAGTGCTGCTGTGTTTGAGACCCATTCTTTTGTTTGTGCTGAATTCCTCTCACGGTGCTCCCCAGGCTGCTGGTGTTAGAAAAGGGCGAAATTTTTATGATAACTATATAAATAGTAGAAATGATTATATTTGAGAAATTTATAAATCAATAGTGTGGTTTTGGAAATACTGTAATTTTGCAGTATTGTTTGTAGTTTCATACCATGGTTATTCAGTAACCAATGTTACAATGGTAGGCTTGGTGGCAAGAGCTAACATAACCATATATGGTGAAGGGTATATGGGTGGATTTAAGAAAGTATTGTGAAAGTCTATCGAAGCAGAAATTATGGACACACCAAGGGTAGTCAAGTGAGAATAAGAGAATGCTGGCGTCCACATAATGTTTGGGATATGTCTAAAGAACGGAAAGGTGAAAAGTACAGTGAGGAAGACTCCTTACTTCATCCGAGGAAGACTCCTTACTTCACCAATGCGACCACCAGAGGGGGCAGCGCAAGCGCAGAAGAGGCTGATGTCGTAATAGACTGATGTGCTAATCCTTGATGCATATGTATTAGTTAATGATGTAATCCGTGTTGCATATGTATTACCGACCAAATTTTTAGTGTATAAATTGCGAACGCGATGTGACGAGGTCAAAGCCAGATTTGGGCGCGTGCCCCTGGTTTCCCAGCGCTGCAATAAAGCACCTCATATAACCATTCTGGTGGTTAATGTTTATTCTTATGCTAACAACCCGAAGGGGGCGGGGCCGCCCGAAGATACCCGAGTAGCTCTGAGGGGGTGCCAGAGGAGCCGACACCTAACATTGCCCACCTATCACCCTCCATTTCCGCCAATTACCCTGCATAACTGGGCAGAACTGCGCACAGCTCGGCACGGCACGGCATGGCTCGGTTCGGCTGGGCTCGGCTGGGCTCGGCAAAACTCGGCTCCATCAGGGGAGGAACCAAAAAACCGGGGCACCGAGGCACCGAGGGGGTCTGGGGCAGCCCGGCAGCGGCACGGGGGTAGTCACAGCGAGGCGGGGCTACTGTCACAAAGGTAATGGGGCGGAGCTGAAGCCACCCGAAGGGGGCGGGGCCGCCCGAGGGGAACCGGGTTTCTACGAGGGGCTCCCAGAGGAGCCGACACCTGACATTGCCCGCCTATCACCCTCCATTTCCTCCCATTACCATACATAACTGCGGACAACTCGGCACGGCTCAGCTGGGCACGGCAAGACTCGGCTGGGCTTGGCAAATCTCGGCTCCGCCAGGGGGGGAACCGAAGAACCGTGGCACCAAAGGGGTCTAGGTCAGCCCAGCAGCGGCACGGGGGTAGTCGCGGCCGGGCAGGGCTGCTGTCACGAAGGTAACTGGGCGGAGCCGAAACAGCTCATAGGGGGAGAGCCGCCCGAAGAGAACCGAGCGGAGCCGAAGCCACCCGAAGAGGGCGGGACAGCCCGAATAGACTCGAGTGGCTCCGAGGGGGTCCCAGAGGAGCCGACACCTAACATTGCCCACTTATCACCCTCCATTTCCTCCCATTACCCTCCATAACTGCGCACAACTCGGCACGGCAAGTCTCTGCTCCACAAAGCTTGGCTCTGTCAAGGGGGGGTAACCGAGGAACACCACCACCGAGGGCATCTGGGGCAGCCCGGCAGCGGCAGGGGGGTAGTCACAGCCGGACGGGGCTTCTGTCACGAAGGGAACCGAGCAGAGCTGAAGCAGCCGAAAGGGAGGGAGCCGTGCAAAGGGAACCGAGCGGAGCTGAAGCCACCCGAAGGGGGCGGGCCCCCTGAAGGGACCCGAGTGGCTCCGAGGGGGTCCCAGAAGAGCCGACACCTAACATTGCCCGCCTATCACCCTCCATTTCCTCTCATTACCCTGCATAACTGGGCACAACTCGGCATGGTTCGGCTCCGCATGAGACAGCACGACTCGGCTCGGTTGGGAAAACCTCAGATTTGCACAGGGGAGAACCGAGGAACCAGGTTACCGAGGGGGTCTGGAGCAGCCCGGCATTGGGAGAGGGGGAGTCGCGGCGAAGAGGGGCTGCTGCCACGAAGGGAACCGAGTGGAGCCGAAGCAGCCCAAAGGGGCAGAGCAGGAGACTCCCGAAGGGGGCAGAGGCACCCAAAGCTACCGGTTCGGAGCTGAGGCCTCCGGAAGGGACCCGAGCAGAGGCGAAGCCTTCCGCAGGGACCAGAGGGGAGCCGAAGCCTCCCGAAGGAGGAAGCGTCTCCAGAATGGAGCCGATTGGAGTCGAAGCCACCCGAAAGGGGCGGGGCCGCCCGAAGGGACCCGAGTGGCTCCAAGGGGGTCCCAGAGGAGCTGACACCTAACATTGCCCGCCTATCACCCTCCATTTCCTCCCCTTACCCTCCATAACTTCGGACAACTCAGCACGGCTCGACTCAGCTCGGCTCTGCCAAAGAAGAACCGAAGAACCGCGTCACCAAGGGGGTCTCGGGCAGCCCGGCAGGGGCAGGGGGGTAGTCGCAGCCGGGCGGGGCTGCTGTCACGAAGGGTACCGAGAGGAGCCGAAGCAGCCTAAAGAGAGGGAGCTGCCCGAAGGGAACTGAGTGGAGCCGAAGCCACCCGAAGGGTGCGGGGCCGCCCGAATGGACTCGAGTGGCTCCGAGGGGGTCCCAGAGGAGCCCTCACCTAACATTGCCTGGTTATCACCCTCCATTTCCTCCCATTACCCTCCGTAATTGCGCCCACCTCGGCACGGCTCGGCAGGGCTCGGCTCGGCAAAGCTTGGCTCGGCAAAGCTCGGCTCGGCAAAGCTCGGCTCTGCCAGGGGGAGAACCGAAGAACCCCGTCACCGAGGGGGTCTGGGGCAGCCCGGCAGCGGCAGGGGTGTATTCACGGCTGGGCGGGGCTGCTGTCACGAAGGGAACCCAGCGGAGCCGAAGCCACCTGAAGGGGGCGTGGCCGCCCGAAGGTTCCCGAATGGCTCTGAGGGGGTCCCAGAGGAGCTGACACCTAACGTTGCTCGCGAATCACCCTCCATTTCTTCCCATTGCCCTCCACAACTGCGCACAACTCAGCACGGCTCGGCCCAGCAATGTTCGGCTCTGCCAGGGGGAGAATCGAAAAATCGGGGCACCGAGGGAGTCTGGGGCAGTCCAGCAGCGGCACGGTGGTAGTCGCGGCCGGTGGGGCTGCTGTCACGAAGGGAACCGAGCGGAGCCGAAGCAACCCAAAGGGAGGGTGCCGCCCGAAGGGAACCGAGCGGATCCGAAGCCATCCGAAGGGTGCGGGGCCACCCGAATGGATTCGAGTGGCTCTGAGGGGGTCCCAGAAGAGCCGACACCTAACATTGCCCGCTTATCACCCTCCATTTCCTCCCATTACCCTGCATAACTGGGCTCAACTAGGCACGGTTCGGCTCTGCACGGCACGAGTTGGCTCAGCACGGCACAACTCGGCTCGGTTGGGAAAACCTCGGATCCACAGAGGGGAGAACCGAGGAACCGGGTTACCGAGGGGGTCTGGAGCAGCCCGGCATCAGGAGAGGGGGAGTCGCGGTGCGGAGGGGCTGCTGCCACGAAGGGAACCAAGTGGAGCCGAAGCAGCCCAAAGGGGTGGAGCCGGAGCCTCCCGAAGCTACCGGTGAGGAGCCGAAGACTCCGGAAGGGACCCGAGCAGAGCCGAAGACTTATAAGGGGCCCAAGTGGAGCCGAAGCCTCCCGAAGGAGGAAAAGTCTCCAGAATGGAGCTGATCGGAGTCGAAGCTACCCGAAGGGGGCGGGTCCCCCGAAGGGTCCCGAGTGGCTCCGAGGGTGTCCCAGAGGAGCCGACACCTAACATAGCCCGCCTATCACCCTCCATTTCCTCCCCTTACCCTGCATAACTGGGCACAACTCGGCGCGGTTTGGCTCCGCACGAGACGGCACGGCTCGGCTCGGCACGGCACGACTCGGCTCGGCACAGCATGACTCGGCTCGGCTCGGCATGACTCGGCTTGGCTCGGCAAACCTCGGATCCGCACGGCGGAGAACAGAGGAACCAGGACACCGAGGGGGTCTGGAGCAGCCCGGCAGTGGGAGGGGGGGAGTTGCAGCGAGGAGGGGCTGCTGCCACGAAGGGAACCGAGCGGAGCCGACACCACCCGAAGGGGGCTGGTCCCCCGAAGGGCCCGAGTGGCTCCGAGAGGGTCTCAGAGGAGTCGACACCTAACATTGCCCGCCTATCACCCTCCATTTCCTCCCATTACCCTCCATAACTTCGGACAACTCGGCACGGCAAGACTCGGCTCGGCTTGGCACGGCTCAGGTCGGCAAAGCTCGGCTCTGCCAGGGGTAGAACCGAAGAACCGCGGCACTGAGGGCATCAGGGGCAGCCGGCAGCGGCAGGGGGGTAGTCGCGGCCGGGTGGGGCTGCTGTTCACAATGGGAATCGAGAGGAGCCAAAGCAGCCCAAAGGGAGGGAGCTGCCCGAAGGGAACCGAGCGGAGCCGACACCACCCGAAGAGGGTGGGGCCACCCGAATGGACTCGAGTGGCTCCGAGGGGGTCCCAGAGGAGCCGACACCTAACATTGCCCGCCTATCACCCTCCATTTCCTCTCATTACCCTGCATAACTGGGCACAACTCGGCATGTTTCGGCTCCACATAAGACGGCTCGGCTCGGCATGGCACGGCTCGGCTCGGCTCAGTTGGGAGAACCGAGGAACCGGGTTACCGAGGGTGTCTGGAGCAGCCCGGCATCGGGAGAGGGGGAGTCGCGGCGCGGAGGGGCTGCTGCCACGAAGGGAACTGAGCGGAGCCGAAGCAGCCCAAAGGGGCAGAGCCGGAGCCTCCCAAATGGGGCCGTGCCAGCGGAATGGAGCCCAGCGGAGCCGAAGCTAGCCGAAGGAGGCGGCTCCCCCGAAGGGCCCGAGTGGCTTCGAGAGGGTCACAGAGGAGCCGACACCTAACATTGCCCGCTTATCACCCTCCATTTCCTCCCATTGCCCTCCGTAATTGCGCCCACCTCGGCACGGCTCGTCACGGCTCGGCAGGGCTCAGCTCGGCAAAGTTTGGCTCGGCAAGCCGAAGCAGCCTAAAGGGAGGGAGCCGCCCGAAGGGAACCGAGCGGAGCCGAAGCCACCTGAAGGGGGGGCGTGGCCACCCGAAGGGACCTGAGTGGCTGCGAGGGGGTCCAAGAGAAGCCGACACCTAACATTGCCAGCCTATCACTCTCCATTTCCTCCCTTTACCATCCATAACTGCGCACAACTCAGCACGGCACGGCAGGGCTCGGCTCGGCAATGTTCGGCTCTGCCAGGGGGAGAACCGTAAAACCCCGTCACCGAGGGAGTCTGGGGCAACCCGGCAGCGGCAGGGGGGTAGTCGCGGCTGGGCGGGGCTGCTGTCACGAAGGGAACCAAGCAGAGCCAAAGCAGCCCAAAGGGAGGGGGCCGCCCGAAGGGAACCTAGCGGAGCCGAAGCCACCGGAAGGATGCGGGTACCCCGAAGGGACCCGAGTGGCTCCGAGGGGGTCCCAGAGGAACGGACACCTAACGTTGTCCGCGAATCACCCTCCATTTCTTCCCATTACCCTCCACAACTGCGCACAACTCGGCAAAGCTCTGCTCCGCACGGGGGAGAACCGAGGAATCGGGGCACAGAGGGAGTCTGGGGCAGCCCGGCAGCAGGAGGGGGGGAGTCGCGGCGGGGAGGGTTCTGCTGTCACGAAGGGAACCGAGCGGAGCTGAAGCAGCCCAAAGGGGCGGAGCCGACCGATGGGACCCGAGCGGAGCCGAAGCCTTCCGAAGGGTCAGAGCTGCCGGAATGGAGCCGAGTGATGCCGAATCCACAGGATGGAAGCAGAGCTGCCCGAAGGGACCCTAGTGGCTCTGAGGGGGTCCCAGAGTAGTCGACACCTAACATTGCCCGTCTATCACCATCCATGTCCTCCCCTTACCCTCCATAACTGGGCACAACTCCACACTGCTCGGCACAGCACGGCTCTTTACGGCACGGCATGGCTCCGCTAGGGCAGTAACCGAAGAACCGGGCACCTAGGGGGTCAGGTGCAGCCTGGCAGCGGCAGAGGGGTAGTCCCGTTGGGGCGGGGCTGCTGTTACAAAGGGAACCAGAGGAGCCGGAAGATCCCAAAGGGGCGGCCCTGCCTGAAGGGAACCGAGCAGAGCCGAAGCCATCTGAAGGGGGTGGGTCCCCCATAGGGACACGAGTGGCTCTGAGGGGGTCCCAGAGGAGCCGATACCTAACATTGGTCGCCTATCACTCTCCACCATTTCCTCCCATTATCAGAGTGAGTCTGAGCCAGGGTGTCTGCGTTAGATCTCAGTCTGAGGTTTGCGTGGATGTGTGAGTCAGTCAATACCAGATTGAGCCTAAGTAAATATGAGCCTAAGTCTGAGCTTTAGTGTCTGTGCAGTTTAAATACATGAATCTGAGCCAGTCTGTGTGGAAGTAAGCCTTTGTAAGTCTGAGCCCCAGAATCTGAGACAGAAAAACCCTACATGGTCTGAAACCAAATGTAATTCTGAGTCTAGCTGCTTTAGAGTGAAGCTGTACAATGTGTGACTTTTGAATGTAAATCTAAGCCCGAAAAAGAAAGCCAAAAAGTTAAAGCCAGAGAGCAGCCACGAAACCAAACCCAGAAAAAAAAAAAAAAGACACAGGTGTACCTTGTCAGGCTGTTTTTATCTCAGCTGCTGGTTTGTCCCACCCCTGAGCCAGGGCATTGAGGGAGGGGTTGTGGGTAGGGCCTGGGGTATATAAGGCACAGCTTCCTAACAAGGTGCATCTTTAGGGTTTGTCTCTTTTGAAGGTAAGGTGTTTGGTGTGTTTTGTGATTTTGATTCTTTGTGTTTTGTGATTTTGATTCTTTGTGTTTTGTTTCTGCTTTTGTTCTTTGAAATGTTTTTTTTTGAGCTAAGTGTTGTAAGCTACTTTAGTATTTATATGTGCATGTACCAATAAACTTTTTTGTGTTGTGGTTTTCTTTGAGGTGCTGTTTTTATTGGTGGTGTTGAACTAAGCAGATTTTTTTAGTTGTTCTCAGTCAGAGAAGTTATGGCCAAGATTGTTTTTAGTGTATGTTCTCATTGCTTGTTTTTTGTTTCTGTTTAATTTTGTATATAATGGTCATGGTTGGGGTTATTGCAAAAACATACCAGTTAGGTGGCTAGGAGTTTTTCTTAAGGATGCCTTTGTGTCTGTGCTCTTTTAAAAACTAAGTTGTATGCTTGGATTTGAAGAAGACCAAAGCATAATTTCAGTGTTGTTTTGGGATGCAAAAGCTGTTAAAAAACTGGTGTTTTTTTTGGCAGGGAGAGGTTAAAGAGTACTTTTCAGCTTGTGTATTTCTCATTTTAAAAGTCTAAAATGTAGAAGGAGTTTGTTCCTTATAGTCTGCAGGTAACTAATACTTCAGGGCATTTTCCTCTATTTCTCTGACTATAGACTGTTGTTTAGCTGCATTTTTGGTTTTTCTTTTTTTCTTTCTCTTCTTACCGCTGTTATTGTAGATAATGAAAAGTAATTGGGTGGATGCAGTAAGTACCCAAGTGTCTAGTATGGGAGTTGACCAATAGCTCAGGTTTGAGACCTATAGCACTACAGAAAACAAAGCAAAAAGGCAAGTTTTGGGCAGTAGAGGTGTGGGGAACAACATCAGGTTAGCAGGAATGGGTTCAGAGTGTACCATGGGGAGGAAGAAAAAAAGTGGGCTATTTTATAACCTTATTATTATATAGTGGGCAGGTTAGTACAACTTAACTGTTTTATTGCATGCATTGCCTTGTGATATGCATTGGAGCTTCCACATCATTGCTTGAAGTAAAGGTACGAAGTCTGCTTTTCGGATCGTATCCTTTATATCCTGACTGCTTCTGTTGGTTGTTTAAAAAATGTGTCAGGCATTTCTTTTCACTGTTTATAAGCATAAACAGAGTAGAGCTTTTGTTTCAGTTGCCTCATCAGTAGTCTTCTGGGGTGTTGCTCCAGGTTGCTTTTCCAGCTATGAGGAGGTAAGAAGCTTGTGTGTGAGTGTGGCAGCTCAGTGTTGAGAAGAGCATGGCAAAGGGGTTCCGTATTTGTGTTTGGTATTGCAGGTCTTGCCCTCGACCTTTGGAGCTGAATGAGTGCTTGAGGTGAGTCAGGGAGATAAGAAGGATTGTGGAGTCATTCACTTTTGCGAGAACCATAGTCACTTGCATCTGTGCACTCCTAGGTCATGGAAGGCAGGAGAGGCCAGGTGTCAGACACAGGAATCTCTTTGGGACATACGAGGACAGTGTTCAGGAGCTTTGAAGGAGGCTGAGGGTTGGTAAGAAACAGGCAGAGCTCAATGGCTGGGTGGTGGAAACGACAAGCAGCGCGGCATGTTCCCCTTTGTTTCTGGTAGATGAAGAGGAACTTGGCAACGGCTGCAACACTGCAGGAGTCTGCTGTGGGAGTTCTGAGCAGTGAGGCTGCCTCAAGATGCATGGCAATATGCATGCTAAGTAGAGGGCCTCCTGCAGGAGGCGAGGGTGGGGGACAGTGTCAGAATGGCAGGAAGAGGTTTGAAACGTGGTGTTGCTATGTAGTATCTGAGCCAGAATGTCTGAATGTCTGAGAACACACTTAGAGGTGCCTGGGAGGGGAGTGGTCAGCTTTAGTGAAAGTAGTGGCTCAGAGTTAAATTCCAGGATGAAAAGGTGCTATTTGTGGGGCTTAAGTCTGGGGTGTTGTGTCAGGGAAAATAGGTAATGTTCCGTGGTGAAACACACAAGGGTGGGCAAGTGCTGTTGTTGTCTTTGGCCTCTCGTAGAGAGTGGTGTTTTGGCTGTTTCAAGACAAGTCCAGCTTTGTTTCCTACCCAGGAAGTTGTGCTTTTGAACTGCCTGGGAAAGTCCTGAGCCTTGCAGACCTTCCTAGATATTGTTGGCCACTTCTTGCGACGTGGGCTGGGCCCCTGTGTCGCAATGAGCATGCATTTTGGTGAGCATGAAAGCCCAAGCCTCATGCTATGTGAGGGAGGCATCAGTTCATCCCACCCAGGTGAACAATGCCTGCGTGGGGACGCTCGCTAAGGTTGAGCGTGCCACCTCGCACGGCCATGATGATTCTTGGAGCTGGTTTGCTGGTGGTCTTCACGGGGTCCTTGGGGTTGGTAAGATAAGCAGCCATGAGAAGTATCCTTGACGATCTCTATAGTTTCCTATATTAATAAAGTAGTTGGGAGTTCTGTTTGTCTCTGGTTTTCTCTGACCTGGAGTTCTTGAGTGTGGAGGATTGGCTTGTCGAAAAAGGTCAAAAGGTCACGTTCCCGTCAACGAGCTGAAACAAGACATCTGTGTAGAATGTGGTGCAAACCTCTCATGCCAGATAATGAGGAACTGAAGGACACCGGCAAACAGCAACATACTATGACCAATCACAGCCAAGGCCACTAAGTGATAAGTGCATGAGAAGGAGGATGGTGGGGGGGTGCATGGTGTAGCTGCAAAAATATAGAGCTTTCACAATGCCTTATTTGTGCCAGAACCAATCAAGTGCCTAGTATTTGCATATTCACTGTTATATTAACCAAAGGTAGAAGCCCAAACGAAGCTTGCTGGTAACTCATATTGAGTCGTCCAAGTCTTCCTTTCATGACAAATGGTGACCCCGACGTGATTTGAACACGGAGCGGAGGGTACCGACACCACGGCCGTGAAAAAGTGGCACTTGGCTCTGATCTTGGCCAGGAGGGTCAAAGCAGCACATCACGTGAAAGGACTACCATATAGATCTGGGCACCGCCGGACTTGCAGTGGCTGCATTGGCAGCGTTGCACCAAGGAGGAGGAGCAGCCGAAGCCCCGTAGGGCAACGGAGCGCGAGTACCTTAAAAGGGGGTATGGAGAGGCAAGCTGCCCTGAATTTATTAAATTGCTTTTTAGAAAAGCATGGTATTAAGGAGAAGGAGTTAAAGAGGGAATTAGCAGGAGTGATAACTTATGGAGTAGCGAAAGGTTGTTTCCTCGACCCAAATACGATCTTTGACCATGACGAGTGGCAGAAACTAGGAGATAAGCTGTGGGTAGCCACCCTTGACGGTGATAAAACGGCAAAACATTTGGGAAAAACCTGGTGGGTAGTTGCTAACGCGTTAGATCAGCACCGTGCCGAGCAGAAGGCGGCGAAAGCCGTCACTGAGCAGCTAGGCGTGGTCTCCTCTAACACCTCGGGGCGGGGGGGGGTGGGTGACCCGTGGCCCTTGCCGCCCCTCACCAATACGGTTTATATACCGCCCACCGCCCCCCCCCGGTCCTTGTTTCCTGGGGTCCGGCTGAAAAACCGCCCACCGGCTCTCCCTCCTCCTCGGTCCTTGCTTCCCGGGGTCCGGCTGAAAAGCTGCCCCCCGGGAGCGCAGAATCTGGGGATGTGGGTGAGCTGGTGGAGGAGGGAAACCTGCAAGTTGGCAACAAGGGCATGGGTATTGATCATGAACGTACATGGAAAAAGATAGCAGCACAGGCTGCCCAGGAGGGGGATCTTGAGGCTGCCGCTGATATGTTACAGGCATTCCCGGTGACCTATCAGCAGGGGCCTCAGGGTGGCCTTACAGCTAGTATCACACCGTTAGATTGGAAATTGCTGTCGCAGCTGCGAGCGACAGTGAGCGAATGTGGTATTCAGGGGGAGCCTGCTAAACAAATGTTGGATTATATCTGGGGGGGGGGTGTTACTCCCCAATGATGTCAAGAGTCTCACCCGCCTCATATTAACCCCACATCAGCAGTTGTTATTTAACGCACACTGGTAAGTATTTTGCCAAGAATCAGTGGCCGAACAACGCCACCCCGGGAATCCTTTATACGGGCTGACTATCCCCGAGCTGATGGGGTTGGGTCCTTTTCTACGTACAGAGGCGCAGGCCCTCTTAGGGCCTGATAAAATCAGGGAGAAAATGGCCATGGCCTGGCGCGCCATAGATCGAATTAAGGCCCCTGGTGGATTGCCCTCCGATATGTCCCTGAGGCAGGGCCAGGACGAGTTACTAGGTTCCTTTGTAGACAGAGTAGCCGCAGTCATAAAATCAGCTGGGGTGCCGGAATATATGCAAGGAGCTACCTTAAAGCAGTATGTCTTGCAAAACGGGAACAGCGTTGTTCAAAATCTTATAGTGACACTGCCGGGGAATTGGAGTGTTGAGGAGTTAATAGAACGTGCTGCGCAAGTCCCTACCGGTAATCAGGCTATGTTAGTGAATGCCATCAAAGAATTAGGAGAGGGATTGAAAGCACAAGCAGAAACATCCCGAAACCAAGTGTTCGCAGCCCTCGCTCCTCTCCACTCACCCAGCCAACCAGTACCAGCAAAAAGCTCTGAGAGTCTGCTGCTTCTGATGCAGCCAGCAGGGCCACCTCCGGCGAAACTGCCCCGCCGGAGCAATCTGGTGTCCTCAATGCCAATCTGCTGCACACTGCCCTGCCGCTTGCCGAAGACTACAGGGAAACGGAGGACAGAACGCGAGGGGGACCCGTGTGATGACACAAGTAGCCCCCCATATTGCTTCCCCCCACCCCTGGCCACCCCTGAGCCTCTGCCAGTTGCTGCCGCGTCTGCAAAGACTGAGGACAGAGATGAAGACAGTCTTTTTGACCCAGACCCTATTGACCCCAAGAAAGAACCTGTGTGTGCTCATCAGGCTGCTGTTACTGCTCCTGAAGTTCTGACGCCTGTTAATTCTGATGCTGACCTGGATGATCCTTTTGACATGGAGCTGGATAAGAAGCCTAACTTATATTCCCCAGATCCTCATGATAAATGGGCAGCTGTAAAGGGAGAAGCGAGATGGGTGTGGGATGCAGATGTATTGTGCGCTTTCCCTATGATGTATGTGCAGGATCAAGATCCCCGGTGGGAAGGTCTCTCGTATGCCCTTATCAGGGGTATCGGGCGGACTGTGGTGAACTGTGACAGACCGTGGATTTGGGGTCCCATATACAACTCATTTGATACAGTCTGTCTGTGATACTCATGTACTAGAAGTTAGCAAGTATGTCTATGATTCTATTGATGCTTGGAAACCTTTATAGATATTGCTGGCCACTTCTTCTGACATGGACTGGCCACCTGTGTCAGAATGAGTGTGCATTTTGGTCAGTATAAAAGCCCAAGCCTCATGCGATGTGAGGGAGGCAGATCCTCTGCGGGGACGCTCACTAGTGATGAGCCTGCCACCTCACACTGCGATGATGCTTGTTGGAGCTGGTTTCCTGATAGTCTTCACAGGGTCCTTGTGCCACGTTCTGTACGTGGGACTGTGTAGTGCGAGTAATGATGGAATTTTGTGTTTCAAATATTGTAGTTGTGTGAAATGTGCTTGTGGGATCCCATATGCATATGTATGTGTGTGTGTGTGATGAGGGCAGATGGTATTCTATGTATTTTTTTTTTGTGTTATTGTGTTCATGCTAAAGTTTTTAACAGGTAGTGGTTTAACATTTCAGGCAAGAAAGGGTTAATGCAAAAGTGTGGTTGCTGACAGGTATTTATGGCTGCTGCTGAAGCAGGCAGGCAGCTGTAGCTGCTGCCGAGCAGGCTACTGTGTGTAGCAGTGCAAAGCAGAGTGAACAACTTCAAAAAAAAAAAAAAAAGGGGGGGGGAGAGAAGAAAGGAAGGTCAAGTTGCAGAGCACAGGTAAACAAATGCGAATCCAGGTGATAGACTGGAAATCTATTCAGAGAGAGGCTCTCTCAACAATGATTTTGATTGTTGCAGGAAAAGATTCTCGCCTTTCCTGTTAAGTACCAGATTAATGCTCAAGGTCAGGCAGTAAATGCTGAAATGTCTCCCTTAAATTGAAATTGCTATCTCAGTTAAGGCAAACTGTTATTTCTACAGTCATTCAGTTTGAACCCACTAGGCAAATGTTGTCATATATTTGGGGAACAGATTTGCTGTTATATTAAAAGTATTGTGCAATTGATCCTCACCCCTTCGCAGTTGTTGTGGAACATGTATTGGCAGAAAACCTGTCGAGAGGCAGTTGCAGTTCAGCGAGGCCAGGGAGATCCCCTGATTGGGGTGCAATTACAACACCTGATGGGAACTGGACAGTTCTCCACTAAGGAGGCTCAAGTCCAGCTAGGTCCAGAATTGTTAAAAGAATCTATGAGACTAGCCTTGCTACTGGGGAGATCATCATCTGCGTTGAAAGGACCATTAATTGTTCCAGGTGTCATCGATGCTGATTATATGGGTGAAATTACGTTAAATTATTTATGCATCTTTGGTGATGAACAAATTCCAGCGGTTGTTAAGCACTTTGTACAAACAGAAGCGCAGAAGATAAAGCCTTCTTTTAAGGCGTACTATCGAGATCCTAATACAGATTTGTGGCAGGGACCGGCAGAAGTAATATATCTGGGCCGTGGTTACGCCTGCTCCTGCAGGACCCTTGTGGGTACCATCCAAGTGACTAAGACCGGCTGTTGCAGAAGTTCCAGTGATGGCGTCTCCGAGCTAGTGTATGGACCCTGACTCGCAGGCCCGGGAGGAACGTCGCTTGCGACGAGCGCTGCAGTCACTAATAGAAGAATTTAACTCCTTAATCAACACAGAGCTTTCGTTGAGCACAGTCGCCCTCCTAGATCCGGCCCATGGCCACAGGCATATAGTGGTACAACTGAGATTGGTGATACAACAAGTGCTTCAATAACTCTGTAGTTTTTGTCATCAGTGTGACCCTACAGTAGAATTGTATTGTGGTGGTTGTCAGTCTATAAGTCATCTTCGCCAGAGTTAGCTGAAACAAAGACTTTTTGTATAGTCTGTCAAATTATCTTTTATGTAACCCGCTTATAGTGCTTCAGAAATATTTAGCTGATTTTAGAAGTTTCAGTTCATAGAGCTGGATATACATTTGCTTTACAAGCTGCTTCGCTGTTATAGGTCTCATAATTATGGGGGGTTTGTTACTTTGTTATGCTTTGCAATGTTGTTCTGCTTGTTTACAACGACTCCTGACTCAGTCCTTATCCCTTTATAAAGAAAAAGGGGGAATTGTGGAGGATTGGCTTGTCGAAAAAGGTCAAAAGGTCACGTTCCCATCAATGAGCTGAAACAAGACATCTGTGTAGAACATGGTGCAGACTTCTCACACCAGATAATGAGGAACTGAAGGACACGAGCAAACAACAACATACTGTCGTGGTTTAAACCCAACCACAAACCTCTTTTACTCACTCCC
Organism: Lathamus discolor; assembly: GCF_037157495.1. Taxonomy (NCBI): domain Eukaryota; kingdom Metazoa; phylum Chordata; class Aves; order Psittaciformes; family Psittacidae; genus Lathamus; species Lathamus discolor. The sequence goes on from NW_027069385.1 coordinate 1,311,149, forward strand.
CCCCTTCTTGCCCTCCCCCTGCTTCTGGAGGGACGGAGAGGAGAATCAAAAAGAATGCAACTCCCACGGGTTGAGATAAGAACAGTTTAGTAACTAAGGTATAACACAAATCACTACTGCTACCACCAATAATAATAGTGCTAAAGGAAATAACAAGAGGAAAGAATACAACACCTCAACACCAGCCGACCAATAACTCACCCCACTCCCCCCAGCCAAGCACCGACCGATACCTTCTCCAACCCTGCAGTCCCAGCCCTTCCGGGTCACTCCCAGTTACATCCTGGGCATGACGTGCTGTGGTATGGAATACCTCTTTGGTCAGTTTGGGTCAGGTGTCCTGTCTCTGCTTCCTCCTGGCCTCCCCTCCTCCCTGGCAGAGCATGAGGCTCAGAAAGTCCTTGGCCAGACCAAACATTCGAGCAGCAACTGAAAACATCGGCGTTATCAGCACTGTTCCCAGGCCAAAAGATCAAAACACAGCACTGCACTAGCTCCTAAGAAGGAGAAAAATGACTGCTGCTGCTCAACCCAGGACACATACTATGACCAATCACAGCCAAGGCCACTAAATGATAAGTGCATGAGAAGGAGGATGGTGGGGGGGTGCATGGTGTAGCTGCAAAAATATAGAGCTTACACAATGCCTTATTTGTGCCAGAACCAATCAAGTGCCTAGTATTTGCATATTCACTGTTACATTAACCGAAGGTAGAAGCCCAATGAACGAAGCTTGCTGGTAACTCATATTGAGTCGTCCAAGTCTTCCTTTCACAACACTTGAGCTCTGGAACGTAGGTGGTTGGTTTTTATAATAGCAGTGTAGCTGAATACTCTTGATGATCTTTGTGACTGGACAGAAGAGCTCTGGGAGTAAGCTTGTAATGAATGAGTCAGGGTGAGAGAGTCTGCTTGGGAGTGGGTGTGGTAGTATTACGTGGAGTTAGTGTCTGAGCCAGAGGGTGTGAGGGTCTGTGTTGAGAGTGTCTGAATGTCAGTCTGTGCATGCATGTCAACCTAAGTGTCGGTGTGAGTCTGGCCTGAGACTTAGAGGCAGACTGAGGTTTTGCCTAGCGTTGCGGTGAATGATGCCAGGTTGTTCTTGCAGATGGCGAGATGGACAGCCACGTGTGAGAGGCTGATGTAGGAGGGTTGAGCGGAGTGATGGTACCAGGTGGGTAACATCATGGTGTCAGAAGGAAGTTCCAGCTTACTCTCCTGGCTGGCTTATGACTTGCTGTACGTTTTCTAATTTGGAGGTGTGGAGCGAGGAGCGCAGCGAGGTCTGTGCCCCAGAGCTGACTTGGACTAGTTGAGCTATGCTTAGCAGAGTGAAGCAGCACCTGATGGAGTGCCTTGTAGTTTTTGTGAAATTAAAACCAGCTGTTAATGTTGTGTTCTGCAGGGGGTGCATGGGCTCGAAGAAGAGAACGGAAGACGTGCAAAGGCCAGCGGACGAGCAGCAGAGTGACAGGAGAGGGAGATGGGACTTGCTGAGGGAAGGGTGCATCTTTGAACCCTCTCTCGGCGTTTGTCTCTTTCCGTTTGTGTTTCAGGTGCCGCAGGTAACTCGGGAGAGGTGAAGGTGCCAACAGAGGAGGGCTGTGAGGAGTTAAGGGGTTTGTGTGTGTGTGTGTGTGTTAGCTTCGAGTCGAGAAGAACGTGGGAAAGGGGTTCAGTATTTGTGTTTGGTAATGCAGGTCTTGCCCTCTAGGTTGGGAGTCGCATGAGAGCTTGAGGCGAGTCGGGGAGGTAAGCGGAAGGATTGTGGAGTCAGTCACTTTTGCAAGAACCATGGTCATTGGCTTCTGTTGCCCTCCTAGGGCACGTAGGTGAGGAGAGGCCTGGTGTCAGAGTCTGGAATCGCTTTGGGACAGGTTAGCACAGTGTTGAGGAGCTTGGGCGGAAGCAGACGGTTGGTAAGGAAGAGGCTAGGCTGGATGGCTGGGATGCTGGAGATGATGGCCAGCACAACGTGTTCCCCTTTCTTTGTTTCTGGCAGATGATGAAGAGGAACTTGGCAATGGCAGCAACATTGCAGGAGTCTGCTGTGGGAGTTCTGAGCAGTGAGGCCGCCTTGAGACGCATGGCACTACGCACGCTAAGTAGAGGGCCTCTCGCAGGAGGCGAGGGCGTGGGATACAAGGTCAGAATGGCAGGAAGGGGTTTGAGATGTAGCATTCCAATGTAGTATTTGAGCCAGAATGTCTGAGGACACAGTCGGAGGTGGCTGGGAGGTAAATGGTCAGCTCTAGTGCAGGTAGTGCCTCGGAGTTAAATGCCAGGATGAAAAGGTGCCATTTGTGGGGCTTAAGTCTGGGGTGTTTCGTCCGGGACAATAGGTAATGGTCCGTGGTGAAACACAGAAGGGTGGGCAAGTGCTGTTGTTGTCTTTGGCTCCTCACAGAGAGTGGTGTTTTGGCTGTTTCAAGACAAGTCCAGCTTTGTTTCCTACCCAGGAAGTTGTGCTTTCGAACTGCCTGGGAAAGTCCTGAGCCTTGCAGACCTTCCTAGATATTGTTGGCCACTTCTTGCGACGTGGGCTGGCCCCCTGCGTCGCAATGAGTGTGCCTGTTTGTGAGTATGGAAGCCCAAGCCTCATGCTATGTGAGGGAGGCAGCAGCTCATCCCATCCAGGTGAACATAGCCTGCGCGGGGACGCCCGCTAAGGTTGAGCCTGCCACCTTGCATGGCCATGATGATTCTTGGAGCTGGTTTGCTGGTGGTCTTCACGGGGTCCTTGGGGTTGGTAAGATAAGCAGCCATGAGAAGTATCCTTGACGATCTCAATAGTTTCCTATGTTAATAAAGTAGTTGGGAGTTCTGTTTGTCTCTGGTTTTCTCTCATCTGTGATTATTGAACTTTTGAACCTATGTGGTGGGTTTTTATAATCACAGTGTAGCTGTTTACCCGTCATGATCTCTGTGAATGGACAGTTAACCTTTGTCATAGCCCATGTTTGAGTAGCGGTCGGTGAAGGGATCTGGTTTTTCGCAGCAGGGTGTTTAGGATGTTCCTTGAAACCTTGTTCCCACAGATGTATTCCCGCGAGGCTGGGGTAGGTGTGTCACGAACAAGCGGAGCTGGAGTTTATGCTTGTGAGGCAGGCGGCAGGGTGATGCATTTGGCATGCCTGCGAGTATGTGTAGATGCATGGAAGCGTGTGTGGGCATTTCTAGTCTTAGGAGTTATCTCTATGCATGGGACGTGGGTTGTAGATTTCAAGTATTTTTTCCTTTCAGGTCTTGAGATGCTTAGAAGCAACAATCACAGACAGGGGACTCTTTTATTCTTTTACTCCCCCAGGGTGGCTTTTTTTAGTGCTTTCAGCCAGTCCATGAGGCAATGTGCATCACTGCCTATGTTTGAGTGGTGGTTGATCAAAGGTATGGGGTTTTCTGACACAGTAATTTTGAGGCTTCAGCTAATTTAGTTGCTGAGAATTCATGATGGCAGGCTGTGAGGGTGTTGTTTTGTATTGGGAAAGAACATGTGAGAGTTAGTGTGGCAGCCCTTAAGTTGCTGTCTCATATATGGGTGCAGGTGGTTGTTAAGCATGTTTAGGTGCAGTGAGTGTTGTCTGTTAGCTTTGCAGATACAGAGAAAAGTGAGAGGAGGATGTTTAGACAACATATTGTAATGATATTGATAAAATGTATTTTTGTCTGCAGGTTAGTATGTTGAGAACCTATAGATTCAAAAGGACCTCGGTCTGCTCCTGGATGGTGATTTGCAGTATCTAGAAGATTTCAGTTGGAGGCATGAAAGGTGTCCATGAAAATTGAAGGCTGCATTGCTGCCTGAAAAGGAGGCCTGATGATTGCTTTCTGACAAAGTATGCTACGTATCGAGCATCTTGTGTAAGTAGTAAAGCGTTGCGGGATTTCTAAGGACGATTTTTAAATAGTGAACAATGTTATCTATGTATGTAAATGCATTAAAATGGAATGTATAATGTTAATAACTTCCTAAGGTCATGGAAGGTAAATGTTATTAGTGTTAGGCTTAGAAAGCAGGTTTTAGGCTTAGAATGCCGCTGGTAGGAGAGCCCCGCATCTCGGAGGGGAGCCCCGCGTCTCGGCGGGGAGCCCGTCTTTTGCTGATGAACCTTGTTTCACGGCGGAGAGCCCCGCGTCTCGGCGGAGAGCCGGTCTTTTACTGCTTCACTTTGTTTTTCAACGGGGAGCCCAGCGTCTCGGTGGAGAGCCCGTCTTTTACTGCTTAACATTGTTTTTCAATAAAGAGCCCAGCGTCTCGGTGTAGAGCCCGTGTTTTACTGCTGAACTTCGTTTTTCGGTGGCGAGCCCAGCATCTCGGTGGAGAGCCCAGCGTCTCGGTGGAGAGCCCAGCGTCTCGGTGCAGAGCCCAGCGTCTCGGTGGAGAGCCCAGCGTATCGGTGGAGAGCCCAGCGTCTCAGTCGAGAGCCCAGCGTCTCGGTCGAGAGCCTGTCTTTTACTGCTGAACTTTGTTTTTCGGTGGCGAGCCCAGCGTCTCGGTGGCGAGCCCAGCGTCTCGGTGGCGAGCCCAGCGTCTCGGTGGCGAGCCCAGCGTCTCGGTGGAGAGCACAGCGTCTCGGTGGAGAGCCCAGCGTCTCGGTTGAGAGCCCAGCGTCTCGGTTGAGAGCCCATCTTTTACTGCTGAACTTTGTTTTTCGGTGGAGAGCCCAGCGTCTCGGTGGAGAGCCCAGCGTCTCGGTGGAGAGCCCTGCGTCTCGGTGGAGAGCCCTGCATCTCGGTGGAGAGCCCTGCGTCTAGGTCGAGAGCCCTGCGTCACGGTGGAGAACCCCGCGTCTCGGTGGAGAGCCCCGCGTCTCGTTGGAGAGCCCCGCGTCTCGTTGGAGAGTCCCGAGTCTCGTTGGAGAGCCCAGCGTCTCAGTGGAGAGCCACGCGTCTCGTTGGAGAGCCCAGCGTCTCAGGGGAGAGCACTGCGTCTCGGTGGAGAGCCCTGCGTCTCGGTGGAGAGCCCAGCGTCACGGTGGAGAGCCCTGCGTCTCGGTGGAGAGCCCAGCGTCTCGGTGGAGAGCCCAGCGTCTCGGTGGAGAGCCCAGCGTCTCGGTGGAGAGCCCCGCGTCTCGGTGGAGAGCCCAGCGTCTCGGTGGAAAGCCCAGCGTCTCGTGGAGAGCCCAGCGTCTCGGTGGAGAGCCCAGCGTCTCGGTGGAGAGCCCGTCTTTTACTGCTGAACTTTGTTTTTCGGTGGAGAGCCCCGCGTCTCGGTGGAGAGCCCCGCGTCTCGGTGGAGAGCCCCGGGTCTCGGTGGAGAGCCCCGCGTCTCGGTGGAGAGCCCAACGTCTCGGTGGAGAGCCCAGCGTATCGGTGGAGAGCCCAGCGTCTCAGTCGAGAGCCCAGCGTCTCGGTCGAGAGCCTGTCTTTTACTGCTGAACTTTGTTTTTCGGTGGCGAGCCCAGCGTCTCGGTGGCGAGCCCAGCGTCTCGGTGGCGAGCCCAGCGTCTCGGTGGCGAGCCCAGCGTCTCGGTGGAGAGCACAGCGTCTCGGTGGAGAGCCCAGCGTCTCGGTTGAGAGCCCAGCGTCTCGGTTGAGAGCCCATCTTTTACTGCTGAACTTTGTTTTTCGGTGGAGAGCCCAGCGTCTCGGTGGAGAGCCCAGCGTCTCGGTGGAGAGCCCTGCGTCTCGGTGGAGAGCCCTGCATCTCGGTGGAGAGCCCTGCGTCTAGGTCGAGAGCCCTGCGTCACGGTGGAGAACCCCGCGTCTCGTTGGAGAGCCCCGCGTCTCGTTGGAGAGCCCCGCGTCTCGTTGGAGAGTCCCGAGTCTCGTTGGAGAGCCCAGCGTCTCAGTGGAGAGCCACGCGTCTCGTTGGAGAGCCCAGCGTCTCAGGGGAGAGCACTGCGTCTCGGTGGAGAGCCCTGCGTCTCGGTGGAGAGCCCAGCGTCACGGTGGAGAGCCCTGCGTCTCGGTGGAGAGCCCAGCGTCTCGGTGGAGAGCCCAGCGTCTCGGTGGAGAGCCCAGCGTCTCGGTGGAGAGCCCCGCGTCTCGGTGGAGAGCCCAGCGTCTCGGTGGAAAGCCCAGCGTCTCGTGGAGAGCCCAGCGTCTCGGTGGAGAGCCCAGCGTCTCGGTGGAGAGCCCGTCTTTTACTGCTGAACTTTGTTTTTCGGTGGAGAGCCCCGCGTCTCGGTGGAGAGCCCCGCGTCTCGGTGGAGAGCCCCGGGTCTCGGTGGAGAGCCCCGCGTCTCGGTGGAGAGCCCAACGTCTCGGTGGAGAGCCCAGCGTCTCGGTGGAGAGCCCAGCATCTCGGTGGAGAGCCCAGCGTCTCGGTGGAGAGCCCAGCGTCTCGGTGGAGAGCCCAGCGTCTCGGTGGTGAGCCCGTCTTTTACTGCTGAACTTTGTTTTTCGGTGGAGAGCCCAGCGTCTTGGTGGAGAGCCCGTCTTTTACTGCTGAAATTTGCTTTTCGGTGCTAAGCCCCGCGTCTCGGTGGAGAGCCCAGCGTCTCGGTGGAGAGCCCTGCGTCTCGGTGGAGAGCCCAGCGTCTCGGTGGAGAGCCCAGCGTGTCGGTGGAGAGCCCAGCGTCTCGGTGGAGAGCCCAGCGTCTCGGTGGAGAGCCCTGCATCTCGGTGGAGAGCCCTGCGTCTAGGTCGAGAGCCCAGTGTCTCGGTCGAGAGCCCGTCTTTTACTGCTGAACTTTGTTTTGCGGTGGAGACCCCAGCGTCTCTGTGGAGAGCCCAGCGTCTCGTTGGAGAGCCCCGCGTCTCGGTGGAGAGCCCCGCATCTTTGTGGAGAGCCCCGCGTGTCGGTGGAGAGCCCAGCTTCTCGGTTGAGAGCCCGTCTTTTACTGCTGAACTTTGTTTTTCGGTGGAGAGCCCAGCGTCTCGGCGGAGAGCCCAGCGTCTCGGTGGAGAGCCCTGCGTCTCGGTGGAGAGCCCCGCGTCTCGGTGGAGAGCCCAGCGTCTCGGTGGAGGGCCCAGCATCTCGGTCGAGAGACCCGCGTGTCGGTGGAGAGCCCCGAGTGTCAGTGGAGAGCCCAGCTTCTCGGTTGAGAGCCCATCTTTTACTGCTGAACTTTGTTTTTCGGTGGAGAGCCCAGCGTCTCGGTGGAGAACCCCGCGTCTCGGTGGAGAACCCCGCGTCTCGGTGGAGAGCCCAGCGTCTCGGTGGAGAGCCCTGCGTCTCGGTGGAGAGCCCAGCGTCACGGTGGTGAGCCCTGCGTCACGGTGGAGAGCCCAGCGCCTCGGTGGAGAGCCCAGCGCCTCGGTGGAGAGCCCAGCGTTTCGGTGGAGAGCCCGTCTTTTACTGCTGAACTTCGTTTTTCGGTGGAGAGACCAGCGTCTCGGTGGAGAGCCCGTATTTTACTGCTGTACTTTGTTTTTCGGTGGAGAGCCCTGTGTCTCGGTGGAGAGCCCCGCGTCTCGGTGGAGAGCCCCGCGTCTCGGTGGAGAGCCCAGCGTCTCGGTGGAGAGCCCAGCCTCTCGGTGGAGAGCCCAGCGTCTCGGTGGAGAGCCCAGCGTCTCGGTGGAGAGCCCAGCGTCTCGTTGGAGACCCCAGCGCCTCAGTGGAAAGCCCAGGGTCTCTGTGGAGAGCCCAGCGTCTCTGTGGAGAGCCCAGCGTGTCTGTGGAGAGCCCAGCGTGTCTGTGGAGAGCCCAGCGTGTCTGTGGAGAGCCCAGCGTCTCGGTGGAGAGCCCAGCGTCTCGGTGGAGAGCCCAGCGTCTCGGTGGAGAGCCCAGCGTCTCGGTGGAGAGCCCAGCGTCTCGGTCGAGGGCCCAGCGTCTCGGTCGAGAGCCCAGCCTCTCGGTTGAGAGCCCAGCGTCTCGGTCGAGAGCCCAGTGTCTCGGTCGAGAGCCCAGCGTCTCGGTCGAGAGCCCAGCGTTTCGGTGGAGAGCCCGTCTTTTACTGCTGAACTTGGTTTTTCGGTGGAGGGCCCAGCATCTCGGTCGAGAGACCCGCGTGTCGGTGGAGAGCCCCGAGTGTCAGTGGAGAGCCCAGCTTCTCGGTTGAGAGCCCATCTTTTACTGCTGAACTTTGTTTTTCGGTGGAGAGCCCAGCGTCTCGGTGGAGAACCCCGCGTCTCGGTGGAGAGCCCCGCGTCTCGTTGGAGAGCCCCCCGTCTCGTTGCAGAGCCCAGCGTCTCAGTGGGGAGCCCTGCGTCTCGGTGGAGAGCCCTGCGTATCGGTGGAGAGCCCAGCGTCTCGGTGGAGAGCCCTGCGTCTCGGTGGAGAGCCCAGCGTCTCGGTGGAGAGCCCAGCGTCTCGGTGGAGAGCCCAGCGTCTCGGTTGAGAGCCCTGCATCTCGGTGGAGAGCCCTGCGTCTAGGTCGAGAGCCCTGCGTCACGGTGGAGAACCCCGAGTCTCGGTGGAGAGCCCCGCGTCTCGTTGGAGAGCCCCGCGTCTCGTTGGAGAGCCCCGCGTCTCGTTGGAGAGCCCAGCGCCTCAGGGGAGAACCCTGCGTCTCGTTGGAGAGCCCAGCGTCTCAGGGGAGTGCCCTGCGTCTCGGTGGAGAGCCCAGCGTCTCGGTGGAGAGCCCAGCGTCTCGGTGGAGAGCCCAGCGTCTCGGTGGAGAGCCCAGCGTCTCGGTGGAGAGCCCAGCGTCTCGGTGGAGAGCCCCGCGTCTCGGTGGAGAGCCCAGCGTCTCGGTGGAGAGCCCAGCGTCTCGGTGGAGAGCCCGTCTTTTACTGCTGAACTTTGTTTTTCGGTGGAGAGCCGCGCGTCTCGGTGGAGAGCCGCGCGTCTCGGTGGAGAGCCCCGCGTCTCGGTGGAGAGCCCCGCGTCTCGGTGGAGAGCCCCGCGTCTCGGTGGAGAGCCCCGCGTCTCGGTGGAGAGCCCCGCGTCTCGGTGGAGAGCCCAGCGTTTCGGTGGAGAGCCCAGCGTCTCGGTGGAGAGCCCAGCGTCTTGGTGGAGAGCCCAGCGTCTCGGTGGAGAGCCCAGCGTCTCGGTGGAGAGCCCAGCCTCTCGGTGGAGAGCCCAGCATCTCGGTGGAGAGCCCAGCGTCTCGGTGGAGAGCCCAGCGTCTCGGTGGAGAGCCCAGCGTCTCGGTGGTGAGCCCGTCTTTTACTGCTGAACTTTGTTTTTCGGTGGAGAGCCCAGCGTCTTGGTGGAGAGCCCGTCTTTTACTGCTGAAATTTGCTTTTCGGTGGTAAGCCCCGCGTCTCGGTGGAGAGCCCCGCGTCTCGGTGGAGAACCCCGCGTCTCGGTGGAGAGCCCAGCGTCTCGGTGGAGAACCCCGCGTCTCGGTGGAGAGCCCCGCGTCTCGTTGGAGAGCCCCGCGTCTCGGTGGAGAGCCCCGCATCTTTGTGGAGAGCCCCGCGTGTCGGTGGAGAGCCCAGCTTCTCGGTTGAGAGCCCGTCTTTTACTGCTGAACTTTGTTTTTCGGTGGAGAGCCCAGCGTCTCGGTGGAGAGCCCAGCGTCTCGGTGGAGAGCCCTGCGTCTCGTTGGAGAGCCCTGCGTCTTGGTGGTGAGCCCTGCGTCACGGTGGAGAGCCCAGCGCCTCGGTGGAGAGCCCAGCGCCTCGGTGGAGAGCCCAGCGTTTCGGTGGAGAGCCCGTATTTTACTGCTGTACTTTGTTTTTCGGTGGAGAGCCCTGTGTCTCGGTGGAGAGCCCCGCGTCTCGGTGGAAGCCCAGCGTCTCGGTGGAGAGCCCAGCCTCTCGGTGGAGAGCCCAGCGTCTCGGTGGAGAGCCCAGCGTCTCGGTGGAGAGCCCAGCGTCTCGTTGGAGACCCCAGCGCCTCAGTGGAAAGTCCAGCGTCTCTGTGGAGAGCCCAGCGTCTTTGTGGAGAGCCCAGCGTCTCTGTGGAGAGCCCATCGTGTCTGTGGAGAGCCCAGCGTCTCGGTGGAGAGCCCAGCGTCTCGGTGGAGAGCCCAGCGTCTCGGTGGAGAGCCCAGCGTCTCGGTCGAGAGCCCAGCGTCTCGGTCGAGAGCCCAGCGTCTCAGTCGAGAGCCCAGCGTCTCGGTGGAGAGCCCGTCTTTTACTGCTGAACTTGGTTATTCGGTGGAGGGCCCAGCATCTCGGTCGAGAGACCCGCGTGTCGGTGGAGAGTCCGTCTTTTACTGGTGAACTTTGTTTTTCGGTGGAGAGCCCAGCGTCTCGGTGGAGAGCCCAGCGTCTCGGTGGAGAGCCCAGCGTCTCAGTGGAGAGCCCCGAGTGTCGGTGGAGAGCCCCGAGTGTCGGTGGAGAGCCCAGCTTCTCGGTTGAGAGCCCATCTTTTACTGCTGAACTTTGTTTTTCGGTAGAGAGCCCAGCGTCTCGGTGGAGAGCCCAGCGTCTCAGTGGAGAGCCCTGCATCTTGGTGGAGAGCCCTGCATCTCGGTGGAGAGCCCTGCATCTCGGTGGAGAGCCCTGCATCTAGGTCGAGAGCCCCGCGTCTCGTTGGAGAGCCCCGCGTCTCGTTGCAGAGCCCAGCGTCTCAGTGGGGAGCCCTGCGTCTCGGTGGAGAGCCCTGCGTCTCGGTGGAGAGCCCAGCGTCTCGGCGGAGAGCCCAGCGTCTCGGTGGAGAGCCCTGCGTCTCGGTGGAGAGCCCTGCGTCTTGGTGGTGAGCCCTGCGTCACGGTGGAGAGCCCCGCGTCTCGGTGGAGAGCCCAGCGTCTCGGTGGAGGGCCCAGCATCTCGGTCGAGAGACCCGCGTGTCGGTGGAGAGCCCCGAGTGTCAGTGGAGAGCCCAGCTTCTCGGTTGAGAGCCCATCTTTTACTGCTGAACTTTGTTTTTCGGTGGAGAGCCCAGCGTCTCGGTGGAGAACCCCGCGTCTCGGTGGAGAACCCCGCGTCTCGGTGGAGAGCCCAGCGTCTCGGTGGAGAGCCCTGCGTCTCGGTGGAGAGCCCAGCGTCACGGTGGTGAGCCCTGCGTCACGGTGGAGAGCCCAGCGCCTCGGTGGAGAGCCCAGCGCCTCGGTGGAGAGCCCAGCGTTTCGGTGGAGAGCCCGTCTTTTACTGCTGAACTTCGTTTTTCGGTGGAGAGACCAGCGTCTCGGTGGAGAGCCCGTATTTTACTGCTGTACTTTGTTTTTCGGTGGAGAGCCCTGTGTCTCGGTGGAGAGCCCCGCGTCTCGGTGGAGAGCCCCGCGTCTCGGTGGAGAGCCCAGCGTTTCGGTGGAGAGCCCAGCCTCTCGGTGGAGAGCCCAGCGTCTCGGTGGAGAGCCCAGCGTCTCGGTGGAGAGCCCAGCGTCTCGTTGGAGACCCCAGCGCCTCAGTGGAAAGCCCAGGGTCTCTGTGGAGAGCCCAGCGTCTCTGTGGAGAGCCCAGCGTGTCTGTGGAGAGCCCAGCGTGTCTGTGGAGAGCCCAGCGTGTCTGTGGAGAGCCCAGCGTCTCGGTGGAGAGCCCAGCGTCTCGGTGGAGAGCCCAGCGTCTCGGTGGAGAGCCCAGCGTCTCGGTGGAGAGCCCAGCGTCTCGGTGGAGAGCCCAGCGTCTCGGTCGAGGGCCCAGCGTCTCGGTCGAGAGCCCAGCCTCTCGGTCGAGAGCCCAGCGTCTCGGTCGAGAGCCCAGTGTCTCGGTCGAGAGCCCAGCGTCTCGGTCGAGAGCCCAGCGTTTCGGTGGAGAGCCCGTCTTTTACTGCTGAACTTGGTTTTTCGGTGGAGGGCCCAGCATCTCGGTCGAGAGACCCGCGTGTCGGTGGAGAGCCCCGAGTGTCAGTGGAGAGCCCAGCTTCTCGGTTGAGAGCCCATCTTTTACTGCTGAACTTTGTTTTTCGGTGGAGAGCCCAGCGTCTCGGTGGAGAACCCCGCGTCTCGGTGGAGAGCCCCGCGTCTCGTTGGAGAGCCCCCCGTCTCGTTGCAGAGCCCAGCGTCTCAGTGGGGAGCCCTGCGTCTCGGTGGAGAGCCCTGCGTATCGGTGGAGAGCCCAGCGTCTCGGTGGAGAGCCCTGCGTCTCGGTGGAGAGCCCAGCGTCTCGGTGGAGAGCCCAGCGTCTCGGTGGAGAGCCCAGCGTCTCGGTTGAGAGCCCTGCATCTCGGTGGAGAGCCCTGCGTCTAGGTCGAGAGCCCTGCGTCACGGTGGAGAACCCCGAGTCTCGGTGGAGAGCCCCGCGTCTCGTTGGAGAGCCCCGCGTCTCGTTGGAGAGCCCCGCGTCTCGTTGGAGAGCCCAGCGCCTCAGGGGAGAACCCTGCGTCTCGTTGGAGAGCCCAGCGTCTCAGGGGAGTGCCCTGCGTCTCGGTGGAGAGCCCAGCGTCTCGGTGGAGAGCCCAGCGTCTCGGTGGAGAGCCCAGCGTCTCGGTGGAGAGCCCAGCGTCTCGGTGGAGAGCCCAGCGTCTCGGTGGAGAGCCCAGCGTCTCGGTGGAGAGCCCCGCGTCTCGGTGGAGAGCCCAGCGTCTCGGTGGAGAGCCCAGCGTCTCGGTGGAGAGCCCGTCTTTTACTGCTGAACTTTGTTTTTCGGTGGAGAGCCGCGCGTCTCGGTGGAGAGCCGCGCGTCTCGGTGGAGAGCCCCGCGTCTCGGTGGAGAGCCCCGCGTCTCGGTGGAGAGCCCCGCGTCTCGGTGGAGAGCCCCGCGTCTCGGTGGAGAGCCCCGCGTCTCGGTGGAGAGCCCAGCGTTTCGGTGGAGAGCCCAGCGTCTCGGTGGAGAGCCCAGCGTCTTGGTGGAGAGCCCAGCGTCTCGGTGGAGAGCCCAGCGTCTCGGTGGAGAGCCCAGCCTCTCGGTGGAGAGCCCAGCATCTCGGTGGAGAGCCCAGCGTCTCGGTGGAGAGCCCAGCGTCTCGGTGGAGAGCCCAGCGTCTCGGTGGTGAGCCCGTCTTTTACTGCTGAACTTTGTTTTTCGGTGGAGAGCCCAGCGTCTTGGTGGAGAGCCCGTCTTTTACTGCTGAAATTTGCTTTTCGGTGGTAAGCCCCGCGTCTCGGTGGAGAGCCCCGCGTCTCGGTGGAGAACCCCGCGTCTCGGTGGAGAGCCCAGCGTCTCGGTGGAGAACCCCGCGTCTCGGTGGAGAGCCCCGCGTCTCGTTGGAGAGCCCCGCATCTCGGTGGAGAGCCCCGCATCTTTGTGGAGAGCCCCGCGTGTCGGTGGAGAGCCCAGCTTCTCGGTTGAGAGCCCGTCTTTTACTGCTGAACTTTGTTTTTCGGTGGAGAGCCCAGCGTCTCGGTGGAGAGCCCAGCGTCTCGGTGGAGAGCCCTGCGTCTCGTTGGAGAGCCCTGCGTCTTGGTGGTGAGCCCTGCGTCACGGTGGAGAGCCCAGCGCCTCGGTGGAGAGCCCAGCGCCTCGGTGGAGAGCCCAGCGTTTCGGTGGAGAGCCCGTATTTTACTGCTGTACTTTGTTTTTCGGTGGAGAGCCCTGTGTCTCGGTGGAGAGCCCCGCGTCTCGGTGGAAGCCCAGCGTCTCGGTGGAGAGCCCAGCCTCTCGGTGGAGAGCCCAGCGTCTCGGTGGAGAGCCCAGCGTCTCGGTGGAGAGCCCAGCGTCTCGTTGGAGACCCCAGCGCCTCAGTGGAAAGTCCAGCGTCTCTGTGGAGAGCCCAGCGTCTTTGTGGAGAGCCCAGCGTCTCTGTGGAGAGCCCATCGTGTCTGTGGAGAGCCCAGCGTCTCGGTGGAGAGCCCAGCGTCTCGGTGGAGAGCCCAGCGTCTCGGTCGAGAGCCCAGCGTCTCGGTCGAGAGCCCAGCGTCTCAGTCGAGAGCCCAGCGTCTCGGTGGAGAGCCCGTCTTTTACTGCTGAACTTGGTTATTCGGTGGAGGGCCCAGCATCTCGGTCGAGAGACCCGCGAGTCGGTGGAGAGTCCGTCTTTTACTGGTGAACTTTGTTTTTCGGTGGAGAGCCCAGCGTCTCGGTGGAGAGCCCAGCGTCTCGGTGGAGAGCCCAGCGTCTCGGTGGAGAGCCCCGAGTGTCGGTGGAGAGCCCCGAGTGTCGGTGGAGAGCCCAGCTTCTCGGTTGAGAGCCCATCTTTTACTGCTGAACTTTGTTTTTCGGTAGAGAGCCCAGCGTCTCGGTGGAGAGCCCAGCGTCTCAGTGGAGAGCCCTGCATCTTGGTGGAGAGCCCTGCATCTCGGTGGAGAGCCCTGCATCTCGGTGGAGAGCCCTGCATCTAGGTCGAGAGCCCTGCGTCACGGTGGAGAACCCCGCGTCTCGGTGGAGAGCCCCGCGTCTCGTTGGAGAGCCCCGCGTCTCGTTGCAGAGCCCAGCGTCTCAGTGGGGAGCCCTGCGTCTCGGTGGAGAGCCCTGCGTCTCGGTGGAGAGCCCAGCGTCTCGGTGGAGAGCCCAGCGTGTCGGTGGAGAGCCCAGCGTCTCGGTGGAGAGCCCAGCGTCTCGGTGGAGAGCCCTGCATCTCGGTGGAGAGCCCTGCGTCTAGGTCGAGAGCCCAGTGTCTCGGTCGAGAGCCCGTCTTTTACTGCTGAACTTTGTTTTGCGGTGGAGACCCCAGCGTCTCTGTGGAGAGCCCAGCGTCTCGTTGGAGAGCCCCGCGTCTCGGTGGAGAGCCCCGCATCTTTGTGGAGAGCCCCGCGTGTCGGTGGAGAGCCCAGCTTCTCGGTTGAGAGCCCGTCTTTTACTGCTGAACTTTGTTTTTCGGTGGAGAGCCCAGCGTCTCGGCGGAGAGCCCAGCGTCTCAGTGGAGAGCCCTGCGTCTCGGTGGAGAGCCCTGCGTCTTGGTGGTGAGCCCTGCGTCACGGTGGAGAGCCCAGCGCCTCGGTGGAGAGCCCAGCGCCTCGGTGGAGAGCCCAGCGTTTCGGTGGAGAGCCCGTCTTTTACTGCTGAACTTCGTTTTTCGGTGGAGAGACCAGCGTCTCGGTGGAGAGCCCGTATTTTACTGCTGTACTTTGTTTTTCGGTGGAGAGCCCCGCGTCTCGGTGGAGAGCCCCGCGTCTCGGTGGAGAGCCCAGCGTCTCGGTGGAGAGCCCAGCGTCTCGGTGGAGAGCCCAGCGTCTCGGTGGAGAGCCCATCTTTTACTGCTGAACTTTGTTTTTCGGTGGAGAGCCCTGCGTATCGGTGGAGAGCCCTGCATCTCGGTGGAGAGCCCTGCGTCTAGGTCGAGAGCCCAGTGTCTCGGTCGAGAGCCCGTCTTTTACTGCTGAACTTTGTTTTGCGGTGGAGACCCCAGCGTCTCTGTGGAGAGCCCAGCGTCTCGTTGGAGAGCCCCGCGTCTCGGTGGAGAGCCCCGCATCTTTGTGGAGAGCCCCGCGTGTCGGTGGAGAGCCCAGCTTCTCGGTTGAGAGCCCGTCTTTTACTGCTGAACTTTGTTTTTCGGTGGAGAGCCCAGCGTCTCGGCGGAGAGCCCAGCGTCTCGGTGGAGAGCCCTGCGTCTCGGTGGAGAGCCCTGCGTCTTGGTGGTGAGCCCTGCGTCACGGTGGAGAGCCCAGCGCCTCGGTGGAGAGCCCAGCGCCTCGGTGGAGAGCCCAGCGTCTCGGTGGAGAGCCCGTATTTTACTGCTGTACTTTGTTTTTCGGTGGAGAGCCCTGTGTCTCGGTGGAGAGCCCCGCGTCTCGGTGGAGAGCCCCGCGTCTCGGTGGAGAGCCCAGCGTCTCGGTGGAGAGCCCAGCCTCTCGGTGGAGAGCCCAGCGTCTCGGTGGAGAGCCCAGCGTCTCGGTGGAGAGCCCAGCGTCTCGTTGGAGACCCCAGCGCCTCAGTGGAAAGCCCAGGGTCTCTGTGGAGAGCCCAGCGTCTCTGTGGAGAGCCCAGCGTCTCTGTGGAGAGCCCAGCGTGTCTGTGGAGAGCCCAGCGTGTCTGTGGAGAGCCCAGCGTCTCGGTGGAGAGCCCAGCGTCTCGGTGGAGAGCCCAGCGTCTCGGTCGAGAGCCCAGCGTCTCGGTCGAGAGCCCAGCGTCTCGGTCGAGAGCCCAGCGTCTCGGTCGAGAGCCCAGCGTTTCGGTGGAGAGCCCGTCTTTTACTGCTGAACTTGGTTTTTCGGTGGAGGGCCCAGCATCTCGGTCGAGAGACCCGCGTGTCGGTGGAGAGCCCCGAGTGTCGGTGGAGAGCCCAGCTTCTCGGTTGAGAGCCCATCTTTTACTGCTGAACTTTGTTTTTCGGTGGAGAGCCCAGCGTCTCGGTGGAGAACCCCGCGTCTCGGTGGAGAGCCCCGCGTCTCGTTGGAGAGCCCCCCGTCTCGTTGCAGAGCCCAGCGTCTCAGTGGGGAGCCCTGCGTCTCGGTGGAGAGCCCTGCGTATCGGTGGAGAGCCCAGCGTCTCGGTGGAGAGCCCTGCGTCTCGGTGGAGAGCCCAGCGTCTCGGTGGAGAGCCCAGCGTCTCGGTGGAGAGCCCAGCGTCTCGGTTGAGAGCCCATCTTTTACTGCTGAACTTTGTTTTTCGGTGGAGAGCCCAGCGTCTCGGTGGAGAGCCCTGCGTCTCGGTGGAGAGCCCTGCATCTCGGTGGAGAGCCCTGCGTCTAGGTCGAGAGCCCTGCGTCACGGTGGAGAACCCCGCGTCTCGGTGGAGAGCCCCGCGTCTCGTTGGAGAGCCCCGCGTCTCGTTGGAGAGCCCCGCGTCTCGTTGGAGAGCCCAGCGCCTCAGGGGAGAATCCTGCGTCTCGTTGGAGAGCCCAGCGTCTCAGGGGAGTGCCCTGCGTCTCGGTGGAGAGCCCAGCGTCTTGGTGGAGAGCCCAGCGTCTCGGTGGAGAGCCCAGCGTCTCGGTGGAGAGCCCAGCGTCTCGGTGGAGAGCCCAGCGTCTCGGTGGAGAGCCCAGCGTCTCGGTGGAGAGCCCCGCGTCTCGGTGGAGAGCCCAGCGTCTCGGTGGAGAGCCCAGTGTCTCGGTGGAGAGCCCGTCTTTTACTGCTGAACTTTGTTTTTCGGTGGAGAGCCGCGCGTCTCGGTGGAGAGCCGCGCGTCTCGGTGGAGAGCCGCGCGTCTCGGTGGAGAGCCCCGCGTCTCGGTGGAGAGCCCCGCGTCTCGGTGGAGAGCCCCGCGTCTCGGTGGAGAGCCCAGCGTTTCGGTGGAGAGCCCAGCCTCTCGGTGGAGAGCCCAGCATCTCGGTGGAGAGCCCAGCGTCTCGGTGGAGAGCCCAGCGTCTCGGTGGAGAGCCCAGCGTCTCGGTGGTGAGCCCGTCTTTTACTGCTGAACTTTGTTTTTCGGTGGAGAGCCCAGCGTCTTGGTGGAGAGCCCGTCTTTTACTGCTGAAATTTGCTTTTCGGTGGTAAGCCCCGCGTCTCGGTGGAGAGCCCCGCGTCTCGGTGGAGAACCCCGCGTCTCGGTGGAGAGCCCAGCGTCTCGGTGGAGAACCCCGCGTCTCGGTGGAGAGCCCCGCGTCTCGTTGGAGAGCCCAGCGCCTCAGGGGAGAACCCTGCGTCTCGTTGGAGAGCCCAGCGTCTCAGGGGAGTGCCCTGCGTCTCGGTGGAGAGCCCAGCGTCTCGGTGGAGAGCCCAGCGTCTCGGTGGAGAGCCCAGCGTCTCGGTGGAGAGCCCAGCGTCTCGGTGGAGAGCCCAGCGTCTCGGTGGAGAGCCCAGCGTCTCGGTGGAGAGCCCCGCGTCTCGGTGGAGAGCCCAGCGTCTCGGTGGAGAGCCCAGCGTCTCGGTGGAGAGCCCAGCCTCTCGGTGGAGAGCCCAGCATCTCGGTGGAGAGCCCAGCGTCTCGGTGGAGAGCCCAGCGTCTCGGTGGAGAGCCCAGCGTCTCGGTGGTGAGCCCGTCTTTTACTGCTGAACTTTGTTTTTCGGTGGAGAGCCCAGCGTCTTGGTGGAGAGCCCGTCTTTTACTGCTGAAATTTGCTTTTCGGTGGTAAGCCCCGCGTCTCGGTGGAGAGCCCCGCGTCTCGGTGGAGAACCCCGCGTCTCGGTGGAGAGCCCAGCGTCTCGGTGGAGAACCCCGCGTCTCGGTGGAGAGCCCCGCGTCTCGTTGGAGAGCCCCGCATCTCGGTGGAGAGCCCCGCATCTTTGTGGAGAGCCCCGCGTGTCGGTGGAGAGCCCAGCTTCTCGGTTGAGAGCCCGTCTTTTACTGCTGAACTTTGTTTTTCGGTGGAGAGCCCAGCGTCTCGGTGGAGAGCCCAGCGTCTCGGTGGAGAGCCCTGCGTCTCGTTGGAGAGCCCTGCGTCTTGGTGGTGAGCCCTGCGTCACGGTGGAGAGCCCAGCGCCTCGGTGGAGAGCCCAGCGCCTCGGTGGAGAGCCCAGCGTTTCGGTGGAGAGCCCGTATTTTACTGCTGTACTTTGTTTTTCGGTGGAGAGCCCTGTGTCTCGGTGGAGAGCCCCGCGTCTCGGTGGAAGCCCAGCGTCTCGGTGGAGAGCCCAGCCTCTCGGTGGAGAGCCCAGCGTCTCGGTGGAGAGCCCAGCGTCTTGGTGGAGAGCCCAGCGTCTCGTTGGAGACCCCAGCGCCTCAGTGGAAAGTCCAGCGTCTCTGTGGAGAGCCCAGCGTCTTTGTGGAGAGCCCAGCGTCTCTGTGGAGAGCCCATCGTGTCTGTGGAGAGCCCAGCGTCTCGGTGGAGAGCCCAGCGTCTCGGTGGAGAGCCCAGCGTCTCGGTGGAGAGCCCAGCGTCTCGGTCGAGAGCCCAGCGTCTCGGTCGAGAGCCCAGCGTCTCAGTCGAGAGCCCAGCGTCTCGGTGGAGAGCCCGTCTTTTACTGCTGAACTTGGTTATTCGGTGGAGGGCCCAGCATCTCGGTCGAGAGACCCGCGTGTCGGTGGAGAGTCCGTCTTTTACTGGTGAACTTTGTTTTTCGGTGGAGAGCCCAGCGTCTCGGTGGAGAGCCCAGCGTCTCGGTGGAGAGCCCAGCGTCTCGGTGGAGAGCCCCGAGTGTCGGTGGAGAGCCCCGAGTGTCGGTGGAGAGCCCAGCTTCTCGGTTGAGAGCCCATCTTTTACTGCTGAACTTTGTTTTTCGGTAGAGAGCCCAGCGTCTCGGTGGAGAGCCCAGCGTCTCAGTGGAGAGCCCTGCATCTTGGTGGAGAGCCCTGCATCTCGGTGGAGAGCCCTGCATCTCGGTGGAGAGCCCTGCATCTAGGTCGAGAGCCCTGCGTCACGGTGGAGAACCCCGCGTCTCGGTGGAGAGCCCCGCGTCTCGTTGGAGAGCCCCGCGTCTCGTTGCAGAGCCCAGCGTCTCAGTGGGGAGCCCTGCGTCTCGGTGGAGAGCCCTGCGTCTCGGTGGAGAGCCCAGCGTCTCGGTGGAGAGCCCAGCGTGTCGGTGGAGAGCCCAGCGTCTCGGTGGAGAGCCCAGCGTCTCGGTGGAGAGCCCTGCATCTCGGTGGAGAGCCCTGCGTCTAGGTCGAGAGCCCAGTGTCTCGGTCGAGAGCCCGTCTTTTACTGCTGAACTTTGTTTTGCGGTGGAGACCCCAGCGTCTCTGTGGAGAGCCCAGCGTCTCGTTGGAGAGCCCCGCGTCTCGGTGGAGAGCCCCGCATCTTTGTGGAGAGCCCCGCGTGTCGGTGGAGAGCCCAGCTTCTCGGTTGAGAGCCCGTCTTTTACTGCTGAACTTTGTTTTTCGGTGGAGAGCCCAGCGTCTCGGCGGAGAGCCCAGCGTCTCAGTGGAGAGCCCTGCGTCTCGGTGGAGAGCCCTGCGTCTTGGTGGTGAGCCCTGCGTCACGGTGGAGAGCCCAGCGCCTCGGTGGAGAGCCCAGCGCCTCGGTGGAGAGCCCAGCGTTTCGGTGGAGAGCCCGTCTTTTACTGCTGAACTTCGTTTTTCGGTGGAGAGACCAGCGTCTCGGTGGAGAGCCCGTATTTTACTGCTGTACTTTGTTTTTCGGTGGAGAGCCCCGCGTCTCGGTGGAGAGCCCCGCGTCTCGGTGGAGAGCCCAGCGTCTCGGTGGAGAGCCCAGCGTCTCGGTGGAGAGCCCAGCGTCTCGGTGGAGAGCCCAGCGTCTCGTTGGAGACCCCAGCGCCTCAGTGGAAAGCCCAGGGTCTCTGTGGAGAGCCCAGCGTCTCTGTGGAGAGCCCAGCGTCTCTGTGGAGAGCCCAGCGTGTCTGTGGAGAGCCCAGCGTGTCTGTGGAGAGCCCAGCGTGTCTGTGGAGAGCCCAGCGTGTCTGTGGAGAGCCCAGCGTCTCGGTGGACAGCCCAGCGTCTCGGTGGAGAGCCCAGCGTCTCGGTGGAGAGCCCAGCGTCTCGGTCGAGAGCTCAGCGTCTCGGTCGAGAGCCCAGCGTCTCGGTCGAGAGCCCAGTGTCTCGGTCGAGAGCCCAGCGTCTCGGTCGAGAGCCCAGCGTTTCGGTGGAGAGCCCGTCTTTTACTGCTGAACTTGGTTTTTCGGTGGAGGGCCCAGCATCTCGGTCGAGAGACCCGCGTGTCGGTGGAGAGCCCCGAGTGTCGGTGGAGAGCCCAGCTTCTCGGTTGAGAGCCCATCTTTTACTGCTGAACTTTGTTTTTCGGTGGAGAGCCCAGCGTCTCGGTGGAGAACCCCGCGTCTCGGTGGAGAGCCCCGCGTCTCGTTGGAGAGCCCCCCGTCTCGTTGCAGAGCCCAGCGTCTCAGTGGGGAGCCCTGCGTCTCGGTGGAGAGCCCTGCGTATCGGTGGAGAGCCCAGCGTCTCGGTGGAGAGCCCTGCGTCTCGGTGGAGAGCCCAGCGTCTCGGTGGAGAGCCCAGCGTCTCGGTGGAGAGCCCAGCGTCTCGGTTGAGAGCCCATCTTTTACTGCTGAACTTTGTTTTTCGGTGGAGAGCCCAGCGTCTCGGTGGAGAGCCCTGCGTCTCGGTGGAGAGCCCTGCATCTCGGTGGAGAGCCCTGCGTGTAGGTCGAGAGCCCTGCGTCACGGTGGAGAACCCCGCGTCTCGGTGGAGAGCCCCGCGTCTCGTTGGAGAGCCCCGCGTCTCGTTGGAGAGCCCCGCGTCTCGTTGGAGAGCCCA
Source organism: Lathamus discolor (assembly GCF_037157495.1). NCBI lineage: Eukaryota > Metazoa > Chordata > Aves > Psittaciformes > Psittacidae > Lathamus > Lathamus discolor. The sequence goes on from NW_027069385.1 coordinate 1,331,729, forward strand.
GCGCCTCAGGGGAGAATCCTGCGTCTCGTTGGAGAGCCCAGCGTCTCGGTGGAGAGCCCGTCTTTTACTGCTGAACTTGGTTATTCGGTGGAGGGCCCAGCATCTCGGTCGAGAGACCCGCGTGTCGGTGGAGAGTCCGTCTTTTACTGGTGAACTTTGTTTTTCGGTGGAGAGCCCAGCGTCTCGGTGGAGAGCCCAGCGTCTCGGTGGAGAGCCCAGCGTCTCGGTGGAGAGCCCCGAGTGTCGGTGGAGAGCCCCGAGTGTCGGTGGAGAGCCCAGCTTCTCGGTTGAGAGCCCATCTTTTACTGCTGAACTTTGTTTTTCGGTAGAGAGCCCAGCGTCTCGGTGGAGAGCCCAGCGTCTCAGTGGAGAGCCCTGCATCTTGGTGGAGAGCCCTGCATCTCGGTGGAGAGCCCTGCATCTCGGTGGAGAGCCCTGCATCTAGGTCGAGAGCCCTGCGTCACGGTGGAGAACCCCGCGTCTCGGTGGAGAGCCCCGCGTCTCGTTGGAGAGCCCCGCGTCTCGTTGCAGAGCCCAGCGTCTCAGTGGGGAGCCCTGCGTCTCGGTGGAGAGCCCTGCGTCTCGGTGGAGAGCCCAGCGTGTCGGTGGAGAGCCCAGAGTGTCGGTGGAGAGCCCAGCGTCTCGGTGGAGAGCCCAGCGTCTTGGTGGAGAGCCCATCTTTTACTGCTGAACTTTGTTTTTCGGTGGAGAGCCCTGCGTATCGGTGGAGAGCCCTGCATCTCGGTGGAGAGCCCTGCGTCTAGGTCGAGAGCCCAGTGTCTCGGTCGAGAGCCCGTCTTTTACTGCTGAACTTTGTTTTGCGGTGGAGACCCCAGCGTCTCTGTGGAGAGCCCAGCGTCTCGTTGGAGAGCCCCGCGTCTCGGTGGAGAGCCCCGCATCTTTGTGGAGAGCCCCGCGTGTCGGTGGAGAGCCCAGCTTCTCGGTTGAGAGCCCGTCTTTTACTGCTGAACTTTGTTTTTCGGTGGAGAGCCCAGCGTCTCGGCGGAGAGCCCAGCGTCTCGGTGGAGAGCCCTGCGTCTCGGTGGAGAGCCCTGCGTCTTGGTGGTGAGCCCTGCGTCACGGTGGAGAGCCCAGCGCCTCGGTGGAGAGCCCAGCGCCTCGGTGGAGAGCCCAGCGTCTCGGTGGAGAGCCCGTATTTTACTGCTGTACTTTGTTTTTCGGTGGAGAGCCCTGTGTCTCGGTGGAGAGCCCCGCGTCTCGGTGGAGAGCCCCGCGTCTCGGTGGAGAGCCCAGCGTCTCGGTGGAGAGCCCAGCCTCTCGGTGGAGAGCCCAGCGTCTCGGTGGAGAGCCCAGCGTCTCGGTGGAGAGCCCAGCGTCTCGTTGGAGACCCCAGCGCCTCAGTGGAAAGCCCAGGGTCTCTGTGGAGAGCCCAGCGTCTCTGTGGAGAGCCCAGCGTCTCTGTGGAGAGCCCAGCGTGTCTGTGGAGAGCCCAGCGTGTCTGTGGAGAGCCCAGCGTCTCGGTGGAGAGCCCAGCGTCTCGGTGGAGAGCCCAGCGTCTCGGTCGAGAGCCCAGCGTCTCGGTCGAGAGCCCAGCGTCTCGGTCGAGAGCCCAGCGTCTCGGTCGAGAGCCCAGCGTTTCGGTGGAGAGCCCGTCTTTTACTGCTGAACTTGGTTTTTCGGTGGAGGGCCCAGCATCTCGGTCGAGAGACCCGCGTGTCGGTGGAGAGCCCCGAGTGTCGGTGGAGAGCCCAGCTTCTCGGTTGAGAGCCCATCTTTTACTGCTGAACTTTGTTTTTCGGTGGAGAGCCCAGCGTCTCGGTGGAGAACCCCGCGTCTCGGTGGAGAGCCCCGCGTCTCGTTGGAGAGCCCCCCGTCTCGTTGCAGAGCCCAGCGTCTCAGTGGGGAGCCCTGCGTCTCGGTGGAGAGCCCTGCGTATCGGTGGAGAGCCCAGCGTCTCGGTGGAGAGCCCTGCGTCTCGGTGGAGAGCCCAGCGTCTCGGTGGAGAGCCCAGCGTCTCGGTGGAGAGCCCAGCGTCTCGGTTGAGAGCCCATCTTTTACTGCTGAACTTTGTTTTTCGGTGGAGAGCCCAGCGTCTCGGTGGAGAGCCCTGCGTCTCGGTGGAGAGCCCTGCATCTCGGTGGAGAGCCCTGCGTCTAGGTCGAGAGCCCTGCGTCACGGTGGAGAACCCCGCGTCTCGGTGGAGAGCCCCGCGTCTCGTTGGAGAGCCCCGCGTCTCGTTGGAGAGCCCCGCGTCTCGTTGGAGAGCCCAGCGCCTCAGGGGAGAATCCTGCGTCTCGTTGGAGAGCCCAGCGTCTCAGGGGAGTGCCCTGCGTCTCGGTGGAGAGCCCAGCGTCTTGGTGGAGAGCCCAGCGTCTCGGTGGAGAGCCCAGCGTCTCGGTGGAGAGCCCAGCGTCTCGGTGGAGAGCCCAGCGTCTCGGTGGAGAGCCCAGCGTCTCGGTGGAGAGCCCCGCGTCTCGGTGGAGAGCCCAGCGTCTCGGTGGAGAGCCCAGTGTCTCGGTGGAGAGCCCGTCTTTTACTGCTGAACTTTGTTTTTCGGTGGAGAGCCGCGCGTCTCGGTGGAGAGCCGCGCGTCTCGGTGGAGAGCCGCGCGTCTCGGTGGAGAGCCCCGCGTCTCGGTGGAGAGCCCCGCGTCTCGGTGGAGAGCCCCGCGTCTCGGTGGAGAGCCCAGCGTTTCGGTGGAGAGCCCAGCGTCTCGGTGGAGAGCCCAGCGTCTTGGTGGAGAGCCCGTCTTTTACTGCTGAAATTTGCTTTTCGGTGGAAAGCCCCGCGTCTCGGGGGAGAGCCCAGCGTCTCGGTGGAGAGCCCAGCGTCTCGGTGGAGAGCCCAGCGTCTCGGTGGAGAGCACAGCGTCTCGGTGGAGAGCCCAGCCTCTCGGTGGAGAGCCCAGCATCTCGGTGGAGAGCCCAGCGTCTCGGTGGAGAGCCCAGCGTCTCGGTGGAGAGCCCAGCGTCTCGGTGGTGAGCCCGTCTTTTACTGCTGAACTTTGTTTTTCGGTGGAGAGCCCAGCGTCTTGGTGGAGAGCCCGTCTTTTACTGCTGAAATTTGCTTTTCGGTGGTAAGCCCCGCGTCTCGGTGGAGAGCCCAGCGTCTCGGTGGAGAACCCCGCGTCTCGGTGGAGAGCCCAGCGTCTCGGTGGAGAGCCCAGCGTCTCGGTCGAGAGCCCAGCGTCTCGGTCGAGAGCCCAGCGTCTCGGTCGAGAGCCCAGTGTCTCGGTCGAGAGCCCAAAGTCTCAGTCGAGAGCCCGTCTTTTACTGCTGAACTTTGTTTTGCGGTGGAGACCCCAGCGTCTCTGTGGAGAGCACAGCGTCTCGTTGGAGAGCCCCGCGTCTCGGTGGAGAGCCCCGCATCTTTGTGGAGAGCCCCGCGTGTCGGTGGAGAGCCCAGCTTCTCGGTTGAGAGCCCGTCTTTTACTGCTGAACTTTGTTTTTCGGTGGAGAGCCCAGCGTCTTGGTGGAGAGCCCGTCTTTTACTGCTGAAATTTGCTTTTCGGTGGTAAGCCCCGCGTCTCGGTGGAGAGCCCCGCGTCTCGGTGGTGAGCCCAGCCTCTCGGTGGAGAGCCCAGCGTCTCGGTGGAGAGCCCAGCGTCTCGGTGGAGAGCCCAGCGTCTCGTTGGAGACCCCAGCCTCTAAGTGGAAAGTCCAGCGTCTCTGTGGAGAGCCCAGCGTCTCTGTGGAGAGCCCAGCGTCTCTGTGGAGAGCCCAGCGTCTCTGTGGAGAGCCCAGCGTCTCGGTGGAGAGCCCAGCGTCTCGGTGGAGAGCCCAGCGTCTCGGTGGAGAGCCCAGCGTCTCGGTCGAGAGCCCAGCGTCTCGGTCGAGAGCCCAGCGTCTCGGTCGAGAGCCCAGCGTCTCGGTCGAGAGCCCAGCGTCTCGGTCGAGAGCCCGTCTTTTACTGCTGAACTTGGTTATTCGGTGGAGGGCCCAGCATCTCGGTCGAGAGACCCGCGTGTCGGTGGAGAGTCCGTCTTTTACTGGTGAACTTTGTTTTTCGGTGGAGAGCCCAGCGTCTCGGTGGAGAGCCCAGCGTCTCGGTGGAGAGCCCAGCGTCTCGGTGGAGAGCCCAGCGTCTCGGTGGAGAACCCCGCGTCTCGGTGGAGAGCCCCGCGTCTCGTTGGAGAGCCCCGCGTCTCGTTGCAGAGCCCAGCGTCTCAGTGGGGAGCCCTGCGTCTCGGTGGAGAGCCCTGCGTCTCGTTGGAGAGCCCAGCGTCTCGGTGGAGAGCCCAGCGTGTCGGTGGAGAGCCCAGCGTCTCAGTGGAGAGCCCAGCGTCTCGGTTGAGAGCCCATCTTTTACTGCTGAACTTTGTTTTTCGGTGGAGAGCCCTGCGTATCGGTGGAGAGCCCTGCATCTCGGTGGAGAGCCCTGCGTCTAGGTCGAGAGCCCTGCGTCACGGTGGAGAACCCCGCGTCTCGGTGGAGAGCCCCGCGTCTCGTTGGAGAGCCCCGCGTCTCGTTGGAGAGCCCCGCGTCTCGTTGGAGAGCCCAGCGCCACAGGGGAGAGCCCTGCGTCTTGTTGGAGAGCCCAGCGTCTCAGGGGAGAGCCCTGCGTCTCGGTGGAGAGCCCAGCGTCTCGGTGGAGAGCCCAGCGTCACGGTGGAGAGCCCTGCGTCTCGGTGGAGAGCCCAGCATCTCGGTGGAGAGCCCAGCGTCTCGGTGGAGAGCCCAGCGTCTCGGTGGAGAGCCCAGCGTCTCGGTGGAGAGCCCAGCGTCTCGGTGGAGAGCCCGTCTTTTACTGCTGAACTTTGTTTTTCGGTGGAGAGCCCCGCGTCTCGGTGGAGAGCCCCGCGTCTCGGTGGAGAGCCCCGCGTCTCGGTGGAGAGCCCCGCGTCTCGGTGGAGAGCCCCGCGTCTTGGTGGAGAGCCCCGCGTCTCGGTGGAGAGCCCAGCGTTTCGGTGGAGAGCCCAGCGTCTCGGTGGAGAGCCCAGCGTCTCGGTGGAGAGCCCAGCGTCTTGGTGGAGAGCCCGTCTTTTACTGCAGAAATTTGCTTTTCGGTGGAAAGCCCCGCGTCTCGGTGGAGAGCCCAGCGTCTCGGTGGAGAACCCCGCGTCTCGGTGGAGAGCCCAGCGTCTCGGTGGAGAGCCCAGCGTCACGGTGGAGAGCCCTGCGTCTCGGTGGAGAGCCCAGCGTCTCGGTGGAGAGCCCAGCGTCTCGGTGGAGAGCCCAGCGTCTCGGTGGAGAGCCCAGCGTCTCGGTGGAGAGCCCCGCGTCTCGGTGGAGAGCCCCGCGTCTCGGTGGAGAGCCCCGCGTCTCGGTGGAGATCCCAGCGTCTCGGTGGAGAGCCCAGCGTCTCGGTGGAGAGCCCGTCTTTTACTGCTGAACTTTGTTTTTCGGTGGAGAGCCCCGCGTCTCGGTCGAGAGCCCAGCGTCTCGGTCGAGAGCCCGTCTTTTACTGCTGAACTTTGTTTTGCGGTGGAGACCCCAGCGTCTCTGTGGAGAGCTGCGCGTCTCGTTGGAGAGCCCAGCGTCTCGGTGGAGAGCCCTGCGTCTCGGTGGAGAGCCCTGCATCTCGGTGGAGAGCCCTGCGTCTAGGTCGAGAGCCCTGCGTCACGGTGGAGAACCCCGCGTCTCGGTGGAGAGCCCCGCGTCTCGTTGGAGAGCCCCGCGTCTCGTTGGAGAGCCCAGCGTCTCAGGGGAGAGCCCTGCGTCTCAGTGGAGAGCCCAGCGTCTCAGGGCAGAGCCCTGCGTCTCGGTGGAGAGCCCAGCGTCTCGGTGGAGAGCCCAGCGTCACGGTGGAGAGCCCTGCGTCTCGGTGGAGAGCCCAGCGTCTCGGTGGAGAGCCCTGCATCTCGGTGGAGAGCCCGTCTTTTACTGCTGAACTTTGTTTTCCGGTGGAGAGCCCCGCGTCTCGGTGGAGAGCCCTGCGTCTCGGTGGAGAGCCCCGCGTCTCGGTGGAGAGCCCCGTGTCTCGGTGGAGAGCCCCGCGTCTCGGTGGAGAGCCCCGCGTCTCGGTGGAGAGCCCAGCGTTTCGGTGGAGAGCCCCGCGTCTCGGTGGAGAGCCCAGCGTCTCGGTGGAGAGCCCAGCGTCTCGGTGGAGAGCCCGTCTTTTACTGCTGAACTTTGTTTTTCGGTGGAAAGCCTCGCGTTTCGGTGGAGAGCCCCGCGTCTCGGTGGAGAGCCCAGCGTTTCGGTGGAGAGCCCAGCGTCTCGGTGGAGAGCCCCGCGTCTCGGTGGAGAGCCCAGCGTTTCGGTGGAGAGCCCAGCGTCTCAATGGAGAGCCCAGCGTCTCGGTGGAGAGCCCAGCGTCTTGGTGGAGAGCCCGTCTTTTACTGCTGAAATTTGCTTTTCGGTGGAAAGCCCCGCGTCTCGGTGGAGAGCCCAGCATCTCAGTGGAGAACCCCGCGTCTCGGTGGAGAGCCCAGCGTCTCGGTGGAGAGCCCAGCGTCTCGGTGGAGAGCCCAGCGTCTCGGTGGAGAGCCCAGCGTCTCGGTGGAGAGCCCAGCGTCTCGGTGGAGAGCCCAGCGTCTCGGTGGAGAGCCCAGCGTCTCGGTGCAGAGCCCAGCGTCTCGGTCGAGAGCCCAGCGTGTCGGTCGAGAGCCCAGCGTCTCTGTCGAGAGCCCAGCGTTTCGGTCGAGAGCCCAGTGTCTCGGTCGAGAGCCCAAAGTCTCAGTCGAGAGCCCGTCTTTTACTGCTGAACTTTGTTTTGCGGTGGAGACCCCAGCGTCTCTCTGGAGAGCTGCGCGTCTCGTTGGAGAGCCGCGCGTCTCGGTGGAGAGCCCCGCATCTTTGTGGAGAACCCCGCGTGTCGGTGGAGAGCCCAGCTTCTCGGTTGAGAGCCCATCTTTTACTGCTGAACTTTGTTTTTCGGTGGAGAGCCCAGCGTCTCGGTAGAGAGCCCAGCGTCTCGGTAGAGAGCCCAGCGTCTCGGTGGAGAGCCCTGCGTCTCGGTGGAGAGCCCTGCATCTCGGTGGAGAGCCCTGCGTCTAGGTCGAGAGCCCCGCGTCACGGTGGAGAACCCCGCGTCTCGTTGGAGAGCCCCGCGTCTCGTTGGAGAGCCCCGCGTCTCGTTGGAGAGCCCCGCGTCTCGTTGGAGAGCCCCGCGTCTCGTTGGAGAGCCCAGCGTCTCAGGGGAGAGCCCTGCGTCTCAGTGGAGAGCCCAACGTCTCAGGGGAGAGCCCTGCGTCTCGGTGGAGAGCCCAGCGTCTCGGTGGAGAGCCCAGCGTCTCGGTGGAGAGCCCAGCGTCTCGGTGGAGAGCCCAGCGTCTCGGTGGAGAGCCCAGCGTCTCGGTGGAGAGCCCCGCGTCTCGGTGGAGAGCCCAGCGTCTCGGTGGAGAGCCCCGCGTCTCGGTGGAGAGCCCAGCGTCTCGGTGGAGAGCCCCGTGTCTCGGTGGAGAGCCCCGCGTCTCGGTGGAGAGCCCCGCGTCTCGGTGGAGAGCCCAGCGTTTCGGTGGAGAGCCCAGCGTCTCGGTGGAGAGCCCAGCGTCTTGGTGGAGAGCCCGTCTTTTACTGCTGAAATATGCTTTTCGGTGGAAAGCCCCGTGTCTCGGTGGAGAGCCCAGCGTCTCGGTGGAGAACCCCGCGTCTCGGTGGAGAGCCCAGCGTCTCGGTGGAGAGCCCTGCGTCTCGGTGGAGAGCCCTGCGTCTTGGTGGTGAGCTCGTCACGGTGGAGAGCCCAGCGCCTCGGTGGAGAGCCCAGCGCCTCGGTGGAGAGCCCAGCGTTTCGGTGGAGAGCCCGTCTTTTACTGCTGAACTTCGTTTTTCGGTGGAGAGACCAGCGTCTCGGTGGAGAGCCCTGCGTCTCTGTGGAGAGCCCGTATTTTACTGCTGTACTTTGTTTTTCGGTGGAGAGCCCTGCGTATCGGTGGAGAGCCCTGCATCTCGGTGGAGAGCCCTGCGTCTAGGTCGAGAGCCCTGCGTCACGGTGGAGAACCCCGCGTCTCGGTGGAGAGCCCCGCGTCTCGTTGGAGAGCCCCGCGTCTCGTTGGAGAGCCCCGCGTCTCGTTGGAGAGCCCAGCGCCACAGGGGAGAGCCCTGCGTCTTGTTGGAGAGCCCAGCGTCTCAGGGGAGAGCCCTGCGTCTCGGTGGAGAGCCCAGCGTCTCGGTGGAGAGCCCAGCGTCACGGTGGAGAGCCCTGCGTCTCGGTGGAGAGCCCAGCATCTCGGTGGAGAGCCCAGCGTCTCGGTGGAGAGCCCAGCGTCTCGGTGGAGAGCCCAGCGTCTCGGTGGAGAGCCCAGCGTCTCGGTGGAGAGCCCGTCTTTTACTGCTGAACTTTGTTTTTCGGTGGAGAGCCCCGCGTCTCGGTGGAGAGCCCCGCGTCTCGGTGGAGAGCCCCGCGTCTCGGTGGAGAGCCCCGCGTCTCGGTGGAGAGCCCCGCGTCTCGGTGGAGAGCCCCGCGTCTCGGTGGAGAGCCCAGCGTTTCGGTGGAGAGCCCAGCGTCTCGGTGGAGAGCCCAGCGTCTCGGTGGAGAGCCCAGCGTCTTGGTGGAGAGCCCGTCTTTTACTGCAGAAATTTGCTTTTCGGTGGAAAGCCCCGCGTCTCGGTGGAGAGCCCAGCGTCTCGGTGGAGAACCCCGCGTCTCGGTGGAGAGCCCAGCGTCTCGGTGGAGAGCCCAGCGTCACGGTGGAGAGCCCTGCGTCTCGGTGGAGAGCCCAGCGTCTCGGTGGAGAGCCCAGCGTCTCGGTGGAGAGCCCAGCGTCTCGGTGGAGAGCCCAGCGTCTCGGTGGAGAGCCCCGCGTCTCGGTGGAGAGCCCCGCGTCTCGGTGGAGAGCCCCGCGTCTCGGTGGAGATCCCAGCGTCTCGGTGGAGAGCCCAGCGTCTCGGTGGAGAGCCCGTCTTTTACTGCTGAACTTTGTTTTTCGGTGGAGAGCCCCGCGTCTCGGTCGAGAGCCCAGCGTCTCGGTCGAGAGCCCGTCTTTTACTGCTGAACTTTGTTTTGCGGTGGAGACCCCAGCGTCTCTGTGGAGAGCTGCGCGTCTCGTTGGAGAGCCCAGCGTCTCGGTGGAGAGCCCTGCGTCTCGGTGGAGAGCCCTGCATCTCGGTGGAGAGCCCTGCGTCTAGGTCGAGAGCCCTGCGTCACGGTGGAGAACCCCGCGTCTCGGTGGAGAGCCCCGCGTCTCGTTGGAGAGCCCCGCGTCTCGTTGGAGAGCCCAGCGTCTCAGGGGAGAGCCCTGCGTCTCAGTGGAGAGCCCAGCGTCTCAGGGCAGAGCCCTGCGTCTCGGTGGAGAGCCCAGCGTCTCGGTGGAGAGCCCAGCGTCACGGTGGAGAGCCCTGCGTCTCGGTGGAGAGCCCAGCGTCTCGGTGGAGAGCCCTGCATCTCGGTGGAGAGCCCGTCTTTTACTGCTGAACTTTGTTTTCCGGTGGAGAGCCCCGCGTCTCGGTGGAGAGCCCTGCGTCTCGGTGGAGAGCCCCGCGTCTCGGTGGAGAGCCCCGTGTCTCGGTGGAGAGCCCCGCGTCTCGGTGGAGAGCCCCGCGTCTCGGTGGAGAGCCCAGCGTTTCGGTGGAGAGCCCCGCGTCTCGGTGGAGAGCCCAGCGTCTCGGTGGAGAGCCCAGCGTCTCGGTGGAGAGCCCGTCTTTTACTGCTGAACTTTGTTTTTCGGTGGAAAGCCTCGCGTTTCGGTGGAGAGCCCCGCGTCTCGGTGGAGAGCCCAGCGTTTCGGTGGAGAGCCCAGCGTCTCGGTGGAGAGCCCCGCGTCTCGGTGGAGAGCCCAGCGTTTCGGTGGAGAGCCCAGCGTCTCAATGGAGAGCCCAGCGTCTCGGTGGAGAGCCCAGCGTCTTGGTGGAGAGCCCGTCTTTTACTGCTGAAATTTGCTTTTCGGTGGAAAGCCCCGCGTCTCGGTGGAGAGCCCAGCGTCTCAGTGGAGAACCCCGCGTCTCGGTGGAGAGCCCAGCGTCTCGGTGGAGAGCCCAGCGTCTCGGTGGAGAGCCCAGCGTCTCGGTGGAGAGCCCAGCGTCTCGGTGGAGAGCCCAGCGTCTCGGTGGAGAGCCCAGCGTCTCGGTGGAGAGCCCAGCGTCTCGGTGCAGAGCCCAGCGTCTCGGTCGAGAGCCCAGCGTGTCGGTCGAGAGCCCAGCGTCTCTGTCGAGAGCCCAGCGTTTCGGTCGAGAGCCCAGTGTCTCGGTCGAGAGCCCAAAGTCTCAGTCGAGAGCCCGTCTTTTACTGCTGAACTTTGTTTTGCGGTGGAGACCCCAGCGTCTCTCTGGAGAGCTGCGCGTCTCGTTGGAGAGCCGCGCGTCTCGGTGGAGAGCCCCGCATCTTTGTGGAGAGCCCCGCGTGTCGGTGGAGAGCCCAGCTTCTCGGTTGAGAGCCCATCTTTTACTGCTGAACTTTGTTTTTCGGTGGAGAGCCCAGCGTCTCGGTAGAGAGCCCAGCGTCTCGGTAGAGAGCCCAGCGTCTCGGTGGAGAGCCCTGCGTCTCGGTGGAGAGCCCTGCATCTCGGTGGAGAGCCCTGCGTCTAGGTCGAGAGCCCCGCGTCACGGTGGAGAACCCCGCGTCTCAGTGGAGAGCCCCGCGTCTCGTTGGAGAGCCCCGCGTCTCGTTGGAGAGCCCCGCGTCTCGTTGGAGAGCCCCGCGTCTCGTTGGAGAGCCCAGCGTCTCAGGGGAGAGCCCTGCGTCTCAGTGGAGAGCCCAACGTCTCAGGGGAGAGCCCTGCGTCTCGGTGGAGAGCCCAGCGTCTCGGTGGAGAGCCCAGCGTCTCGGTGGAGAGCCCAGCGTCTCGGTGGAGAGCCCAGCGTCTCGGTGGAGAGCCCAGCGTCTCGGTGGAGAGCCCCGCGTCTCGGTGGAGAGCCCAGCGTCTCGGTGGAGAGCCCCGCGTCTCGGTGGAGAGCCCAGCGTCTCGGTGGAGAGCCCCGTGTCTCGGTGGAGAGCCCCGCGTCTCGGTGGAGAGCCCCGCGTCTCGGTGGAGAGCCCAGCGTTTCGGTGGAGAGCCCAGCGTCTCGGTGGAGAGCCCAGCGTCTTGGTGGAGAGCCCGTCTTTTACTGCTGAAATATGCTTTTCGGTGGAAAGCCCCGTGTCTCGGTGGAGAGCCCAGCGTCTCGGTGGAGAACCCCGCGTCTCGGTGGAGAGCCCAGCGTCTCGGTGGAGAGCCCTGCGTCTCGGTGGAGAGCCCTGCGTCTTGGTGGTGAGCTCGTCACGGTGGAGAGCCCAGCGCCTCGGTGGAGAGCCCAGCGCCTCGGTGGAGAGCCCAGCGTTTCGGTGGAGAGCCCGTCTTTTACTGCTGAACTTCGTTTTTCGGTGGAGAGACCAGCGTCTCGGTGGAGAGCCCTGCGTCTCTGTGGAGAGCCCGTATTTTACTGCTGTACTTTGTTTTTCGGTGGAGAGCCCTGTGTCTCGGTGGAGAGCCCCGCGTCTCGGTGGAGAGCCCAGCGTCTCGGTGGAGAGCCCAGCCTCTCGGTGGAGAGCCCAGCGTCACGGTGGAGAGCCCAGCGTCTCGGTGGAGAGCCCAGCGTCTCGTTGGAGACCCCAGCACCTCAGTGGACTGCCCAGCGTCTCTGTGGAGAGCCCAGCGTCTCTGTGGAGAGCCCAGCGTCTCTGTTTAGAGCCCAGCGTGTCTGTGGAGAGCCCAGCGTGTCTGTGGAGAGCCCAGCATCTCGGTGGAGAGCCCAGCGTCTCGGTGGAGAGCCCGTCTTTTACTGCTGAACTTTGTTTTTCGGTGGAGAGCACCGCATTTCGGTGGAGAGCCCCTCGTCTCGGTGGAGAGCCGCGCGTCTCGGTGGAGAGCCCCGTGTCTCGGTGGAGAGCCCCGCGTCTCGGTGGAGAGCCCCGCGTCTCGGTGGAGAGCCCAGCGTCTCGGTGGACAGCCCAGCGTCTCGGTGGAGAGCCCAGCGTCTCGGTGGAGAGCCCAGCGTCTCGGTGGAGAGCCCGTCTTTTACTGCTGAAATTTGCTTTTCGGTGGAGAGCCCCGCGTCTCGGTGGAGAGCCCAGCGTCTCGGTGGAGAACCCCGCGTCTCGGTGGAGAGCCCAGCGTCTCGGTGGAGAGCCCAGCGTCTCGGTGGAGAGCCCAGCGTCTCGGTGGAGAGCCCAGCGTCTCGGTGGAGAGCCCTGCGTCTCGGTGGAGAGCCCAGCGTCTCGGTGGAGAACCCCGCGTCTCGGTGGAGAGCCCAGCGTCTCGGTGGAGAGCCCAGCGTCTCGGTGGAGAGCCCAGCGTCTCGGTGGAGAGCCCAGCGTCTCGGTGGAGAGCCCAGCGTCTCGGTGGAGAGCCCAGCGTCTCGGTGGAGAGCCCAGCGTCTCGGTGGAGAGCCCAGCGTCTCGGTGGAGAGCCCAGCGTCTCGGTCGAGAGCCCAGCGTCTCGGTGGAGAGCCCAGCGTCTCGGTCGAGAGCCCAGCGTCTCGGTCGAGAGCCCAGCGTCTCGGTCGAGAGCCCAGCGTCTCGATCGAGAGCCCAGCGTCTCGGTCGAGAGCCCAGCGTCTCGGTCGAGAGCCCAAAGTCTCAGTCGAGAGCCCGTCTTTTACTGCTGAACTTTGTTTTGCGGTGGAGACCCCAGCGTCGCTGTGGAGAGCCGCGCGTCTCGTTGGAGAGCCCCGCGTCTCGGTGGAGAGCCCCGCATCTTTGTGGAGAGCCCCGCGTGTCGGTGGAGAGCCCAGCTTCTCGGTTGAGAGCCCGTCTTTTACTGCTGAACTTTCTTTTTCGGTGGAGAGCCCAGCGTCTCGGTGGAGAGCCCTGCGTCTCGGTGGTGAGCCCTGCGTCACGGTGGAGAGCCCAGCGCCTCGGTGGAGAGCCCAGCGCCTCGGTGGAGAGCCCAGCGTCTCGGTGGAGAGCCCGTCTTTTACTGCTGAACTTTGTTTTTCGGTGGAGAGCCCAGCGTCTCTGTGGAGAGCCCAGCGTCTCGGTGGAGAGCCCGTCTTTTACTGCTGAACTTTGTTTTTCAGGGGAGAGCCCAGGGTCTCGTTGGAGAGCCCGTCTTTTACTGCTGAACTTTGTTTTTCGGTGGAGAGCCCAGCGTCTCGGTGGAGAGCCCGTCTTTTACTGCTGAACTTTGTTTTTCGGTGGAGAGCACCGCGTCTCGGTGGAGAGCCCCGCGTCTCGGTGGAGAGTCGCGCGTCTCGGTGGAGAGCCCCGCGTCTCGGTGGAGAGCCCCGCGTCTCGGTGGAGAGCCCCGCGTCTCGGTGGAGAGCCCAGCGTCTCGGTGGAGAGCCCAGCGTCTCGCTGGAGAGCCCAGCGTCTCGGTGGAGAGCCCAGCGTCTTGGTGGAGAGCCTGTCTTTTACTGCTGAAATATGCTTTTCGGTGGAAAGCCCCGTGTCTCGGTGGAGAGCCCAGCGTCTCGGTGGAGAACCCCGCGTCTCGGAGGAGAGCCCAGCGTCTCGGTGGAGAGCCCTGCGTCTCGGTGGAGAGCCCTGCGTCTTGGTGGTGAGCTCGTCACGGTGGAGAGCCCAGCGCCTCGGTGGAGAGCCCAGCGCCTCGGTGGAGAGCCCAGCGTTTCGGTGGAGAGCCCGTCTTTTACTGCTGAACTTTGTTTTTCGGTGGAGAGCCCAGCGTCTCGGTGGAGAGACCAGGGTCTCGGTGGAGAGCCCGTCTTTTACTGCTGAACTTTGTTTTTCGGTGGAGAGCCCAGCGTCTCGGTGGAGAGCCCGTCTTTTACTGGTGAACTTTGTTTTTCGGTGGAGAGACCAGCGTATCGGTGGAGAGCCCAGCGTCTCGGTGGAGAGCCCAGAGTCTCGGTGGAGAGCCCAGCGTCTCGGTGGAGAGCCCGTCTTTTACTGCTGAACTTTGTTTTTCGGTGGAGAGCTCAGCGTCTCGGTGAAGAGCTTGTCTTTTACTGCTGAACTTTGTTTTTCGGTGGAGAGCCCAGCGTCTCGGTGGAGAGCCCATATTTTACTCCTGAAGTTTGTTTTTCAGCGGAGAGCCCAGGGTCTCGGTGGAGAGCCCGTCTTTTACTGCTGAACTTTGTTTTTCGGTGGAGAGACCAGCGTCTCAGTGGAGAGCCCAGCGTCTCGGTGGAGGGCCCGTCTTTTACTGCTGAACTTTGTTTTTCGGTGGAGAGCCCAGCGTCTCGGTGGAGAGCCCAGCGTCTCGGTGGAGAGCCCGTCTTTTACTGCTGAACTTTGTTTTTCGGTGGAGAGCCCAGCGTCTCAGTGGAGAGCCCAGCGTCTCGGTGGAGAGACCAGCGTCTCGGTGGAGAGCCCGTCTTTTACTGCTGAACTTTGTTTTTCGGTGGAGAGACCAGCGTCTCGGTGGAGAGCCCGTCTTTTACTGCTGAACTTTGTTTTTCGGTGGAGAGCCCAGTGTCTCGGTGGAGAGCCCAGCGTCTCGCTGGAGAGCCCGTCTTTTACTGCTGAACTTTGTTTTTCGGTGGAGTGCCCAGCGTCTCGGTGGAGAGCCCAGCGTCTCGGTGGAGAGCCCGTCTTTTACTGCTGAACTTTGTTTTTCGGTGGAGAGCCCAGCGTCTCGGTGGAGAGCCCAGCGTTTCGCTGGAGAGCCCGTCTTTTACTGCTGAACTTTGTTTTTCGGTGGAGAGCCCAGCGTCTCGGTGGAGAGCCCATCTTTTACTGGTGAACTTTGTTTTTCGGTGGAGAGACCAGCGTATCGGTGGAGAGCCCAGCGTCTCGGTGGAGAGCCCAGAGTCTCGGTGGAGAGCCCAGCATCTCGGTGGAGAGCCCGTCTTTTACTGCTGAACTTTGTTTTTCGGTGGATAGCCCAGCGTCTCGGTGGAGAGCCCGTCTTTCACTGCTGAACTTTGTTTTTCGGTGGAGAGCCCAGCGTCTCGGTGGAGAGCCCGTCTTTTACTGCTGAACTTTGTTTTTCGGTGGAGAGCCCAGCGTCTCGGTGGAGAGCCCAGCGTCTCGGTGGAGGGCCCGTCTTTTACTGCTGAACTTTTTTTTCGGTGGAGAGCCCAGCGTATCGGTGGAGAGCCCGGCGTTTCAGTGGAGAGCCCGTCTTTTACTGCTGAACTTTGTTTTTCGGTGGAGAGCGCAGCGTTTCAGTGGAGAGCCCGTCTTTTACTGCTGAACTTTGTTTTTCGGCGGAGAGACCAGCGTCTCGGTGGAGAGCCCGTCTTTTACTGCTGAACTTTGTTTTTCGGTGGAGAGCACAGCGTCTCGGTGGAGAGCCCAGCGTCTCGGTAGAGAGCCCGTCTTTTACTGCTGAACTGTGTTTTTCGGTGGAGAGCCCAGCGTCTCGGTGGAGAGCCCAGCGTTTCGGTGGAGAGCCCGTCTTTTACTGCTGAACTTTGTTTTTCGGTGGAGAGCCCAGCGTCTCGGTGGAGAGCCCAGAGTCTCGGTGGAGAGCCCAGCATCTCGGTGGAGAGCCCGTCTTTTACTGCTGAACTTTGTTTTTCAGTGGAGAGCCCAGGGTCTCGGTGGAGAGCCCGTCTTTTAATGCTGAACTTTGTTTTTCGGTGGAGAGACCAGTGTCTCGGTGGAGAGCCCGTCTTTTACTGCTGAACTTTGTTTTTCGGTGGAGAGCCCAGAGTCACAGTGGAGAGCCCAGCGTATCGGTGTAGAGCCCGTCTTTTACTGCTGAACTTTGTTTTTCGGTGGAGAGCCCAGCGTCTCGGTGGAGAGCCCAGCGTTTCGGTGGAGGACCCGTCTTTTACTGCTGAACTTTGTTTTTCGGTGGAGAGCCCAGCGTCTCGGTGGAGAGCCCAGCGTCTCGGTGGAGAGCCCGTCCTTTACTGCTGAACTTTGTTTTTCGGTGGAGAGCCCAGCGTCTCGGTGGAGAGCCCAGAGTCTCGGTGGCGAGCCCGTCTTTTACTGCTGAACTTTGTTTTTCGGTGGAGAGCCCAGCGTCTCGGTGGAGAGCCCAGCGTTTCGGTGGAGAGCCCGTCTTTTACTGCTGAACTTTGTTTTTCGGTGGAGAGCCCAGCGTCTCGGTGGAGAGCCCATCTTTTACTGGTGAAATTTGTTTTTCGGTGGAGAGACCAGCGTATCAGTGGAGAGCCCAGCGTCTCGGTGGAGAGCCCAGAGTCTCAGTGGAGAGCCCAGCATCTCGGTGGAGAGCCCGTCTTTTACTGCTGAACTTTGTTTTTCGGTGGAGAGCTCAGCGTCTCGGTGAAGAGCTTGTCTTTTACTGCTGAACTTTGTTTTTCGGTTGAGAGCCCAGCGTCTCGGTGGAGAGCCCATATTTTACTCCTGAAGTTTGTTTTTCAGTGGAGAGCCCAGGGTCTCGGTGGAGAGCCCGTCTTTTACTGCTGAACTTTGTTTTTCGGTGGAGAGAACAGTGTCTCGGTGGAGAGCCCGTCTTTTACTGCTGAACTTTGTTTTTCGGTGGAGAGCCCAGAGTCACGGTGGAGAGCCCAGCGTATCGGTGGAGAGCCCGTCTTTTACTGCTGAACTTTGTTTTTCGGTGGAAAGACCAGAGTCTCGGTGGAGAGCCCAGCGTCTCGGTGGAGAGCCCGTCTTTTACTGCTGAACTTTGTTTTTCGGTGGTGAGCCCAGCGTCTCGGTGGAGAGCCCAGCGTTTCAGTGGAGAGCCCGTCTTTTACTGCTGAACTTATTTTTTCGGTGGAGAGCCCAGCGTCTCGGTGGAGAGCCCGTCTTTTACTGCTGAACTTTGTTTTTCGGTGGTGAGCCCAGCGTCTCGGTGGAGAGCCCGGCGTTTCAGTGGAGAGCCCGTCTTTTACTGCTGAACTTTGTTTTTCGGTGGTGTGACCAGCGTCTCGGTGGAGAGCCCGTCTTTTACTGCTGAACTTTGTTTTTCGGTGGAGAGCCCAGCGTCTCGGTGGAGAGCCCATCGTCTCGGTGGAGAGCCCGTCTTTTACTGCTGAACTTTTTTTTCGGTGGTGAGCCCAGCGTCTCGGTGGAGAGCCCGGCGTTTCAGTGGAGAGTCCGTCTTTTACTGCTGAACTTTGTTTTTCGGTGGTGTGACCAGCGTCTCGGTGGAGAGCCCGTCTTTTACTGCTGAACTTTGTTTTTCGGTGGAGAGCCCAGTGTCTCGGTGGAGGGCCCATCGTCTCGGTGGAGAGCCCGTCTTTTACTGCTGAACTTTTTTTTCGGTGGTTAGCCCAGCGTCTCGGTGGAGAGACCATCGTCTCGGTGGAGAGCCCGTCTTTTACTGCTGAACTTTGTTTTTCGGTGGAGTGACCAGCGTCTCGGTGGAGAGCCCGTCTTTTACTGCTGAACTTTGTTTTTCGGTGGAGAGCCCAGCGTCTCGGTGGAGAGCTCAGCGTCTCGGTGGAGAGCCCGTCTTTTACTGATGAACTTTTTTTTCGGTGGTGAGCCCAGCGTCTCGGTGGAGAGCCCGGCGTTTCAGTGGAGAGCCCGTATTTACTGCTGAACTTTGTTTTTCGTTGGGGAGCACAGCGTCTCGGTGGAGAGCCCGTCTTTTACTGCTGAACTTTGTTTTTCGGTGGAGAGACCAACGTCTCAGTGGAGAGCCCGTCTTTTACTGCTGAACTTTGTTCTTCAGTCGAGAGCCCAGCGGGTCGGTGGAAAGCCCAGCGTCTCGGTGGAGAGCCCGTCTTTTACTGCTGAACTTTGTTTTTCGGTGGAGAGCCCAGCGTCTCGGTGGAGAGCCCAGCGTCTCGGTGGAGAGCCCGTCTTTTACTGCAGAACTTTGTTTTTCGGTGGAGAGACCAGCGTCTCGGTGGAGAGCCCAGCGTCTCGGTGGAGAGCCCAGAGTCTCGGTGGAGAGCCCAGCATCTCGGTGGAGAGCCCGTCTTTTAATGCTGAACTTTGTTTTTCGGTGGAGAGCTCAGCGTCTCGGTGAAGAGCTTGTCTTTTACTGCTGAACTTTGTTTTTCGGTGGAGAGCCCAGCGTCTCGGTGGAGAGCCCATATTTTACTCCTGAAGTTTGTTTTTCAGTGGAGAGCCCAGGGTCTCGGTGGAGAGCCCGTCTTTTACTGCTGAACTTTGTTTTTCGGTGGAGAGACCAGCGTCTCGGTGGAGAGCCCGTCTTTTACTGCTGAACTTTGTTTTTCGGTGGAGAACCCAGAGTCACGGTGGAGAGCCCAGCGTATCGGTGGAGAGCCCGTCTTTTACTGCTGAACTTTGTTTTTCGGTGGAAAGCCCAGAGTCTCGGTGGAGAGCCCTGCGTCTCGGTGGAGAGCCCGTCTTTTACTGCTGAACTTTGTTTTTCGGTGGTGAGCCCAGCGTCTCGGTGCAGAGCCCAGCGTTTCAGTGGAGAGCCCGTCTTTTACTGCTGAACTTTGTTTTTCGGTGGAGAGCCCAGCGTCTCGGTGGAGAGCCCGTCTTTTACTGCTGAACTTTGTTTTTCGGTGGAGAGCCCAGCGTCTCGGTGGAGAGCCCTGCGTCTCGGTGGAGAGACCAGCGTCTCGGTGGAGAGCCCGTCTTTTACTGCTGAACTATGTTTTTCGGTGGAGAGCCCACCGTATCGGTGTAGAGCCCGTCTTTTACTGCTGAACTTTTTTTTTCGGTGGGGAGTACAGCGTCTTTGTGGAGAGCCCGTCTTTTATTGCTGAACTTTGTTTTTCGGTGGAGAGCCCAGCGTCTCGGTGGAGAGCCCGTCTTTTACTGCTGAACTTTGTTTTTCGGTGGAGAGACCAGCGTCTCGGTGGAGAGCCCGTCTTTTACTGCTGAACTTTGTTCCTCGGTCGAGAGCCCAGCGGCTCGGTGGAAAGACAAGCGTCTCAGTGGAGAACCCGTCTTTTACTGCTGAACTTTGTTTTTCGGTGGAGAGCCCAGCGTCTCGGTGGAGAGCCCAGCGTCTTGGTGGAGAGCCCGTCTTTTACTGCTGAAATTTGTTTTTCGGTGGAGAGCCCAGCGTCTCGGTGGAGAGCCCAGCGTTTCGGTGGAGTGCCCGTCTTTTACTGCTGAACTTTGTTTTTCGGTGGAGAGCCCAGCGTCTCGGTGGAGGGCCCGTCTTTTACTGCTGAATTTTGTTTTTCGGTGCGGAGACCAGCGTATCGGTGGAGAGCCCAGCGTCTCGGTGGAGAGCCCAGAGTCTCGGTGGAGAGCCCAGCATCTCGGTGGAGAGCCCGTCTTTTACTGCTGAACTTTGTTTTTCTGTGGAGAGATCAGCGTCTCTGTGAAGAGCTTGTCTTTTACTGCTGAACTTTGTTTTTCGGTGGAGAGCCCAGCGTCTCGGTGGAGAGCCCATATTTTACTCCTGAAGTTTGTTTTTCAGTAGAGAGCACAGGGTCTCGGTGGAGAGCCCGTCTTTTACTGCTGAACTTTGTTTTTTGGTGGAGAGCCCAGCGTCTCGGTGGAGAGCCCGTCTTTTACTGCTGAACTTTGTTTTTCGGTGGAGAGCCCAGCGTCACGGTGGAGAGCCCAGCGTATCGGTGGAGAGCCCGTCTTTTACTGCTGAACTTTGTTTTTCGGTGGAGAGCCCAGCGTCTTGGTGGAAAGCCCGGCTTTTCAGTGGAGAGCCCGTATTTACTGCTGAACTTTGCTTTTCGTTGGGGAGCACAGCGTCTCGGTGGAGAGCCCGTCTTTTACTGCTCAACTTTGTTTTTCGGTGGAGAGACCAGCGTCTCGGTGGAGAGCCCGTCTTTTACGGCTGAACTTTGTTCTTCGGTCGAGAGCCCAGCGGCTCGGTGGAAAGCCCAGCGTCTCGGTGGAGAGCCCGTCTTTTACTGCTGAACTTTGTTTTTCGGTGGAGAGCCCAGCGTCTCGGTGGAGAGCCCAGCGTCTTGTTGGAGAGCCCGTCTTTTACTGCTGAACTTTGTTTTTGGGTGGAGAGCCCAGCGTCTCGGTGGAGAGCCCGTCTTTTACTGCTGAATTTTGTTTTTCGGTGGAGAGACCAGCGTATCGGTGGAGAGCCCAGCGTCTCGGTGGAGAGCCCAGAGTCTCGGTGGAGAGCCCAGCATCTCAATGGAGAGCCCGTCTTTTACTGCTGAACTTTGTTTTTCTGTGGAAAGCTCAGCGTCTCTGTGAAGAGCTTGTCTTTTACTGCTGAACTTTGTTTTTCGGTGGAGAGCCCAGCGTCTCGGTGGAGAGCCCATATTTTACTCCTGAAGTTTGTTTTTCAGTGGTGAGCCCAGGGTCTCGGTGGAGAGCCCGTCTTTTACTGCTGAACTTTGTTTTTTGGTGGAGAGCCCAGCGTCTCGGTGGAGAGCCCGTCTTTTACTGCTGAACTTTGTTTTTCGGTGGAGAGCCCAGAGTCACGGTGGAGAGACCAGCGTATCGGTGGAGAGCCCGTCTTTTACTGCTGAACTTTGTTTTTCAGTGGAGAGCCCAGCGTCTTGGTGGAGAGCCCGGCTTTTCAGTGGAGAGCCCGTATTTACAGCTGAACTATGCTTTTCGTTGGGGAGCCCAGCGTCTCGGTGGAGAGCCCGTCTTTTACTGCTGAACTTAGTTTTTCGCTGGAGAGACCAGCGTCTCGGTGGAGAGCCCGTCTTTTACTGCTGAACTTTGTTTTTCGGTGGAGAGACCAGCGTCTCGGTGGAGAGCCCGTCTTTTACTGCTGTACTTTGTTCTTCGGTCGAGAGCCCAGCGGCTCGGTGGAAAGCCCAGCGTCTCGGTGGAGAGCCCGTCTTTTACTGCTGAACTTTATTTTTCGGTGGAGAGCCCAGCGTCTCGGTGGAGAGCCCAGCGTCTTGGTGGAGAGCCCGTCTTTTACTGCTGAACTTTGTTTTTCGGTGGAGAGCCCAGCGTCTCGGTGGAGAGCCCGTCTTTTACTGCTGAATTTTGTTTTTCGGTGGAGAGACCAGCGTATCGGTGGAGAGCCCAGCGTCTCGGTGGAGAGCCCAGAGTCTCGGTGGAGAGCCCAGCATCTCGGTGGAGAGCCCGTCTTTTACTGCTGAACTTTGTTTTTCTGTGGAGAGCTCAGCGTCTCTGTGAAGAGATTGTCTTTTACTGCTGAACTTTGTTTTTCGGTGGAGAGCCCAGCGTCTCGGTGGAGAGCCCATATTTTACTCCTGAAGTTTGTTTTTCAGTGGAGAGCCCAGGGTCTCGGTGGAGAGCCCGTCTTTTACTGCTGAACTTTGTTTTTTGGTGGAGAGCCCAGCGTCTCGGTGGAGAGCCCGTCTTTTACTGCTGAACTTTGTTTTTCGGTGGAGAGCCCAGAGTCACGGTGGAGAGCCCAGCGTATCGGTGGAGAGCCCGTCTTTTACTGCTTAACTTTGTTTTTCGGTGGAGAGCCCAGCGTCTCGGTGGAGGGCCCGTCTTTTACTGCTGAACTTTGTTTTTCGGTGGAGAGCCCAGCGTCTTGGTGGAGAGCCCGGCTTTTCAGTGGAGAGCCCGTATTTACTGCTGAACTTTGTTTTTCGTTGGGGAGCACAGCGTCTCGGTGGAGAGCCCGTCTTTTACTGCTGAACTTTGTTTTTCGGTGGAGAGACCAGCGTCTCGGTGGAGAGCCCGTTTTTACTGCTGAACTTTGTTCTTCGGTCGAGAGCCCAGCGGCTCGGTGGAAAGCCCAGCGTCTCGGTGGAGAGCCCGTCTTTTACTGCTGAACTTTGTTTTTCGGTGGAGAGCCCAGCGTCTCGGTGGAGAGTCCTGCGTCTCGGTGGAGAGCCCGTCTTGTACTGCTGAACTTTGTTTTTCGGTGGAGAGCTCAGCGTCTCGGTGAAGAGCTTGTCTTTTACTGCTGAACTTTGTTTTTCGGTGGAGAGCCCAGCGTCTCGGTGGAGAGCCCATATTTTACTCCTGAAGTTTGTTTTTCAGTGGAGAGCCCAGCGTCTCGGTGGAGAGCCCATCTTTTACTGCTGAACTTTGTTTTTCGGTGGAGAGACCAGCGTCTCGGTGGAGAGCCCGTCTTTTACTGCTGAACTTTGTTTTTCGGTGGAGAGCCCAGAGTCACGGTGGAGAGGCCAGCGTCTCGGTGGAGAGCCCGTCTTTTACTGCTGAACTTTGTTTTTCTGTGGAGAGCTCAGCGTCTCTGTGAAGAGATTGTCTTTTACTGCTGAACTTTGTTTTTCGGTGGAGAGCCCAGCGTCTCGGTGGAGAGCCCATATTTTACTCCTGAAGTTTGTTTTTCAGTGGAGAGCCCAGGGTCTCGGTGGAGAGCCCGTCTTTTACTGCTGAACTTTGTTTTTTGGTGGAGAGCCCAGAGTCACGGTGGAGAGCCCAGCGTATCGGTGGAGAGCCCGTCTTTTACTGCTGAACTTTGTTTTTCGGTGGAGAGCCCAGCGTCTCGGTGGAGGGCCCGTCTTTTACTGCTGAACTTTGTTTTTCGGTGGAGAGCCCAGCGTCTTGGTGGAGAGCCCGGCTTTTCAGTGGAGAGCCTGTATTTACTGCTGAACTTTGTTTTTCGTTGGGGAGCACAGCGTCTCGGTGGAGAGCCCGTCTTTTACTGCTGAACTTTGTTTTTCGGTGGAGAGACCAGCGTCTCGGTGGAGAGCCCGTCTTTTACTGCTGAACTTTGTTCTTCGGTCGAGAGCCCAGCGGCTCGGTGGAAAGCCCAGCGTCTCGGTGGAGAGCCCGTCTTTTACTGCTGAACTTTGTTTTTCGGTGGAGAGCCCAGCGTCTCGGTGGAGAGTCCTGCGTCTCGGTGGAGAGCCCGTCTTTTACTGCTGAACTTTGTTTTTCGGTGGAGAGCTCAGCGTCTCGGTGAAGAGCTTGTCTTTTACTGCTGAACTTTGTTTTTCGGTGGAGAGCCCAGCGTCTCGGTGGAGAGCCCATATTTTACTCCTGAAGTTTGTTTTTCAGTGGAGAGCCCAGCGTCTCGGTGGAGAGCCCGTCTTTTACTGCTGAACTTTGTTTTTCGGTGGAGAGACCAGCGTCTCGGTGGAGAGCCCGTCTTTTACTGCTGAACTTTGTTTTTCGGTGGAGAGCCCAGAGTCACGGTGGAGAGCCCAGCGTATCGGTGGAGAGCCCGTCTTTTACTGCTGAACTTTGTTTTTCGGTGGAGAGGCCAGCGTCTCGGTGGAGAGCCCGTCTTTTACTGCTGAACTTTGTTTTCCGGTGGAAAGCCCAGAGTCTCGGTGCAGAGCCCAGCGTTTCAGTGGAGAGCCCGTCTTTTACTGCTGAACTTTGTTTTTCGGTGGAGAGCCCAGCGTCTCGGTGGAGAGCCCGTCTTTTACTGCTGAACTTTGTTTTTCGGTGGAGAGCCCAGCGTCTCGGTGGAGAGCCCTGCGTCTCGGTGGAGAGCCCGTCTTTTACTGCTGAACTTTGTTTTTCAGTGGAGAGACCAGCGTCTCGGTGGAGAGCCCAGCGTCTCGGTGGAGAGCCCAGAGTCTCGGTGGAGAGCCCAGCATCTCGGTGGAGAGCCCGTCTTTTACTGCTGAACTTTGTTTTTCGGTGGAGAGCTCAGCGTCTCGGTGAAGAGCTTGTCTTTTACTGCTGAACTTTGTTTTTCGGTGGAGAGCCCAGCGTCTCGGTGGAGAGCCCATATTTTACTCCTGAAGTTTGTTTTTCAGTGGAGAGCCCAGGGTCTCGGTGGAGAGCCCGTCTTTTACTGCTGAACTTTGTTTTTCGGTGGAGAGACCAGCGTCTCGGTGGAGAGCCCGTGTTTTACTGCTGAACTTTGTTTTTCTGTGGAGAGCCCAGAGTCACGGTGGAGAGCCCAGCGTATCGGTGGAGAGCCCGTCTTTTACTGCTGAACTCTGTTTTTCGGAGGAGAGACCAGCGTCTCGGTGGAGAGCCCGTCTTTTACTGCTGAACTTTGTTTTTCGGTGGAAAGCCCAGAGTGTCGGTGGAGAGACCAGCGTCTCGGTTTAGAGCCCTTCTTTTACTGCTGAACTTTGTTTTTCGGTGGTGAGCCCAGCGTCTCGGTGGAGAGCCCAGCGTTTTGGTGGAGAGCCCAGCGTCTTCGTGGAGAGCCCGTCATTTACTACTGAACTTTGTTTTTCGGTGGAGAGCCCAGCGTCTTGGTGGAGAGCCCGTCTTTTACTGCTGAACTTTGTTTTCGGTGGAGAGCCCAGCGTCTCGGTGGAGAGCCCAGAGTCTTGGCGGAGAGCCCAGCGTCTTGGTGGTGAGCCCGTCTTTTACTGCTGAACTTTGTTTTTCGGTGGAGAGCCCAGCGTCTCGGTGGAGAGCCCGTCTTTTACTGCTGAACTTTGTTTTCGGTGGAGAGCCCAGCGTCTCGGTTGAGAGCCCAGGGTCTCGGTGCAGAGCCCAGCGTCTCGGTGGAGAGCCCGTCTTTTACTGCTGAACTTTGTTTTTCGGTGGAGAGCCCAGCGTCTCGGTGGAGAGCCCGTCTTTTACAGCCGAAATTTGTTCTTCGGTCGAGAGCCCAGCGGCTCGGTGGAAAGCCCAGCGTCTCGGGGGACAGCCCCTCTTTTAGTGCTGAACTTTGTTTTTCGGTGGTGAGCCCAGCGTCTCGGTGGAGAGACTAGCGTCTCGGTGGAGAGCCTGTCTTTTACTGCTGAACTTTGTTTTTCGGTGGAGAGCCCAGGGTCTCGCTGGAGAGCCCGTCTTTTACTTCTGAAATTTGTTTTTCGGTGGACAGCCCAGCGTCTCGGTGGGGAGCCCAGCGTCTCGGTGTAGAGCCCAGCGTCTCGGTGGAGAGCCCATCATTTACTGCTGAACTTCGTTTTTCGTTGGAGAGATCAGCGTCTCGGTGGAGAGCCCAGCGTTTTGGAGGAGAGCCCGTCTTTTACTGCTGAACTTTGTTTTTCGGTGGAGAGCCCAGCCTCTCGGTGGACAGCCCGTCTTTTACTGCTGAACTTTGTTTTTCGGTGGAGAGCCCAGCGTCTCGGTGGAGAGCTCGTCTTTTACTGCTGAACTTTGTTTTTCGGTGGAGAGCCCAGCGTCTCGGTGGAGAGCCCAGCGTTTTGGTGGAGAGACTGCCTTTTACTGGTGAAATTTGTTTTTTGGTGGAGAGCCCAGCGTATCGGTGGAGAGCCCAGCGTCTCGGTGGAGAGCCCAGAGTCTCGGTGGAGAGCCCAGCGTCTTGGTGGAGAGCCCGTCTTTTACTGCTCAAATTTGTTTTTCGGTGGAGAGCCCAGCGTCTCGGTGGAGAGCCCGTCTTTTACTGCTGAACTTTGTTTTTCGGTGGAGAGCCCAGCGTCTCGGTTGAGAGCCCAGGGTCTCGGTGCAGAGACCAGCGTCTCGGTGGAGAGCCGATCTTTTACTGCTGAACTTTGTTTTTCAGTGGAGAGCCCAGCGTCTCGGTGGAGAGCCCAGCGTCTCGGTGGAGAGCCCGTATTTTACTGCTGAACTTTGTTTTTCGGTGGAGAGACCAGCGTCTCGGTGGAGAGCCCAGCGTTTCAGTGGAGAGCCCGTCTTTTACTGCTGAACTTTGTTTTTCGGTGGAGAGCCCAGCGTCTCGGTGGAGAGCCCAGCGTTTCAGTGGAGAGCCCGTCTTTTACTGCTGAACTTTGTTTTTCGGTGGAGAGCCCAGCGTCTCGGTGGAGAGCCCATCTTTTACTGCTGAACTTTGTTTTTCCGTGGAGAGCCCAGCGTCTCGGTGGAGAGCCCGTCTTTTACTGCTGAACTTTGTTTTTCGGTGGAGAGCCCAGCGTATCGGTGGAGAGCCCAGCGTCTCGGTGGAGAGTCCAGAGTCTCGGTGGAGAGCCCAGCGTCTCGGTGGAGAGCCCGTCTTTTACTTTTGAACTTTGTTTATCGGTGGAGATCCCAGCGTCTCGGTGGACAGCACGTCTTTTACTGCTGAACTTTGTTTTTCGGTGGAGAGCCCAGCGTCTCGGTGGAGAGCTCGTCTTTTACTGCTGAACTTTGTTTTTCGGTGGAGAGCCCAGCGTCTCGGTGGAGAGCCCAGCGTTTTGGTGGAGAGCCCGTCTTTTA
Organism: Lathamus discolor; assembly: GCF_037157495.1. NCBI lineage: Eukaryota > Metazoa > Chordata > Aves > Psittaciformes > Psittacidae > Lathamus > Lathamus discolor. The sequence goes on from NW_027069385.1 coordinate 1,357,154, forward strand.
CTGCTGAACTTTGTTTTTCGGTGGAGAGCCCAGCGTCTCGGTGGAGAGCCCAGAGTCTCGGTGGAGAGCCCAGCGTCTCGGTGGTGAGCCCGTCTTTTACTGCTGAACTTTGTTTTTCGGTGGAGAGCCCAGCGTCTCGGTTGAGAGCCCAGGGTCTCGGTGGAGAGCCCAGCGTCTCGGTGGAGAGCCCGTCTTTTACTGCTGAACTTTGTTTTTCGGTGGAGAGCACAGCGTCTCGGTGGAGAGCCCGTCTTTTACAGCTGAAATTTGTTCTTCGGTCGAGAGCCCAGCGGCTCGGTGGAAAGCCCAGCGTCTCGGGGGACAGCCCCTCTTTTAGTGCTGAACTTTGTTTTTCGGTGGTGAGCCCAGCGTCTCGGTGGAGAGACTAGCGTCTCGGTGGAGAGACTAGCGTCTCGGTGGAGAGCCTGTCTTTTACTGCTGAACTTTGTTTTTCGGTGGAGAGCCCAGGGTCTCGCTGGAGAGCCCGTCTTTTACTGCTGAACTTTGTTTTTCGGTGGAGAGCCCAGCGTCTCGGTGGGGAGCCCAGCGTCTCGGTGTAGAGCCCAGCGTCTCGGTGGAGAGCCCATCATTTACTGCTGAACTTCGTTTTTCGTTGGAGAAGTCAGCGTCTCGGTGGAGAGCCCAGCGTTTTGGAGGAGAGCCCGTCTTTTACTGCTGAACTTTGTTTTTCGGTGGAGAGCCCAGCCTCTCGGTGGACAGCCCGTCTTTTACTGCTGAACTTTGTTTTTCGGTGGAGAGCCCAGCGTCTCGGTGGAGAGCTCGTCTTTTACTGCTGAACTTTGTTTTTCGGTGGAGAGCCCAGCGCCTCGGTGGAGAGCCCAGCGTTTTGGTGGAGAGACTGCCTTTTACTGGTGAAATTTGTTTTTCGGTGGAGAGCCCAGCGTATCGGTGGAGAGCCCAGCGTCTCGGTGGAGAGCCCAGAGTCTCGGTGGAGAGCCCAGCGTCTTGGTGGAGAGCCCGTCTTTTACTGCTGAACTTTGTTTTTCGGTGGAGAGCCCAGCGTCTCGGTGGAGAGCCCGTCTTTTACTGCTGAACTTTGTTTTTCGGTGGAGAGCCCAGCGTCTCGGTTGAGAGCCCAGGGTCTCGGTGCAGAGACCAGCGTCTCGGTGGAGAGCCGATCTTTTACTGCTGAACTTTGTTTTTCAGTGGAGAGCCCAGCGTCTCGGTGGAGAGCCCAGCGTCTCGGTGGAGAGCCCGTATTTTACTGCTGAACTTTGTTTTTCGGTGGAGAGACCAGCGTCTCGGTGGAGAGCCCAGCGTTTCAGTGGAGAGCCCGTCTTTTACTGCTGAACTTTGTTTTTCGGTGGAGAGCCCAGCGTCTCGGTGGAGAGCCCGTCTTTTACTGCTGAACTTTGTTTTTCGGTGGAGAGCCCAGCGTATCGGTGGAGAGCCCAGAGTCTCGGTGGAGAGTCCAGAGTCGCGGTGGAGAGCCCAGCGTCTCGGTGGAGAGCCCGTCTTTTACTGCTGAACTTTGTTTATCGGTGGAGATCCCAGCGTCTCGGTGGACAGCACGTCTTTTACTGCTGAACTTTGTTTTTCGGTGGAGAGCCCAGCGTCTCGGTGGAGAGCTCGTCTTTTACTGCTGAACTTTGTTTTTCGGTGGAGAGCCCAGCGTCTCGGTGGAGAGCCCAGCGTTTTGGTGGAGAGCCCGTCTTTTACTGGTGAACTTTGTTTTTCGGTGGAGAGCCCAGCGTCTCGGTGGAGAGCCCAGAGTCTCGGTGGAGAGCCCAGCGTCTCGGTGGTGAGCCCGTCTTTTACTGCTGAACTTTGTTTTTCGGTGGAGAGCCCAGCGTCTCGGTTGAGAGCCCAGGGTCTCGGTGGAGAGCCCAGCGTCTCGGTGGAGAGCCCGTCTTTTACTGCTGAACTTTGTTTTTCGGTGTAGAGCCCAGCGTCTCGGTGGAGAGCCCAGCGTTTTGGTGGAGAGACCGTCTTTTACTGGTGAACTTTGTTTTTCGGTGGAGAGCCCAGCGTATCGGTGGAGAGCCCAGCGTCTCGGTGGAGAGTCCAGAGTCTCGGTGGAGAGCCCAGCGTCTCGGTGGAGAGCCCGTCTTTTACTGCTGAACTTTGTTTATCGGTGGAGATCCCAGCATCTCGGTGGACAGCACGTCTTTTACTGCTGAACTTTGTTTTTCGGTGGAGAGCCCAGCGTCTCGGTGGAGAGCCCGTCTTTTACTGCTGAACTTTGTTTTTCGATGGAGAGCCCAGCGTCTCGGTGGAGAGCCCAGCGTTTTGGTGGAGAGACCGTCTTTTACTGCTGAACTTTGTTTTTCGGTGGAGAGCCCAGCGTCTCGGTGGGGAGCCCGTCTTTTACTGCTGAACTTTGTTTTTCGGTGGAGAGCCCAGCGTCTCGGTGGAGAGCCCAGCGTCTCGGTGGAGATCCCAGCGTCTCGGTGGAGAGTCCAGCGTCTTGGTGGAGAGCCCAGCGATTCGGTGGAGAGCCCAGCGTCTAGGTGGTGGGCCCGTCTTTTACTGCTGAACTTTGTTTTTCGGTGGAGAGCCCAGCGTCTCGGTTGAGAACCCAGGGTCTCGGCGGAGAGACCAGCGTCTCGGTGGAGAGCCCGTCTTTTACTGCTGAACTTTGTTTTTCGGTGGAGAGCCCAGCGTCTCGGTGGAGAGCCCGTCTTTTACTGCTGAACTTTGTTTTTCAGTGGAGAGACCAGGGTCCCGGTTGAGAGCCCATCTTTTACTGCTGAACTTTGTTTTTCGGTGGAGAGCCCAGCATCTCGGTGGAGAGACAAGCGTCTCGGTGGAGAGCCCGTCTTTTACTGCTGAACTTTATTTTTCGGTGGAGAGCCCAGCGTCTCGGTGGAGAGCCCAGCGTTTCGGTGGAGAGCCCGTCTTTTACTGCTGAACTTTGTTTTTCAGAGGAAAGCCCAGGGTCTCGCTGGAGATCCCGTCTTTTACTGCTGAACTTTGTTTTTCGGTGGAGAGCCCAGCGTCTCGGTTGAGAGCCCAGGGTCTCGGTGGAGAGCCCGTATTTTACTGCTGAACTTTGTTTTTCGGTGGTGAGCCCAGCGTCTCGGTGGAGAGCCCAGCGTCTCGGTGGAGAGCCCGTCTCTTACTGCTGAACTTTGTTTTTCGGTGGAGAGCCCAGCGTCCCGGTCGAGAGCCCAGCGTCTCGGTGGAGAGCCCGTCTCTTACTGCTGAACTTTGTTTTTCGGTGTAGAGACCAGCGTCTCGGTGGAGAGCCCGTCTTTTACTGCTGAAATTTGTTTTTCGGTGGAGAGCCCAGCGTCTTGGTGGAGAGCCCGTCTTTTACTGCTGAAGTTTGTTTTTCAGTGGAGAGCCCAGGGTCCCGGTTGAGAGCCCGTCATTTACTGCTGAACTTTGTTTTTCGGTGGAGAGCCCAGCATCTCGGTGGAGAGCCCAGCGTCTCGGTGGAGAGCCCGTCTTTTACTGCTGAACTTTGTTTTTCGGTGGAGAGCCCAGCGTCTCGGTGGAGAGCCCAGCGTTTCGGTGGAGAGCCCGTCTTTTACTGCTGAACTTTGTTTTTCAGAGGAAAGCCCAGGGTCTCGCTGGAGAGCCAGTCTTTTACTGCTGAACTTTGTTTTTCGGTGGAGAGACCAGCGTCTCGGTGGAGAGCCCGTCTTTTACTGCTGAACTTTGTTTTTCGGTGGAGAGCCCAGCGTCTCGGTGGAGAGCCCGTCTTTTACTGCTGAACTTTGTTTTTCGGTAGAGAGCCCAGCGTCTCGGTGGAGAGCCCAGCGTTTTGGTGGAGAGACCGTCTTTTACTGCTGAACTTTATTTTTCGGTGGAGAGCCCAGCGTCTCGGTGGAGAGCCCAGCGTTTCGGTGGAGAGCCCGTCTTCTACTGCTGAACTTTGTTTTTCAGAGGAAAGCCCAGGGTCTCGCTGGAGAGCCCGTCTTTTACTGCTGAACTTTGTTTTTCGGTGGAGAGCCCAGCGTCTCGGTTGAGAGCCCAGGGTCTCGGTGGAGAGCCCGTATTTTACTGCTGAACTTTGTTTTTCGGTGGTGAGCCCAGCGTCTCGGTGGAGAGCCCAGCGTCTCGGTGGAGAGCCCGTCTCTTACTGCTGAACTTTGTTTTTCGGTGGAGAGCCCAGCGTCCCGGTCGAGAGCCCAGCGTCTCGGTGGAGAGCCCGTCTCTTACAGCTGAACTTTGTTTTTCGGTGTAGAGACCAGCGTCTCGGTGGAGAGCCCGTCTTTTACTGCTGAAATTTGTTTTTCGGTGGAGAGCCCAGCGTCTTGGGAGAGAGCCCGTCTTTTACTGCTGAACTTTGTTTTTCAGTGGAGAGCCCAGGGTCCCGGTTGAGAGCCCGTCATTTACTGCTGAACTTTGTTTTTCGGTGGAGAGCCCAGCATCTCGGTGGAGAGCCCAGCGTCTCGGTGGACAGCACGTCTTTTACTGCTGAACTTTGTTTTTCGGTGGAGAGCCCAGCGTCTCGGTGGAGAGCCCAGCGTTTCGGTGGAGAGCCCGTCTTTTACTGCTGAACTTTGTTTTTCAGAGGAAAGCCCAGGGTCTCGCTGGAGAGACCGTCTTTTACTGCTGAACTTTGTTTTTCGGTGGAGAGACCAGCGTCTCGGTGGAGAGCCCGTCTTTTACTGCTGAACTTTGTTTTTCGGTGGAGAGCCCAGCGTCTCGGTGGAGAGCCCGTCTTTTACTGCTGAACTTTGTTTTTCGGTGGAGAGCCCAGCGTCTCGGTGGAGAGCCCAGCGTCTCGGTGGGGAGACCGTCTTTTACTGCTGAACTTTATTTTTCGGTGGAGAGCCCAGCGTCTCGGTGGAGAGCCCAGCGTTTCGGTGGAGAGCCCGTCTTTTACTGCTGAACTTTGTTTTTCAGAGGAAAGCCCAGGGTCTCGCTGGAGAGCCTGTCTTTTACTGCTGAAATTTGTTTTTCGGTGGAGAGCCCAGCGTCTCGGTTGAGAGCCCAGGGTCTCGGTGGAGAGCCCGTATTTTACTGCTGAACTTTGTTTTTCGGTGGTGAGCCCAGCGTCTCGGTGGAGAGCCCAGCGTCTCGGTGGAGAGCCCGTCTCTTACTGCTGAACTTTGTTTTTCGGTGGAGAGCCCAGCGTCCCGGTCGAGAGCCCAGCGTCTCGGTGGAGAGCCCGTCTCTTACTGCTGAACTTTGTTTTTCGGTGTAGAGACCAGCGTCTCGGTGGAGAGCCCGTCTTTTACTGCTGAAATTTGTTTTTCGGTGGAGAGCCCAGCGTCTTGGTGGAGATCCCAGCGTTTCGGTGGAGAGCCCGTCTTTTACTGCTGAACTTTGTTTTTCAGAGGAAAGCCCAGGGTCTCGCTGGAGAGCCCGTATTTTACTGCTGAACTTTGTTTTTCAGTGGAGAGCCCAGGGTCCCGGTTGAGAGCCCGTCATTTACTGCTGAACTTTGTTTTTCGGTGGAGAGCCCAGCATCTCGGTGGAGAGCCCAGCGTCTCGGTGGAGAGCCCGTCTTTTACTGCTGAACTTTGTTTTTCGGTGGAGAGCCCAGCGTCTCGGTGGAGAGCCCAGCGTTTCGGTGGAGAGCCCGTCTTTTACTGCTGAACTTTGTTTTTCAGAGGAAAGCCCAGGGTCTCGCTGGAGAGCCCGTATTTTACTGCTGAACTTTGTTTTTCGGTGGAGAGCCCAGCGTCTCGGTGGAGAGCCCAGCGTCTCGGTGGAGAGACAGTCTTTTACTGGTGAACTTTGTTTTTCGGTGGAGAGCCCAGCTTATCGGTGGATAGCCCAGCGTCTCGGTTGAGAGCCCAGAGTCTCGGTGGAGAGCCCAGCGTCTCCGTGGTGAGCCCGTCTTTTACTGCTGAACTTTGTTTTTCGGTGGAGAGCCCAGCGTCTCGGTGGAGAGCCCAGCGTTTCGGTGGAGAGCCCGTCTTTTACTGCTGAACTTTGTTTTTCAGTGGAAAGCCCAGGGTCTCGCTGGAGAGCCCGTCTTTTACTGCTGAACTTTGTTTTTCGGTGGAGAGACCAGCGTCTCGGTGGAGAGTCCGTCTTTTACTGGTGAACTTTGTTTTTCGGTGGAGAGCCCAGCGTCTCGGTGGAGAGCCCAGCGTCTCGGTGGAGAGTCCAGAGTCTCGGTGGAGAGCCCAGCGTCTCGGTGGAGAGCCCGTCTTTTACTGCTGAACTTTGTTTTTCGGTGGAGAGCCCAGCGTCTCGGTGGAAAGCCCGTCTTTTACTGCTGAACTTTGTTTTTCGGTGGAGAGCCCAGCGTCTCGGTGGAGAGCTCGTCTTTTACTGCTGAACTTTGTTTTTCGGTGGAGAGCCCAGCGTCTCGGAGGAGAGTCCAGCGTCTCGGTGGAGAGCCCGTCTCTTACTGCTGAACTTTGTTTTTCGGTGGAGAGCCCAGCGTCTCGGTTGAGAGCCCAGGGTCTCGGTGGAGAGACCAGCGTCTCGGTGGAGAGACCAGCGCCTCGGTGGAGAGCCGATCTTTTACTGGTGAACTTTCTTTTTCGGTGGAAAGCCCAGCGTCTCGGTGGAGAGCCCAGCGTCTCGGTGGAGAGCCCGTCTTTTACTGCTGAACTTTGTTTTTCGGTGGTGAGCCCAGCGTCTCGGTGGAGAGCCCAGCGTTTCAGTGGAGAGCCCGTCTTTTACTGCTGAACTTTGTTTTTCGGTGGAGAGCCCAGCGTTTTGGTGGAGAGCCCGTCTTTTACTGCTGAACTTTTTTTTTCGGTGGAGAGCCCAGCGTCTCGCTGGAGAGCCCAGGGTCTCGGTGGAGAGACCAGCGTCTCGGTGGAGAGCCGATCTTTTCTTTCTGAACTTTGTTTTTCGGTGGAGAGCCCAGCGTCTCGGTTGAGAGCCCAGGGTCTCGGTGGAGAGACCAGCGTCTCGGTGGAGAGCCGATCTTTTCTTGCTGAACTTTATTTTTCGGTGGAGAGCCCAGCGTCTCGGTGGAGAGCCCAGCGTCTCGGTGGAGAGCCCGTCTTTTACTGCTGAACTTTGTTTTTCGGTGGAGAGCCCAGCGTCTCGGTGGACAGCCCGTCTTTTACTGCTGAACTTTGTTTTTCGGTGGAGAGCCCAGCGTCTCGGTGGAGACCCCAGCGTTTTGGAGGAGAGCCCGTCTTTTACGGCTGAACTTTGTTTTTCGGTGGAGAGCCCAGCGTCTCGGTTGAGAGCCCAGGGTCTCGGTGGAGAGACCAGCGTCTCGGTGGAGAGACCAGCGTCTCGGTGGAGAGCCGTTCTTTTACTGGTGAACTTTCTTTTTCAGTGGAGAGCCCAGCGTCTCGGTGGAGAGCCCAGCGTCTCGGTGGAGAGCCCGTCTTTTACTGCTGAACTTTGTTTTTCGGTGGAGAGCCCAGCGTCTCGGTGGAGAGCCCAGCGTCTCTGTGGAGAGCCCGTCTTTTACGGCTGAACTTTGTTTTTCGGTGGAGAGCCCAGCGTCTCGGTTGAGAGCCCAGGGTCTCGGTGGAGAGACCAGCGTCTCGGTGGAGAGACCAGCGTCTCGGTGGAGAGCCGATCTTTTACTGCTGAACTTTCTTTTTCGGTGGAGAGCCCAGCGTCTCGGTGGGGAGCCCAGCGTCTCTTTGGAGAGCCCGTCTTTTACTGCTGAACTTTGTTTTTCGGTGGAGAGACCAGCGTCTCGGTGGAGAGCCCAGCGTCTCTGTGGAGAGCCCGTCTTTTACTGCTGAACTTTGTTTTTCGGTGGTGAGCCCAGTGTCTCGGTGGAGAGCGCAGCGTTTCAGTGGAGAGCCCGTCTTTTACTGCTGAACTTTGTTTTTCGGTGGAGAGCCCAGCGTTTTGGTGGAGAGCCCGTCTTTTACTGCTGAACTTTTTTTTTTCGGTGGAGAGCCCAGCGTCTCGGTGGAGAGCCCAGGGTCTCGGTGGAGAGACCAGCGTCTCGGTGGAGAGCCGATCTTTTCTTTCTGAACTTTGTTTTTCGGTGGAGAGCCCAGCGTCTCGGTTGAGAGCCCAGGGTCTCGGTGGAGAGACCAGCGTCTCGGTGGAGAGCCTGTCTTGTACTGCTGAACTTTCTTTTTCGGTGGAGAGCCCAGCGTCTCGGTGGAGAGCCCAGCGCGTCGGTGGAGAGCCCGTCTTTTACTGCTGAACTTTGTTTTTCGTTGGAGAGATCAGCGTCTCGGTGGAGAGCCCAGCGTCTCGGTGGAGAGGCCGTCTTTTACTGCTGAACTTTGTTTTTCGGTGGAGAGCCCAGCGTCTCGGTGGACAGCCCGTCTTTTACTGCTGAACTTTGTTTTTCGGTGGAGAGCCCAGCGTCTCGGTGGACAGCCCGTCTTTTACTGCTGAACTTTGTTTTTCGGTGGAGAGCCCAGCGTCTCGGTGGAGACCCCAGCGTTTTGGAGGAGAGCCCGTCTTTTACGGCTGAACTTTGTTTTTCGGTGGAGAGCCCAGCGTCTCGGTTGAGAGCCCAGGGTCTCGGTGGAGAGACCAGCGTCTCGGTGGAGAGACCAGCGTCTCGGTGGAGAGCCGTTCTTTTACTGGTGAACTTTCTTTTTCAGTGGAGAGCCCAGCGTCTCGGTGGAGAGCCCAGCGTCTCGGTGGAGAGCCCGTCTTTTACTGCTGAACTTTGTTTTTCGGTGGAGAGCCCAGCGTCTCGGTGGAGAGCCCAGCGTCTCTGTGGAGAGCCCGTCTTTTACGGCTGAACTTTGTTTTTCGGTGGAGAGCCCAGCGTCTCGGTTGAGAGCCCAGGGTCTCGGTGGAGAGACCAGCGTCTCGGTGGAGAGACCAGCGTCTCGGTGGAGAGCCGATCTTTTACTGCTGAACTTTCTTTTTCGGTGGAGAGCCCAGCGTCTCGGTGGGGAGCCCAGCGTCTCGGTGGAGAGCCCGTCTTTTACTGCTGAACTTTGTTTTTCGGTGGAGAGACCAGCGTCTCGGTGGAGAGCCCAGCGTCTCTGTGGAGAGCCCGTCTTTTACTGCTGAACTTTGTTTTTCGGTGGTGAGCCCAGTGTCTCGGTGGAGAGCGCAGCGTTTCAGTGGAGAGCCCGTCTTTTACTGCTGAACTTTGTTTTTCGCTGGAGAGCCCAGCGTTTTGGTGGAGAGCCCGTCTTTTACTGCTGAACTTTTTTTTTTCGGTGGAGAGCCCAGCGTCTCGGTGGAGAGCCCAGGGTCTCGGTGGAGAGACCAGCGTCTCGGTGGAGAGCCGATCTTTTCTTTCTGAACTTTGTTTTTCGGTGGAGAGCCCAGCGTCTCGGTTGAGAGCCCAGGGTCTCGGTGGAGAGACCAGCGTCTCGGTGGAGAGCCTGTCTTTTACTGCTGAACTTTCTTTTTCGGTGGAGAGCCCAGCGTCTCGGTGGAGAGCCCAGCGCGTCGGTGGAGAGCCCGTCTTTTACTGCTGAACTTTGTTTTTCGTTGGAGAGATCAGCGTCTCGGTGGAGAGCCCAGCGTCTCGGTGGAGAGGCCGTCTTTTACTGCTGAACTTTGTTTTTCGGTGGAGAGCCCAGCGTCTCGGTGGACAGCCCGTCTTTTACTGCTGAACTTTGTTTTTCGGTGGAGAGCCCAGCGTCTCGGTGGAGACCCCAGCGTTTTGGAGGAGAGCCCGTCTTTTACGGCTGAACTTTGTTTTTCGGTGGAGAGACCAGCGTCTCGGTGGAGAGCCCAGCGTTTCAGTGGAGAGCCCGTCTTTTACTGCTGAACTTTGTTTTTCGGTGGAGAGCCCAGCGTCTCGGTGGAGAGCCCAGCGTTTCAGTGGAGAGCCCGTCTTTTACTGCTGAACTTTGTTTTTCGGTGGAGAGCCCAGCGTCTCGGTGGAGAGCCCGTCTTTTACTGCTGAACTTTGTTTTTCCGTGGAGAGCCCAGCGTCTCGGTGGAGAGCCCGTCTTTTACTGCTGAACTTTGTTTTTCGGTGGAGAGCCCAGCGTATCGGTGGAGAGCCCAGCGTCTCGGTGGAGAGCCCAGAGTCTCGGTGGAGAGCCCAGCGTCTCGGTGGAGAGCCCGTCTTTTACTGCTGAACTTTGTTTATCGGTGGAGATCCCAGCGTCTCGGTGGACAGCACGTCTTTTACTGCTGAACTTTGTTTTACGGTGGAGAGCCCAGCGTCTCGGTGGAGAGCTCGTCTTTTACTGCTGAACTTTGTTTTTCGGTGGAGAGCCCAGCGTCTCATTGGAGAGCCCAGCGTTTTGGTGGAGAGCCCGTCTTTTACTGGTGAACTTTGTTTTTCGGTGGAGAGCCCAGCGTCTCGGTGGAGAGCCCAGAGTCTCGGTGGAGAGCCCAGCGTCTCGGTGGTGAGCCCGTCTTTTACTGCTGAACTTTGTTTTTCGGTGGAGAGCCCAGCGTCTCGGTTGAGTACCAAGGGTCTCGGTGGAGAGCCCAGCGTCTCGGTGGAGAGCCCGTCTTTTACTGCTGAACTTTGTTTTTCGGTGGAGAGCCCAGCGTCTCGGTGGAGAGCCCGTCTTTTACTGCTGAACTCTGTTTTTCGGTGGAGAGCCCAGCGTCTCGGTGGAGAGCCCAGCGTTTTGGTGGAGAGACCGTCTTTTACTGGTGAACTTTGTTTTTCGGTGGAGAGCCCAGCGTATCGGTGGAGAGCCCAGCGTCTCGGTGGAGAGTCCAGAGTCTCGGTGGAGAGCCCAGCGTCTCGGTGGAGAGCCCGTCTTTTACTGCTGAACTTTCTTTATCGGTGGAGATCCCAGCATCTCGGTGGACAGCACGTCTTTTACTGCTGAACTTTGTTTTTCGGTGGAGAGCCCAGCGTCTCGGTGGAGAGCCCGTCTTTTACTGCTGAACTTTGTTTTTCGGTGGAGAGCCCAGCGTCTCGGTGGACAGCCCGTCTTTTACTGCTGAACTTTGTTTTTCGGTGGAGAGCCCAGCGTCTCGGTGGAGACCCCAGCGTTTTGGAGGAGAGCCCGTCTTTTACGGCTGAACTTTGTTTTTCGGTGGAGAGCCCAGCGTCTCGGTTGAGAGCCCAGGGTCTCGGTGGAGAGACCAGCGTCTCGGTGGAGAGACCAGCGTCTCGGTGGAGAGCCGTTCTTTTACTGGTGAACTTTCTTTTTCAGTGGAGAGCCCAGCGTCTCGGTGGAGAGCCCAGCGTCTCGGTGGAGAGCCCGTCTTTTACTGCTGAACTTTGTTTTTCGGTGGAGAGCCCAGCGTCTCGGTGGAGAGCCCACCGTCTCTGTGGAGAGCCCGTCTTTTACGGCTGAACTTTGTTTTTCGGTGGAGAGCCCAGCGTCTCGGTTGAGAGCCCAGGGTCTCGGTGGAGAGACCAGCGTCTCGGTGGAGAGACCAGCGTCTCGGTGGAGAGCCGATCTTTTACTGGTGAACTTTCTTTTTCGGTGGAGAGCCCAGCGTCTCGGTGGAGAGCCCAGCGTCTCGGTGGAGAGCCCGTCTTTTACTGCTGAACTTTGTTTTTCGGTGGAGAGACCAGCGTCTCGGTGGAGAGCCCAGCGTCTCTGTGGAGAGCCCGTCTTTTACTGCTGAACTTTGTTTTTCGGTGGTGAGCCCAGTGTCTCGGTGGAGAGCGCAGCGTTTCAGTGGAGAGCCCGTCTTTTACTGCTGAACTTTGTTTTTCGGTGGAGAGCCCAGCGTTTTGGTGGAGAGCCCGTCTTTTACTGCTGAACTTTTTTTTTTCGGTGGAGAGCCCAGCGTCTCGGTGGAGAGCCCAGGGTCTCGGTGGAGAGACCAGCGTCTCGGTGGAGAGCCGATCTTTTCTTTCTGAACTTTGTTTTTCGGTGGAGAGCCCAGCGTCTCGGTTGAGAGCCCAGGGTCTCGGTGGAGAGACCAGCGTATCGGTGGAGAGCCCGTCTTTTACTGCTGAACATTCTTTTTCGGTGGAGAGCCCAGCGTCTCGTTGGAGAGCCCAGCGCGTCGGTGGAGAGCCCATCTTTTACTGCTGAACTTTGTTTTTCGTTGGAGAGATCAGCGTCTCGGTGGAGAGCCCAGCGTCTCGGTGGAGAGGCCGTCTTTTACTGCTGAACTTTGTTTTTCGGTGGAGAGCCCAGCGTCTCGGTGGACAGCCCGTCTTTTACTGCTGAACTTTGTTTTTCGGTGGAGAGCCCAGCATCTCGGTGGAGACCCCAGCGTTTTGGAGGAGAGCCCGTCTTTTACGGCTGAACTTTGTTTTTCGGTGGAGAGACCAGCGTCTCGGTGGAGAGCCCAGCGTTTCAGTGGAGAGCCCGTCTTTTACTGCTGAACTTTGTTTTTCGGTGGAGAGCCCAGCGTCTCGGTGGAGAGCCCAGCGTTTCAGTGGAGAGCCCGTCTTTTACTGCTGAACTTTGTTTTTCGGTGGAGAGCCCAGCGTCTCGGTGGAGAGCCCGTCTTTTACTGCTGAACTTTGTTTTTCCGTGGAGAGCCCAGCGTCTCGGTGGAGAGCCCGTCTTTTACTGCTGAACTTTGTTTTTCGGTGGAGAGCCCAGCGTATCGGTGGAGAGCCCAGCGTCTCGGTGGAGAGTCCAGAGTCTCGGTGGAGAGCCCAGCGTCTCGGTGGAGAGCCCGTCTTTTACTGCTGAACTTTGTTTATCGGTGGAGATCCCAGCGTCTCGGTGGACAGCACGTCTTTTACTGCTGAACTTTGTTTTTCGGTGGAGAGCCCAGCGTCTCGGTGGAGAGCTCGTCTTTTACTGCTGAACTTTGTTTTTCGGTGGAGAGCCCAGCGTCTCATTGGAGAGCCCAGCGTTTTGGTGGAGAGCCCGTCTTTTACTGGTGAACTTTGTTTTTCGGTGGAGAGCCCAGCGTCTCGGTGGAGAGCCCAGAGTCTCGGTGGAGAGCCCAGCGTCTCGGTGGTGAGCCCGTCTTTTACTGCTGAACTTTGTTTTTCGGTGGAGAGCCCAGCGTCTCGGTTGAGAGCCCAGGGTCTCGGTGGAGAGCCCAGCGTCTCGGTGGAGAGCCCGTCTTTTACTGCTGAACTTTGTTTTTCGGTGGAGTGCCCAGCGTCTCGGTGGAGAGCCCGTCTTTTACTGCTGAACTTTGTTTTTCGGTGGAGAGCCCAGCGTCTCGGTGGAGAGCCCAGCGTTTCAGTGGAGAGCCCGTCTTTTACTGCTGAACTTTGTTTTTCGGTGGAGAGCCCAGCGTCTCGGTGGAGAGCCCGTCTTTTACTGCTGAACTTTGTTTTTCCGTGGAGAGCCCAGCGTCTCGGTGGAGAGCCCGTCTTTTACTGCTGAACTTTGTTTTTCGGTGGAGAGCCCAGCGTATCGGTGGAGAGCCCAGCGTCTCGGTGGAGAGTCCAGAGTCTCGGTGGAGAGCCCAGCGTCTCGGTGGAGAGCCCGTCTTTTACTGCTGAACTTTGTTTATCGGTGGAGATCCCAGCGTCTCGGTGGACAGCACGTCTTTTACTGCTGAACTTTGTTTTTCGGTGGAGAGCCCAGCGTCTCGGTGGAGAGCTCGTCTTTTACTGCTGAACTTTGTTTTTCGGTGGAGAGCCCAGCGTCTCATTGGAGAGCCCAGCGTTTTGGTGGAGAGCCCGTCTTTTACTGGTGAACTTTGTTTTTCGGTGGAGAGCCCAGCGTCTCGGTGGAGAGCCCAGAGTCTCGGTGGAGAGCCCAGCGTCTCGGTGGTGAGCCCGTCTTTTACTGCTGAACTTTGTTTTTCGGTGGAGAGCCCAGCGTCTCGGTTGAGAGCCCAGGGTCTCGGTGGAGAGCCCAGCGTCTCGGTGGAGAGCCCGTCTTTTACTGCTGAACTTTGTTTTTCGGTGGAGAGCCCAGCGTCTCGGTGGAGAGCCCGTCTTTTACTGCTGAACTCTGTTTTTCGGTGGAGAGCCCAGCGTCTCGGTGGAGAGCCCAGCGTTTTGGTGGAGAGACCGTCTTTTACTGGCGAACTTTGTTTTTCGGTGGAGAGCCCAGCGTATCGGTGGAGAGCCCAGCGTCTCGGTGGAGAGTCCAGAGTCTCGGTGGAGAGCCCAGCGTCTCGGTGGAGAGCCCGTCTTTTACTGCTGAACTTTGTTTATCGGTGGAGATCCCAGCATCTCGGTGGACAGCACGTCTTTTACTGCTGAACTTTGTTTTTCGGTGGAGAGCCCAGCGTCTCGGTGGAGAGCTCGTCTTTTACTGCTGAACTTTGTTTTTCGGTGGAGAGCCCAGCGTCTCGGTGGAGAGCCCAGCGTTTTGGTGGAGAGACAGTCTTTTACTGCTGAACTTTGTTTTTCGGTGGAGAGCCCAGCGTCTCGGTGGAGAGCCCAGCGTCTCGGTGGAGAGCCCAGAGTCTCGGTGGAGAGCCCAGCGTCTCGGTGGTGAGCCCGTCTTTTACTGCTGAACTTTGTTTTTCGGTGGAGAGCCCAGCGTCTCGGTTGAGAGCCCAGGGTCCCGGTGGAGAGACCAGCGTCTCGGTGGAGAGCCCGTCTTTTACTGCTGAACTTTGTTTTTCGGTGGAGAGCCCAGCGTCTCGGTGGAGAGCCCAGCGTCTCGGTGGAGAGCCCGTCTTTTACTGCTGAACTTTGTTTTTCGGTGGAGAGCCCAGCGTCTCGGTGGAGAGCCCGTCTTTTACTGCTGAACTTTGTTTTTCGGTGGAGAGCCCAGCGTCTCGGTGGAGAGCCCAGCGTCTCGGTGGAGATCCCAGCGTCTCGGTGGAGAGTCCAGCGTCTCGGTGGAGAGCCCAGCGTCTCGGTGGAGAGCCCAGCGTCTAGGTGGTGGGCCCGTCTTTTACTGCTGAACTTTGTTTTTCGGTGGAGAGCCCAGCGTCTCGGTTGAGAACCCAGGGTCTCGGTGGAGAGACCAGCGTCTCGGTGGAGAGCCCGTCTTTTACTGCTGAACTTTGTTTTTCGGTGGAGAGCCCAGCGTCTCGGTGGAGAGCCCGTCTTTTACTGCTGAACTTTGTTTTTCAGTGGAGAGACCAGGGTCCCGGTTGAAAGCCCGTCTTTTACTGCTGAACTTTGTTTTTCGGTGGAGAGCCCAGCATCTCGGTGGAGAGACAAGCGTCTCGGTGGAGAGCCCGTCTTTTACTGCTGAACTTTATTTTTCGGTGGAGAGCCCAGCGTCTCGGTGGAGAGCCCGTCTTTTACTGCTGAACTTTGTTTTTCAGAGGAAAGCCCAGGGTCTCGCTGGAGAGCCCGTCTTTTACTGCTGAACTTTGTTTTTCGGTGGAGAGCCCAGCGTCTCGGTTGAGAGCCCAGGGTCTCGGTGGAGAGCCCGTATTTTACTGCTGAACTTTGTTTTTCGGTGGTGAGCCCAGCGTCTCGGTGGAGAGCCCAGCGTCTCGGTGGAGTGCCCGTCTCTTACTGCTGAACTTTGTTTTTCGGTGGAGAGCCCAGCGTCCCGGTCGAGAGCCCAGCGTCTCGGTGGAGAGCCCGTCTCTTACTGCTGAACTTTGTTTTTCGGTGTAGAGACCAGCGTCTCGGTGGAGAGCCCGTCTTTTACTGCTGAAATTTGTTTTTCGGTGGAGAGCCCAGCGTCTTGGTGGAGAGCCCGTCTTTTACTGCTGAAGTTTGTTTTTCAGTGGAGAGCCCAGGGTCCCGGTTGAGAGCCCGTCATTTACTGCTGAACTTTGTTTTTCGGTGGAGAGCCCAGCATCTCGGTGGAGAGCCCAGCGTCTCGGTGGAGAGCCCGTCTTTTACTGCTGAACTTTGTTTTTCGGTGGAGAGCCCAGCGTCTCGGTGGAGAGCCCAGCGTTTCGGTGGAGAGCCCGTCTTTTACTGCTGAACTTTGTTTTTCAGAGGAAAGCCCAGGGTCTCGCTGGAGAGCCCGTCTTTTACTGCTGAACTTTGTTTTTCGGTGGAGAGACCAGCGTCTCGGTGGAGAGCCCGTCTTTTACTGCTGAACTTTGTTTTTCGGTGGAGAGCCCAGCGTCTCGGTGGAGAGCCCAGCGTTTCGGTGGAGAGCCCGTCTTTTACTGCTGAACTTTGTTTTTCAGAGGAAAGCCCAGGGTCTCGCTGGAGAGCCCGTCTTTTACTGCTGAACTTTGTTTTTCGGTGGAGAGACCAGCGTCTCGGTGGAGAGCCCGTCTTTTACTGCTGAACTTTGTTTTTCGGTGGAGAGCCCAGCGTCTCGGTGCAGACCCCAGCGTTTTGGAGGAGAGCCCGTCTTTTACGGCTGAACTTTGTTTTTCGGTGGAGAGACCAGCGTCTCGGTGGAGACCCCAGCGTTTTGGTGGAGAGCCCGTCTTTTACGGCTGAACTTTGTTTTTCGGTGGAGAGACCAGCGTCTCGGTGGAGAGCCCAGCGTTTCAGTGGAGAGACCGTCTTTTACTGCTGAACTTTGTTTTTCGGTGGAGAGCCCAGCGTCTCGGTGGAGAGCCCAGCGTTTCAGTGGAGAGCCCGTCTTTTACTGCTGAACTTTGTTTTTCGGTGGAGAGCCCAGCGTCTCGGTGGAGAGCCCGTCTTTTACTGCTGAACTTTGTTTTTCCGTGGAGAGCCCAGCGTCTCGGTGGAGAGCCCGTCTTTTACTGCTGAACTTTGTTTTTCGGTGGAGAGCCCAGCGTATCGGTGGAGAGCCCAGCGTCTCGGTGGAGAGTCCAGAGTCTCGGTGGAGAGCCCAGCGTCTCGGTGGAGAGCCCGTCTTTTACTGCTGAACTTTGTTTATCGGTGGAGATCCCAGCGTCTCGGTGGACAGCACGGCTTTTACTGCTGAACTTTGTTTTTCGGTGGAGAGCCCAGCGTCTCGGTGGAGAGCTCGTCTTTTACTGCTGAACTTTGTTTTTCGGTGGAGAGCCCAGCGTCTCATTGGAGAGCCCAGCGTTTTGGTGGAGAGCCCGTCTTTTACTGGTGAACTTTGTTTTTCGGTAGAGGGCCCAGCGTCTCGGTGGAGAGCCCAGAGTCTCGGTGGAGAGCCCAGCGTCTCGGTGGTGAGCCCGTCTTTTACTGCTGAACTTTGTTTTTCGGTGGAGAGCCCAGCGTCTCGGTTGAGAGCCCAGGGTCTCGGTGGAGAGCCCAGCGTCTCGGTGGAGAGCCCGTCTTTTACTGCTGAACTTTGTTTTTCGGTGGAGAGCCCAGCGTCTCGGTGGAGAGCCCGTCTTTTACTGCTGAACTCTGTTTTTCGGTGGAGAGCCCAGCGTCTCGGGGGAGAGCCCAGCGTTTTGGTGGAGAGACCGTCTTTTACTGGTGAACTTTGTTTTTCGGTGGAGAGCCCAGCGTATCGGTGGAGAGCCCAGCGTCTCGGTGGAGAGTCCAGAGTCTCGGTGGAGAGCCCAGCGTCTCGGTGGAGAGCCCGTCTTTTACTGCTGAACTTTGTTTATTGGTGGAGATCCCAGCATCTCGGTGGACAGCACGTCTTTTACTGCTGAACTTTGTTTTTCAGAGGAAAGCCCAGGGTCTTGCTGGAGAGCCCGTCTTTTACTGCTGAACTTTGTTTTTCGGTGGAGAGACCAGCGTCTCGGTGGAGAGCCCGTCTTTTACTGCTGAACTTTGTTTTTCGGTGGAGAGCCCAGCGTCTCGGTGGAGAGCCCAGCGTTTTGGTGGAGAGACAGTCTTTTACTGGTGAACTTTGTTTTTCGGTGGAGAGCCCAGCTTATCGGTGGATAGCCCAGCGTCTCGGTTGAGAGCCCAGAGTCTCGGTGGAGAGCCCAGCGTCTCCGTGGTGAGCCCGTCTTTTACTGCTGAACTTTGTTTTTCGGTGGAGAGCCCAGCGTCTCGGTGGAGACCCCAGCGTTTTGGAGGAGAGCCCATCTTTTACGGCTGAACTTTGTTTTTCGGTGGAGAGACCAGCGTCTCGGTGGAGACCCCAGCGTTTTGGAGGAGAGCCCGTCTTTTACGGCTGAACTTTGTTTTTCGGTGGAGAGACCAGCGTCTCGGTGGAGAGCCCAGCGTTTCAGTGGAGAGCCCGTCTTTTACTGCTGAACTTTGTTTTTCGGTGGAGAGCCCAGCGTCTCGGTGGAGAGCCCAGCGTTTCAGTGGAGAGCCCGTCTTTTACTGCTGAACTTTGTTTTTCGGTGGAGAGCCCAGAGTCTCGGTGGAGAGCCCGTCTTTTACTGCTGAACTTTGTTTTTCCGTGGAGAGCCCAGCGTCTCGGTGGAGAGCCCGTCTTTTACTGCTGAACTTTGTTTTTCGGTGGAGAGCCCAGCGTATCGGTGGAGAGCCCAGCGTCTCGGTGGAGAGTCCAGAGTCTCGGTGGAGAGCCCAGCGTCTCGGTGGAGAGCCCGTCTTTTACTGCTGAACTTTGTTTATCGGTGGAGATCCCAGCGTCTCGGTGGACAGCACGGCTTTTACTGCTGAACTTTGTTTTTCGGTGGAGAGCCCAGCGTCTCGGTGGAGAGCTCGTCTTTTACTGCTGAACTTTGTTTTTCGGTGGAGAGCCCAGCGTCTCATTGGAGAGCCCAGCGTTTTGGTGGAGAGCCCGTCTTTTACTGGTGAACTTTGTTTTTCGGTAGAGGGCCCAGCGTCTCGGTGGAGAGCCCAGAGTCTCGGTGGAGAGCCCAGCGTCTCGGTGGTGAGCCCGTCTTTTACTGCTGAACTTTGTTTTTCGGTGGAGAGCCCAGCGTCTCGGTTGAGAGCCCAGGGTCTCGGTGGAGAGCCCAGCGTCTCGGTGGAGAGCCCGTCTTTTACTGCTGAACTTTGTTTTTCGGTGGAGAGCCCAGCGTCTCGGTGGAGAGCCCGTCTTTTACTGCTGAACTCTGTTTTTCGGTGGAGAGCCCAGCGTCTCGGGGGAGAGCCCAGCGTTTTGGTGGAGAGACCGTCTTTTACTGGTGAACTTTGTTTTTCGGTGGAGAGCCCAGCGTATCGGTGGAGAGCCCAGCGTCTCGGTGGAGAGTCCAGAGTCTCGGTGGAGAGCCCAGCGTCTCGGTGGAGAGCCCGTCTTTTACTGCTGAACTTTGTTTATTGGTGGAGATCCCAGCATCTCGGTGGACAGCACGTCTTTTACTGCTGAACTTTGTTTTTCAGAGGAAAGCCCAGGGTCTTGCTGGAGAGCCCGTCTTTTACTGCTGAACTTTGTTTTTCGGTGGAGAGACCAGCGTCTCGGTGGAGAGCCCGTCTTTTACTGCTGAACTTTGTTTTTCGGTGGAGAGCCCAGCGTCTCGGTGGAGAGCCCAGCGTTTTGGTGGAGAGACAGTCTTTTACTGGTGAACTTTGTTTTTCGGTGGAGAGCCCAGCTTATCGGTGGATAGCCCAGCGTCTCGGTTGAGAGCCCAGAGTCTCGGTGGAGAGCCCAGCGTCTCCGTGGTGAGCCCGTCTTTTACTGCTGAACTTTGTTTTTCGGTGGAGAGCCCAGCGTCTCGGTGGAGACCCCAGCGTTTTGGAGGAGAGCCCATCTTTTACGGCTGAACTTTGTTTTTCGGTGGAGAGACCAGCGTCTCGGTGGAGACCCCAGCGTTTTGGAGGAGAGCCCGTCTTTTACGGCTGAACTTTGTTTTTCGGTGGAGAGACCAGCGTCTCGGTGGAGAGCCCAGCGTTTCAGTGGAGAGCCCGTCTTTTACTGCTGAACTTTGTTTTTCGGTGGAGAGCCCAGCGTCTCGGTGGAGAGCCCAGCGTTTCAGTGGAGAGCCCGTCTTTTACTGCTGAACTTTGTTTTTCGGTGGAGAGCCCAGAGTCTCGGTGGAGAGCCCGTCTTTTACTGCTGAACTTTGTTTTTCCGTGGAGAGCCCAGCGTCTCGGTGGAGAGCCCGTCTTTTACTGCTGAACTTTGTTTTTCGGTGGAGAGCCCAGCGTATCGGTGGAGAGCCCAGCGTCTCGGTGGAGAGTCCAGAGTCTCGGTGGAGAGCCCAGCGTCTCGGTGGAGAGCCCGTCTTTTACTGCTGAACTTTGTTTATCGGTGGAGATCCCAGCGTCTCGGTGGACAGCACGTCTTTTACTGCTGAACTTTGTTTTTCGGTGGAGAGCCCAGCGTCTCGGTGGAGAGCTCGTCTTTTACTGCTGAACTTTGTTTTTCGGTGGAGAGCCCAGCGTCTCATTAGAGAGCCCAGCGTTTTGGTGGAGAGCCCGTCTTTTACTGGTGAACTTTGTTTTTCGGTGGAGAGCCCAGCGTCTCGGTGGAGAGCCCAGAGTCTCGGTGGAGAGCCCAGCGTCTCGGTGGTGAGCCCGTCTTTTACTGCTGAACTTTGTTTTTCGGTGGAGAGCCCAGCGTCTCGGTTGAGAGCCCAGGGTCTCGGTGGAGAGCCCAGCGTCTCGGTGGAGAGCCCGTCTTTTACTGCTGAACTTTGTTTTTCGGTGGAGAGCCCAGCGTCTCGGTGGAGAGCCCGTCTTTTACTGCTGAACTCTGTTTTTCGGTGGAGAGCCCAGCGTCTCGGTGGAGAGCCCAGCGTTTTGGTGGAGAGACCGTCTTTTACTGGTGAACTTTGTTTTTCGGTGGAGAGCCCAGCGTATCGGTGGAGAGCCCAGCGTCTCGGTGGAGAGTCCAGAGTCTCGGTGGAGAGCCCGTCTTTTACTGCTGAACTTTGTTTATCGGTGGAGATCCCAGCATCTCGGTGGACAGCACGTCTTTTACTGCTGAACTTTGTTTTTCGGTGGAGAGCCCAGCGTCTCGGTGGAGAGCTCGTCTTTTACTGCTGAACTTTGTTTTTCGGTGGAGAGCCCAGCGTCTCGGTGGAGAGCCCGTCTTTTACTGCTGAACTTTGTTTTTCGGTGGAGAGCCCAGCGTCTCGGTTGAGAGCCCAGGGTCCCGGTGGAGAGACCAGCGTCTCGGTGGAGAGCCCGTCTTTTACTGGTGAACTTTGTTTTTCGGTGGAGAGCCCAGCGTCTCGTTGGAGAGCCCAGCGTCTCGGTGGAGAGTCCGTCTTTTACTGCTGAACTTTGTTTTTCGGTGGAGAGCCCAGCGTCTCGGTGGAGAGCCCAGCGTCTCGGTGGAGAGCCCGTCTTTTACTGCTGAACTTTGTTTTTCGGTGGAGAGCCCAGCGTCTCGGTGGAGAGCCCGTCTTTTACTGCTGAACTTTGGTTTTCGGTGGAGAGCCCAGCGTCTCGGTGGAGAGCCCAGCGTCTCGGTGGAGATCCCAGCGTCTCGGTGGAGAGTCCAGCGTCTTGGTGGAGAGCCCAGCGTCTCGGTGGAGAGCCCAGCGTCTAGGTGGTGGGCCCGTCTTTTACTGCTGAACTTTGTTTTTCGGTGGAGAGCCCAGCGTCTCGGTTGAGAACCCAGGGTCTCGGTGGAGAGACCAGCGTCTCGGTGGAGAGCCCGTCTTTTACTGCTGAATTTTGTTTTTCGGTGGAGAGCCCAGCGTCTCGGTGGAGAGCCCGTCTTTTACTGCTGAACTTTGTTTTTCAGTGGAGAGACCAGGGTCCCGGTTGAAAGCCCGTCTTTTACTGCTGAACTTTGTTTTTCGGTGGAGAGCCCAGCATCTCGGTGGAGAGACAAGCGTCTCGGTGGAGAGCCCGTCTTTTACTGCTGAACTTTATTTTTCGGTGGAGAGCCCAGCGTCTCGGTGGAGAGCCCAGCGTTTCGGTGGAGAGCCCGTCTTTTACTGCTGAACTTTGTTTTTCAGAGGAAAGCCCAGGGTCTCGCTGGAGAGCCCGTCTTTTACTGCTGAACTTTGTTTTTCGGTGGAGAGCCCAGCGTCTCGGTTGAGAGCCCAGGGTCTCGGTGGAGAGCCCGTATTTTACTGCTGAACTTTGTTTTTCGGTGGTGAGCTCAGCGTCTCGGTGGAGAGCCCAGCGTCTCGGTGGAGTGCCCGTCTCTTACTGCTGAACTTTGTTTTTCTGTGGAGAGCCCAGCGTCCCGGTCGAGAGCCCAGCGTCTCGGTGGAGAGCCCGTCTCTTACTGCTGAACTTTGTTTTTCGGTGTAGAGACCAGCGTCTCGGTGGAGAGCCCGTCTTTTACTGCTGAAATTTGTTTTTCGGTGGAGAGCCCAGCGTCTTGGTGGAGAGCCCGTCTTTTACTGCTGAACTTTGTTTTTCAGTGGAGAGCCCAGGGTCCCGGTTGAGAGCCCGTCATTTACTGCTGAACTTTGTTTTTCGGTGGAGAGCCCAGCATCTCGGTGGAGAGCCCAGCGTCTCGGTGGAGAGCCCGTCTTTTACTGCTGAACTTTGTTTTTCGGTGGAGAGCCCAGCGTCTCGGTGGAGAGCCCAGCGTTTCGGTGGAGAGCCCGTCTTTTACTGCTGAACTTTGTTTTTCAGAGGAAAGCCCAGGGTCTCGCTGGAGAGCCCGTCTTTTACTGCTGAACTTTGTTTTTCGGTGGAGAGACCAGCGTCTCGGTGGAGAGCCCGTCTTTTACTGCTGAACTTTGTTTTTCGGTGGAGAGCCCAGCGTCTCGGTGGAGAGCCCAGCGTTTTGGTGGAGAGACAGTCTTTTACTGGTGAACTTTGTTTTTCGGTGGAGAGCCCAGCTTATCGGTGGATAGCCCAGCGTCTCGGTTGAGAGCCCAGAGTCTCGGTGGAGAGCCCAGCGTCTCCGTGGTGAGCCCGTCTTTTACTGCTGAACTTTGTTTTTCGGTGGAGAGCCCAGCGTCTCGGTGGAGAGACCAGCGTTTCGGTGGAGAGCCCGTCTTTTACTGGTGAACTTTGTTTTTCGGTGGAGAGCCCAGCGTCTCGGTGGAGAGCCCGTCTTTTACTGCTGAACTTTGTTTTTCGGTGGAGAGCCCAGCGTCTCGGTGGAGAGCCCAGCGTCTCGGTGGAGATCCCAGCGTCTCGGTGTAGAGTCCAGCGTCTTGGTGGGGAGCCCAGCGTCTCGGTGGAGAGCCCAGCGTCTAGGTGGTGGGCCCGTCTTTTACTGCTGAACTTTGTTTTTCGGTGGAGAGCCCAGCGACTCGGTTGAGAACCCAGGGTCTCGGTGGAGAGACCAGCGTCTCGGTGGAGAGCCCGTCTTTTACTGCTGAACTTTGTTTTTCGGTGGAGAGCCCAGCGTCTCGGTGGAGAGCCCGTCTTTTACTGCTGAACTTTGTTTTTCAGTGGAGAGACCT
Source organism: Lathamus discolor (assembly GCF_037157495.1). NCBI lineage: Eukaryota > Metazoa > Chordata > Aves > Psittaciformes > Psittacidae > Lathamus > Lathamus discolor. The sequence goes on from NW_027069385.1 coordinate 1,379,741, forward strand.
GGGTCCCGGTTGAGAGCCCGTCTTTTACTGCTGAACTTTGTTTTTCGGTGGAGAGCCCAGCATCTCGGTGGAGAGACAAGCGTCTCGGTGGAGAGCTCGTCTTTTACTGCTGAACTTTATTTTTCGGTGGAGAGCCCAGCGTTTCGGTGGAGAGCCCGTCTTTTACTGCTGAACTTTGTTTTTCAGAGGAAAGCCCAGGGTCTCGCTGGAGAGCCCGTCTTTTACTGCTGAACTTTGTTTTTCGGTGGTGAGCCCAGCGTCTCGGTGGAGAGCCCAGCGTCTCGGTGGAGTGCCCGTCTCTTACTGCTGAACTTTGTTTTTCGGTGGAGAGCCCAGCGTCCCGGTCGAGAGCCCAGCGTCTCGGTGGAGAGCCCGTCTCTTACTGCTGAACTTTGTTTTTCGGTGTAGAGACCAGCGTCTCGGTGGAGAGCCCGTCTTTTACTGCTGAAATTTGTTCTTCGGTGGAGAGCCCAGCGTCTTGGTGGAGAGCCCGTCTTTTACTGCTGAACTTTGTTTTTCAGTGGAGAGCCCAGGGTCCCGGTTGAGAGCCCGTCATTTACTGCTGAACTTTGTTTTTCGGTGGAGAGCCCAGCATCTCGGTGGAGAGCCCAGCGTCTCGGTGGAGAGCCCGTCTTTTACTGCTGAACTTTGTTTTTCGGTGGAGAGCCCAGCGTCTCGGTGGAGAGCCCAGCGTTTCGGTGGAGAGCCCGTCTTTTACTGCTGAACTTTGTTTTTCAGAGGAAAGCCCAGGGTCTCGCTGGAGAGCCCGTCTTTTACTGCTGAACTTTGTTTTTCGGTGGAGAGACCAGCGTCTCGGTGGAGAGCCCGTCTTTTACTGCTGAACTTTGTTTTTCGGTGGAGAGCCCAGCGTCTCGGTGGAGAGCCCAGCATTTTGGTGGAGAGACAGTCATTTACTGCTGAACTTTGTTTTTCGGTGTAGAGACCAGCGTCTCGGTGGAGAGCCCGTCTTTTACTGCTGAACTTTGTTTTTCGGTGGAGAGCCCAGCGTCTTGGTGGAGAGCCCGTCTTTTACTGCTGAACTTTGTTTTTCAGTGGAGAGCCCAGGGTCCCGGTTGAGAGCCCGTCATTTACTGCTGAACTTTGTTTTTCGGTGGAGAGCCCAGCATCTCGGTGGAGAGCCCAGCGTCTCGGTGGAGAGCCCGTCTTTTACTGCTGAACTTTGTTTTTCGGTGGAGAGCCCAGCGTCTCGGTGGAGAGCCCAGCGTTTCGGTGGAGAGCCCGTCTTTTACTGCTGAACTTTGTTTTTCAGAGGAAAGCCCAGGGTCTCGCTGGAGAGCCCGTCTTTTACTGCTGAACTTTGTTTTTCGGTGGAGAGACCAGCGTCTCGGTGGAGAGCCCGTCTTTTACTGCTGAAATTTGTTTTTCGGTGGAGAGCCCAGCGTCTCGGTGGAGAGCCCAGCGTTTTGGTGGAGAGACAGTCTTTTACTGGTGAACTTTGTTTTTCGGTGGAGAGCCCAGCTTATCGGTGGATAGCCCAGCGTCTCGGTTGAGAGCCCAGAGTCTCGGTGGAGAGCCCAGCGTCTCCGTGGTGACACCGTCTTTTACTGCTGAACTTTGTTTTTCGGTGGAGAGACCAGCGTCTCGGTGGAGAGCCCAGCGTTTCGGTGGAGAGCCCGTCTTTTACTGCTGAACTTTGTTTTTCAGAGGAAAGCCCAGGGTCTCGCTGGAGAGCCCGTCTTTTACTGCTGAACTTTGTTTTTCGGTGGAGAGACCAGCGTCTCGGTGGAGAGCCCGTCTTTTACTGCTGAACTTTGTTTTTCGGTGGAGAGCCCAGCGTCTCGGTGGAGAGCCCAGCGTTTTGGTGGAGAGACAGTCATTTACTGCTGAACTTTGTTTTTCGGTGTAGAGACCAGCGTCTCGGTGGAGAGCCCGTCTTTTACTGCTGAACTTTGTTTTTCGGTGGAGAGCCCAGCGTCTTGGTGGAGAGCCCGTCTTTTACTGCTGAACTTTGTTTTTCAGTGGAGAGCCCAGGGTCCCGGTTGAGAGCCCGTCATTTACTGCTGAACTTTGTTTTACGGTGGAGAGCCCAGCATCTCGGTGGAGAGCCCAGCGTCTCGGTGGAGAGCCCGTCTTTTACTGCTGAACTTTGTTTTTCGGTGGAGAGCCCAGCGTCTCGGTGGAGAGCCCAGCGTTTCGGTGGAGAGCCCGTCTTTTACTGCTGAACTTTGTTTTTCAGAGGAAAGCCCAGGGTCTCGCTGGAGAGCCCGTCTTTTACTGCTGAACTTTGTTTTTCGGTGGAGAGACCAGCGTCTCGGTGGAGAGCCCGTCTTTTACTGCTGAAATTTGTTTTTCGGTGGAGAGCCCAGCGTCTCGGTGGAGAGCCCAGCGTTTTGGTGGAGAGACAGTCTTTTACTGGTGAACTTTGTTTTTCGGTGGAGAGCCCAGCTTATCGGTGGATAGCCCAGCGTCTCGGTTGAGAGCCCAGAATCTCGGTGGAGAGCCCAGCGTCTCCGTGGTGAGACCGTCTTTTACTGCTGAACTTTGTTTTTCGGTGGAGAGCCCAGCGTCTCGGTGGAGAGCCCAGCGTTTCGGTGGAGAGCCCGTCTTTTACTGCTGAACTTTGTTTTTCAGTGGAAAGCCCAGGGTCTCGCTGGAGAGCCCGTCTTTTACTGCTGAACTTTGTTTTTCGGTGGAGAGCCCAGCGTCTCGGTGGAGAGCTCGTCTTTTACTGCTGAACTTTGTTTTTCGGTGGAGAGCCCAGCGTCTCGGAGGAGAGTCCAGCATCTCGGTGGAGAGCCCGTCTTTTACTGCTGAACTTTGTTTTTCGGTGGAGAGCCCAGCGTATCGGTGGAGAGCCCAGCGTCTCGGTGGAGAGACCAGCGTCTCGGTGGAGAGACCAGCGCCTCGGTGGAGAGCCGATCTTTTACTGGTAAACTTTCTTTTTCGGTGGAGAGACCAGCGTCTCGGTGGAGAGCCCGTCTTTTACTGCTGAACTTTGTTTTTCGGTGGAGAGACCAGCGTCTCGGTGGAGAGCCCAGCGTCTCTGTGGAGAGCCCGTCTTTTACTGCTGAACTTTGTTTTTCGGTGGAGAGCCCAGCGTCTCGGTGGAGAGCCCGTCTTTTACTGCTGAACGTTGTTTTTCGGTGGAGAGCCCAGCGTCTCGGTGGAGAGCCCAGCGTTTTGGAGGAGAGCCCATCTTTTACGGCTGAACTTTGTTTTTCGCTGGAGAGACCAGCGTCTCGGTGGAGAGCCCAGCGTTTCAGTGGAGAGCCCGTCTTTTACTGCTGAACTTTGTTTTTCGGTGGAGAGCCCAGCGTCTCGGTGGAGAGCCCGTCTTTTACTGCTGAACGTTGTTTTTCCGTGGAGAGCCCAGCGTCTCGGTGGAGAGCCCAGCGTCTCGGTGGAGAGCCCGTCTTTTACTGCTGAACTTTGTTTTTCGGTGGAGAGCCCAGCGTATCGGTGGAGAGCCCAGCGTCTCGGTGGAGAGTCCAGAGTCTCGGTGGAGAGCCCAGCGTCTCGGTGGAGAGCCCGTCTTTTACTGCTGAACTTTGTTTATCGGTGGAGATCCCAGCGTCTCGGTGGACAGCACGTCTTTTACTGCTGAACTTTGTTTTTCGGTGGAGAGCCCAGCGTCTCGGTGGAGAGCTCGTCTTTTACTGCTGAACTTTGTTTTTCGGTGGAGAGCCCAGCGTCTCGGTGGAGAGCCCAGCGTTTTGGTGCAGAGCCCGTCTTTTACTGGTGAACTTTGTTTTTCGGTGGAGAGCCCAACGTCTCGGTGGAGAGCCCAGAGTCTCGGTGGAGAGCCCAGCGTCTCGGTGGTGAGCCCGTCTTTTACTGCTGAACTTTGTTTTTCGGTGGAGAGCCTAGCGTCTCGGTTGAGAGCCCAGGGTCTCGGTGGAGAGCCCAGCGTCTCGGTGGAGAGCCCGTCTTTTACTGCTGAACTTTGTTTTTCGGTGGAGAGCCCAGCGTTTCGGTGGAGAGCCCGTCTTTTACTGCTGAACTCTGTTTTTCGGTGGAGAGCCCAGCGTCACAGTGGAGAGCCCAGCGTTTTGGTGGAGAGACCGTCTTTTACTGGTGAACTTTGTTTTTCGGTGGAGAGCCCAGCGTATCGGTGGAGAGCCCAGCGTCTCGGTGGAGAGTCCAGAGTCTCAGTGGAGAGCCCAGCGTCTCGGTGGAGAGCCCAGCGTCTCGGTGGAGAGCCCGTCTTTTACTGCTGAACTTTGTTTATCGGTGGAGATCCCAACATCTCGGTGGACAGCACGTCTTTTACTGCTGAACTTTGTTTTTCGGTGGAGAGCCCAGGGTCCCGGTTGAGAGCCCGTCATTTACTGCTGAACTTTGTTTTTCGGTGGAGAGCCCAGCATCTCGGTGGAGAGCATAGCGTCTCGGTGGAGAGCCCGTCTTTTACTGCTGAACTTTGTTTTTCGGTGGAGAGCCCAGCGTCTCGGTGGAGAGCCCAGCGTTTCGGTGGAGAGCCCGTCTTTTACTGCTTAACTTTGTTTTTCAGAGGAAAGCCCAGGGTCTCGCTGGAGTGCCCGTCTTTTACTGCTGAACTTTGTTTTTCGGTGGAGAGACCAGCGTCTCGGTGGAGAGCCCGTCTTTTACTGCTGAAATTTGTTTTTCGGTGGAGAGCCCAGCGTCTCGGTGGAGAGCCCAGCGTTTTGGTGGAGAGACAGTCTTTTACTGGTGAACTTTGTTTTTCGGTGGAGAGCCCAGCTTATCGGTGGATAGCCCAGCGTCTCGGTTGAGAGCCCAGAGTCTCGGTGGAGAGCCCAGCGTCTCCGTGGTGAGACCGTCTTTTACTGCTGAACTTTGTTTTTCGGTGGAGAGCCCAGCGTCTCGGTGGAGAGCCCAGCGTTTCGGTGGAGAGCCCGTCTTTTACTGCTGAACTTTGTTTTTCAGTGGAAAGCCCAGGGTCTCGCTGGAGAGCCCGTCTTTTACTGCTGAACTTTGTTTTTCGGTGGAGAGCCCAGCGTCTCGGTGGAGAGCTCGTCTTTTACTGCTGAACTTTGGTTTTCGGTGGAGAGCCCAGCGTCTCGGAGGAGACCCCAGCGTCTCGGTGGAGAGCCCGTCTTTTACTGCTGAACTTTGTTTTTCGGTGGAGAGCCCAGCGTCTCGGTTGAGAGCCCAGGGTCTCGGTGGAGAGACCAGCGTCTTGGTGGAGAGACCAGCGCCTCGGTGGAGAGCCGATCTTTTACTGGTAAACTTTCTTTTTCGGTGGAGAGCCCAGCGTCTCGGTGGAGAGCCCGTCTTTTACTGCTGAACTTTGTTTTTCGGTGGAGAGACCAGCGTCTCGGTGGACAGCCCAGCGTCTCTGTGGAGAGCCCGTCTTTTACTGCTGAACTTTGTTTTTCGGTGGTGAGCCCAGGGTCTCGGTGGAGAGCCCAGCGTTTCAGTGGAGAGCCCGTCTTTTACTGCTGAACTTTGTTTTTCGGTGGAGAGCCCAGCGTTTTGGTGGAGAGACCGTCTTTTATTGCTGAACTTTTTTTTTTCGGTGGAGAGCCCAGCGTCTCGGTGGAGAGCCCAGGGTCTCGGTGGAGAGACCAGCGTCTCGGTGGAGAGCCGATCTTTTCTTTCTGAACTTTGTTTTTCGGTGGAGAGCCCAGCGTCTCGGTTGAGAGCCCAGGGTCTCGGTGGAGAGACCAGCGTCTCCTTGGAGAGCCGATCTTTTCTTGCTGAACTTTGTTTTTCGGTGGAGAGCCCAGCGTCTCGGTGGAGAGCCCAGCGTTTTGGAGGAGAGCCCGTCTTTTACGGCTGAACTTTGTTTTTCGGTGGAGAGACCAGCGTCTCGGTGGAGAGCCCAGCGTTTCAGTGGAGAGCCCGTCTTTTACTGCTGAACTTTGTTTTTCGGTGGAGAGCCCAGCGTCTCGGTGGAGAGCCCGTCTTTTACTGCTGAACGTTGTTTTTCCGTGGAGAGCCCAGCGTCTCGGTGGAGAGCCCAGCGTCTCGGTGGAGAGCCCGTCTTTTACTGCTGAACTTTGTTTTTCGGTGGAGAGCCCAGCGTATCGGTGGAGAGCCCAGCGTCTCGGTGGAGAGTCCAGAGTCTCGGTGGAGAGCCCAGCGTCTCGGTGGAGAGCCCGTCTTTTACTGCTGAACTTTGTTTATCGGTGGAGATCCCAGCGTCTCGGTGGACAGCACGTCTTTTACTGCTGAACTTTGTTTTTCGGTGGAGAGCCCAGCGTCTCGGTGGAGAGCTCGTCTTTTACTGCTGAACTTTGTTTTTCGGTGGAGAGCCCAGCGTCTCGGTGGAGAGCCCAGCGTTTTGGTGCAGAGCCCGTCTTTTACTGGTGAACTTTGTTTTTCGGTGGAGAGCCCAACGTCTCGGTGGAGAGCCCAGAGTCTCGGTGGAGAGCCCAGCGTCTCGGTGGTGAGCCCGTCTTTTACTGCTGAACTTTGTTTTTCGGTGGAGAGCCTAGCGTCTCGGTTGAGAGCCCAGGGTCTCGGTGGAGAGCCCAGCGTCTCGGTGGAGAGCCCGTCTTTTACTGCTGAACTTTGTTTTTCGGTGGAGAGCCCAGCGTCTCGGTGGAGAGCCCGTCTTTTACTGCTGAACTCTGTTTTTCGGTGGAGAGCCCAGCGTCTCAGTGGAGAGCCCAGCGTTTTGGTGGAGAGACCGTCTTTTACTGGTGAAATTTGTTTTTCGGTGGAGAGCCCAGCGTATCGGTGGAGAGCCCAGCGTCTCGGTGGAGAGTCCAGAGTCTCGGTGGAGAGCCCAGCGTCTCGGTGGAGAGCCCAGCGTCTCGGTGGAGAGCCCGTCTTTTACTGCTGAACTTTGTTTATCGGTGGAGATCCCAACACCTCGGTGGACAGCACGTCTTTTACTGCTGAACTTTGTTTTTCGGTGGAGAGCCCAGCGTCTCGGTGGAGAGCCCGTCTTTTACTGCTGAAATTTGTTTTTCGGTGGAGAGCCCAGCGTCTCGGTGGAGAGCCCAGCGTTTTGGTGGAGAGACCGTCTTTTACTGCTGAACTTTGTTTTTCGGTGGAGAGCCCAGCGTATCGGTGGAGAGCCCAGCGTCTCGGTGGAGAGCCCAGAGTCTCGGTGGAGAGCCCAGCGTCTCGGTGGTGAGCCCGTCTTTTACTGCTGAACTTTGTTTTTTGGTGGAGAGCCCAGCGTCTCGGTTGAGAGCCCAGGGTCTCGGTGGAGAGACCAGGGTCTCGGTGGAGAGCCCGTCTTTTACTGGTGAACTTTGTTTTTCGGTGGAGAGCCCAGCGTCTCGTTGGATAGCCCAGCGTCTCGGTGGAGAGCCCGTCTTTTACTGCTGAACTTTGTTTTTCGGTGGAGAGCCCAGCGTCTCGGTGGAGAGCCCAGCGTCTCGGTGGAGAGCCCGTCTTTTACTGCTGAACTTTGTTTTTCGGTGGAGAGCCCAGCGTCTCGGTGGAGAGCCCAGCGTCTCGGTGGAGAGTCCAGCGTCTTGGTGGAGAGCCCAGCGTCTCGGTGGAGAGCCCAGCGTCTAGGTGGTGGGCCCGTCTTTTACTGCTGAACTTTGTTTTTCGGTGGAGAGCCCAGCGTCTCGGTTGAGAACCCAGGGTCTCGGTGGAGAGACCAGCGTCTCGGTGGAGAGCCCGTCTTTTACTGCTGAACTTTGTTTTTCGGTGGAGAGCCCAGCGTCTCGGTGGAGAGCCCGTGTTTTACTGCTGAACTTTGTTTTTCAGTGGAGAGACCAGGGTCCCGGTTGAGAGCCCGTCTTTTACTGCTGAACTTTGTTTTTCGGTGGAGAGCCCAGCATCTCGGTGGAGAGACAAGCGTCTCGGTGGAGAGCCCGTCTTTTACTGCTGAACTTTGTTTATCGGTGGAGATCCCAACATCTCGGTGGACAGCACGTCTTTTACTGCTGAACTTTGTTTTTCGGTGGAGAGCCCAGCGTCTCGGTGGAGAGCCCGTCTTTTACTGCTGAACTTTGTTTTTCGGTGGAGAGCCCAGCGTCTCGGTGGAGAGCCCAGCGTTTTGGTGGAGAGACCGTCTTTTACTGCTGAACTTTGTTTTTCGGTGGAGAGCCCAGCGTATCGGTGGAGAGCCCAGCGTCTCGGTGGAGAGCCCAGAGTCTCGGTGGAGAGCCCAGCGTCTCGGTGGTGAGCCCGTCTTTTACTGCTGAACTTTGTTTTTCGGTGGAGAGCCCAGCGTCTCGGTTGAGAGCCCAGGGTCTCGGTGGAGAGACCAGCGTCTTGGTGGAGAGCCCGTCTTTTACTGGTGAACTTTGTTTTTCGGTGGAGAGCCCAGCGTCTCGTTGGAGAGCCCAGCGTCTCGGTGGAGAGCCTGTCTTTTACTGCTGAACTTTGTTTTTCGGTGGAGAGCCCAGCGTCTCGGTGGAGAGCCCAGCGTCTCGGTGGAGAGCCCGTCTTTTACTGCTGAACTTTGTTTTTCGGTGGAGAGCCCAGCGTCTCGGTGGAGAGCCCAGCGTCTCGGTGGAGAGTCCAGCGTCTTGGTGGAGAGCCCAGCGTCTCGGTGGAGAGCCCAGCGTCTAGGTGGTGGGCCCGTCTTTTACTGCTGAACTTTGTTTTTCGGTGGAGAGCCCAGCGTCTCGGTTGAGAACCCAGGGTCTCGGTGGAGAGACCAGCGTCTCGGTGGAGAGCCCGTCTTTTACTGCTGAACTTTGTTTTTCGGTGGAGAGCCCAGCGTCTCGGTGGAGAGCCCGTGTTTTACTGCTGAACTTTGTTTTTCAGTGGAGAGACCAGGGTCCCGGTTGAGAGCCCGTCTTTTACTGCTGAACTTTGTTTTTCGGTGGAGAGCCCAGCATCTCGGTGGAGAGACAAGCGTCTCGGTGGAGAGCCCGTCTTTTACTGCTGAACTTTATTTTTCGGTGGAGAGCCCAGCGTCTCGGTGGAGAGCCCAGCGTTTCGGTGGAGATCCCGTCTTTTACTGCTGAACTTTGTTTTTCAGAGGAAAGCCCAGGGTCTCGCTGGAGAGCCCGTCTTTTACTGCTGAACTTTGTTTTTCGGTGGAGAGCCCAGCGTCTCGGTTGAGAGCCCAGCGTCTCGGTGGAGAGCCCGTCTTTTACTGCTGAACTTTGTTTTTCGGTGGAGAGACCAGCGTCTCGGTGGAGAGCCCAGCGTCTCTGTGGAGAGCCCGTCTTTTACTGCTGAACTTTGTTTTTCGGTGGTGAGCCCAGCGTCTCGGTGGAGAGCCCATCGTTTCAGTGGAGAGCCCGTCTTTTCCTGCTGAACTTTGTTTTTCGGTGGAGAGCCCAGCGTCTCGGTGGAGAGCCCAGGGTCTCGGTGGAGAGACCAGCGTCTCGGTGGAGAGCCGATGTTTTCTTTCTGAACTTTGTTTTTCGGTGGAGAGCCCAGCGTCTCGGTTGAGAGCCCAGGGTCTCGGTGGAGAGACCAGCGTCTCGGTGGAGAGCCGATCTTTTCTTGCTGAAATTTGTTTTTCGGTGGAGAGCCCAGCGTCTCGGTGGAGAGCCCAGCGTCTCGGTGGAGAGCCCGTCTTTTACTGCTGAACTTTGTTTTTCGGTGGAGAGCCCAGCGTCTCGGTGGAGAGCCCGTCTTTTACTGCTGAACTTTGTTTTTCGGTGGAGAGCCCAGCGTCTCGGTGGAGAGCCCAGCGTCTCGGTGGAGAGTCCAGCGTCTTGGTGGAGAGCCCAGCGTCTCGGTGGAGAGCCCAGCGTCTAGGTGGTGGGCCCGTCTTTTACTGCTGAACTTTGTTTTTCGGTGGAGAGCCCAGCGTCTCGGTTGAGAACCCAGGGTCTCGGTGGAGAGACCAGCGTCTCGGTGGAGAGCCCGTCTTTTACTGCTGAACTTTGTTTTTCGGTGGAGAGCCCAGCGTCTCGGTGGAGAGCCCGTCTTTTACTGCTGAACTTTGTTTTTCAGTGGAGAGACCAGGGTCCCGGTTGAGAGCCCGTCTTTTACTGCTGAACTTTGTTTTTCGGTGGAGAGCCCAGCATCTCGGTGAAGAGACAAGCGTCTCGGTGGAGAGCCCGTCTTTTACTGCTGAACTTTATTTTTCGGTGGAGAGCCCAGCGTCTCGGTGGAGAGCCCAGCGTTTCGGTGGAGAGCCCGTCTTTTACTGCTGAACTTTGTTTTTCAGAGGAAAGCCCAGGGTCTCGGTGGAGAGCCCGTCTTTTACTGCTGAACTTTGTTTTTCGGTGGAGAGCCCAGCGTCTCGGTTGAGAGCCCAGCGTCTCGGTGGAGAGCCCGTCTTTTACTGCTGAACTTTGTTTTTCGGTGGTGATCCCAGCGTCTCGGTGGAGAGCCCATCGTTTCAGTGGAGAGCCCGTCTTTTACTGCTGAACTTTGTTTTTCGGTGGAGAGCCCAGCGTTTTGGTGGAGAGACCGTCTTTTACTGCTGAACTTTTTTTTTTCGGTGGAGAGCCCAGCGTCTCGGTGGAGAGCCCAGGGTCTCGGTGGAGAGACCAGCGTCTCGGTGGAGAGCCGATCTTTTCTTGCTGAACTTTGTTTTTCGGTGGAGAGCCCAGCGTCTCGGTTGAGAGCCCAGGGTCTCGGTGGAGAGACCAGCGTCTCGGTGGAGAGCCGATCTTTTCTTGCTGAACTTTGTTTTTCGGTGGAGAGCCCAGCGTCTCGGTGGAGAGCCCAGCGTGTCGGTGGAGAGCCCATCTTTTACTGCTGAACTTTGTTTTTCGGTGGAGAGCCCAGCGTCTCGGGGGACAGCCCGTCTTTTACTGCTGAACTTTGTTTTTCGGTGGAGAGCCCAGCGTCTCGGTGGAGACCCCAGCGTTTTGGAGGAGAGCCCGTCTTTTACGGCTGAACTTTGTTTTTCGGTGGAGAGCCCAGCGTCTCGGTTGAGAGCCCAGGGTCTCGGTGGAGAGACCAGCGTCTCGGTGGAGAGACCAGCGTCTCGGTGGAGAGCCGATCTTTTACTGGTGAACTTTCTTTTTCGGTGGAGAGCCCAGCGTCTCGGTGGAGAGCCCAGCGTCTCGGTGGAGAGCCCGTCTTTTACTGCTGAACTTTATTTTTCGGTGGAGAGCCCAGCGTCTCGGTGGAGAGCCCAGCGTTTCGGTGGAGAGCCCGTCTTTTACTGCTGAACTTTGTTTTTCAGAGGAAAGCCCAGGGTCTCGGTGGAGAGCCCGTCTTTTACTGCTGAACTTTGTTTTTCGGTGGAGAGCCCAGCGTCTCGGTTGAGAGCCCAGCGTCTCGGTGGAGAGCCCGTCTTTTACTGCTGAACTTTGTTTTTCGGTGGTGATCCCAGCGTCTCGGTGGAGAGCCCATCGTTTCAGTGGAGAGCCCGTCTTTTACTGCTGAACTTTGTTTTTCGGTGGAGAGCCCAGCGTTTTGGTGGAGAGACCGTCTTTTACTGCTGAACTTTTTTTTTTCGGTGGAGAGCCCAGCGTCTCGGTGGAGAGCCCAGGGTCTCGGTGGAGAGACCAGCGTCTCGGTGGAGAGCCGATCTTTTCTTGCTGAACTTTGTTTTTCGGTGGAGAGCCCAGCGTCTCGGTTGAGAGCCCAGGGTCTCGGTGGAGAGACCAGCGTCTCGGTGGAGAGCCGATCTTTTCTTGCTGAACTTTGTTTTTCGGTGGAGAGCCCAGCGTCTCGGTGGAGAGCCCAGCGTGTCGGTGGAGAGCCCATCTTTTACTGCTGAACTTTGTTTTTCGGTGGAGAGCCCAGCGTCTCGGGGGACAGCCCGTCTTTTACTGCTGAACTTTGTTTTTCGGTGGAGAGCCCAGCGTCTCGGTGGAGACCCCAGCGTTTTGGAGGAGAGCCCGTCTTTTACGGCTGAACTTTGTTTTTCGGTGGAGAGCCCAGCGTCTCGGTTGAGAGCCCAGGGTCTCGGTGGAGAGACCAGCGTCTCGGTGGAGAGACCAGCGTCTCGGTGGAGAGCCGATCTTTTACTGGTGAACTTTCTTTTTCGGTGGAGAGCCCAGCGTCTCGGTGGAGAGCCCAGCGTCTCGGTGGAGAGCCCGTCTTTTACTGCTGAACTTTGTTTTTCGGTGGAGAGACCAGCGTCTCGGTGGAGAGCCCAGCGTCTCTGTGGAGAGCCCGTCTTTTACTGCTGAACTTTGTTTTTCGGTGGTGAGCCCAGGGTCTCGGTTGAGAGCCCAGGGTCTCGGTGGAGAGACCAGCGTCTCGGTGGAGAGCCCGTCTTTTACTGGTAAACTTTGTTTTTCGGTGGAGAGCCCAGCGTCTCGGTGGAGAGCCCAGCGTCTCGGTGGAGAGCCCGTCTTTTACTGCTGAACTTTGTTTTTCAGAGGAAAGCCCAGGGTCTCGCTGGAGAGCCCGTCTTTTGCTGCTGAACTTTTTTTTTCGTTGGAGAGACCAGCGTCTCGGTGGAGAGCCCGTCTTTTACTGCTGAACTTTGTTTTTCGGTGGAGAGCCCAGCGTCTCGGTGGAGAGCCCAGCGTTTTGGTGGAGAGACAGTCTTTTACTGGTGAACTTTGTTTTTCGGTGGAGAGCCCAGCGTATCGGTGGAGAGCCCAGCGTCTCGGTTGAGAGCCCAGAGTCTCGGTGGAGAGCCCAGCGTCTCCGTGGTGAGCCCGTCTTTTACTGCTGAACTTTGTTTTTCAGTGGAAAGCCCAGGGTCACGCTGGAGAGCCCGTCTTTTACTGCTGAACTTTGTTTTTCGGTGGAGAGCCCAGCGTCTCGGTTGAGAGCCCAGGGTCTCGGTGGAGAGACCAGCGTCTCGGTGGAGAGCCCAGCGTCTCGGTGGAGAGCCCAGCGTTTTGGTGGAGAGACCGTCTTTTACTGGTGAACTTTGTTTTTCGGTGGAGAGCCCAGCGTATCGGTGGAGAGCCCAGCGTCTCGGTGGAGAGTCCAGAGTGTCGGTGGAGAGCCCAGCGTCTCGGTGGAGAGCCCGTCTTTTACTGCTGAACTTTGTTTTTCGGTGGAGAGACCAGCGTCTCGGTGGAGAGACCGTCTTTTACTGGTGAACTTTGTTTTTCGGTGGAGAGCCCAGCGTCTCAGTGGAGAGCTCGTCTTTTACTGCTGAACTTTGTTTTTCGGTGGAGAGCCCAGCGTCTCGGTGGAGAGCCCAGCGTTTCAGTGGAGAGCCCGTCTTTTACTGCTGAACTTTGTTTTTCGGTGGAGAGCCCAGCGTTTTGGTGGAGAGACCGTCTTTTACTGCTGAATTTTTTTTTTTCGGTGGAGAGCCCTGCGTCTCGGTGGAGAGCCCAGGGTCTCAGTGGAGAGACCAGCGTCTCGGTGGAGATCCGATCTTTTCTTGGTGAACTTTGTTTTTCGGTGGAGAGCCCAGCGTCTCGGTTGAGAGCCCAGGGTCTCGGTGGAGAGACCAGCGTCTCGGTGGAGAGCCGATCTTTTCTTGGTGAACTTTGTTTTTCGGTGGAGAGCCCAGCGTCTCGGTGGAGAGCCCAGCGTGTCGGTGGAGAGCCCATCTTTTACTGCTGAACTTTGTTTTTCGTTGGAGAGATCAGCGTCTCGGTGGAGAGCCCAGCGTCTCGGTGGAGAGCCCGTCTTTTACTGCTGAACTTTGTTTTTCGGTGGAGAGCCCAGCGTCTCGGTGGACAGCCCGTCTTTTACTGCTGAACTTTGTTTTTCGGTGGAGAGCCCAGCGACTCGGTGGAGAGATCGTCTTTTACTGCTGAACTTTGTTTTTCGGTGGAGAGCCCAGCGTCTCGGTGGAGAGCTTGTCTTTTACTGCTGAACTTTGTTTTTCGGTGGAGAGACCAGCGTCTCGGTGGACAGCCCGTCTTTTACTGCTGAACTTTGTTTTTCGGTGGAGAGCCCAGCGTCTCGGTGGAGAGCCCGTCTTTTACTGCTGAACTTTGTTTTTCGGTGGAGAGCCCAGCGTCTCGGTGGAGAGCCCAGCGTTTTGGTGGAGTGACCGTCTTTTACTGGTGAACTTTGTTTTTCGGTGGAGAGCCCAGCGTATCGGTGGAGAGCCCAGAGTCTCGGTGGAGAGCCCAGCGTCTCGGTGGTGAGCCCGTCTTTTACTGCTGAACTTTGTTTTTCGGTGGAGAGCCCAGGGTCTCGGTTGAGAGCCCAGGGTCTCGGTGGAGAGACCAGCGTCTCGGTGGAGAGCCCGTCTTTTACTGGTAAACTTTGTTTTTCGGTGGAGAGCCCAGCGTCTCGGTGGAGAGCCCAGCGTCTCGGTGGAGAGCCCGTCTTTTACTGCTGAACTTTGTTTTTCAGAGGAAAGCCCAGGGTCTCGCTGGAGAGCCCGTCTTTTGCTGCTGAACTTTTTTTTTCGTTGGAGAGACCAGCGTCTCGGTGGAGAGCCCGTCTTTTACTGCTGAACTTTGTTTTTCGGTGGAGAGCCCAGCGTCTCGGTGGAGAGCCCAGCGTTTTGGTGGAGAGACAGTCTTTTACTGGTGAACTTTGTTTTTCGGTGGAGAGCCCAGCGTATCGGTGGAGAGCCCAGCGTCTCGGTTGAGAGCCCAGAGTCTCGGTGGAGAGCCCAGCGTCTCCGTGGTGAGCCCGTCTTTTACTGCTGAACTTTGTTTTTCAGTGGAAAGCCCAGGGTCTCGCTGGAGAGCCCGTCTTTTACTGCTGAACTTTGTTTTTCGGTGGAGAGCCCAGCGTCTCGGTTGAGAGCCCAGGGTCTCGGTGGAGAGACCAGCGTCTCGGTGGAGAGCCCAGCGTCTCGGTGGAGAGCCCAGCGTTTTGGTGGAGAGACCGTCTTTTACTGGTGAACTTTGTTTTTCGGTGGAGAGCCCAGCGTATCGGTGGAGAGCCCAGCGTCTCGGTGGAGAGTCCAGAGTGTCGGTGGAGAGCCCAGCGTCTCGGTGGAGAGCCCGTCTTTTACTGCTGAACTTTGTTTTTCGGTGGAGAGCCCCGCGTCTCGGTGGAAAGCCCGTCTTTTTCTGCTGAACTTTGTTTTTCGGTGGAGAGCCCAGCGTCTCAGTGGAGAGCTCGTCTTTTACTGCTGAACTTTGTTTTTCGGTGGAGAGCCCAGCGTCTCGGTGGAGACCCCAGCGTTTTGGAGGAGAGCCCGTCTTTTACTGCTGAATTTGTTTTTCGGTGGAGAGCCCAGCGTCTCGGTTGAGAGCCCAGGGTCTCGGTGGAGAGACCAGCGTCTCGGTGGAGAGACCAGCGTCTCGGTGGAGAGCCGATCTTTTACTGGTGAACTTTGTTTTTCGGTGGAGAGCCCAGCGTCTCGGTGGAGAGCCCAGCGTCTCGGTGGAGAGCCCGTCTTTTACTGCTGAACTTTGGTTTTCGGTGGATAGACCAGCGTCTCGGTGTAGAGCCCAGCGTCTCTGTGGAGAGCCCGTCTTTTACTGCTGGACTTTGTTTTTCGGTGGTGAGCCCAGCGTCTCGGTGGAGAGCCCAGCGTTTCAGTGGAGAGCACGTCTTTTACTGCTGAACTTTGTTTTTCGGTGGAGAGCCCAGCGTTTTGGTGGAGAGACCGTCTTTTACTGCTGAATTTTTTTTTTTCGGTGGAGAGCCCTGCGTCTCGGTGGAGAGCCCAGGGTCTCAGTGGAGAGACCAGCGTCTCGGTGGAGAGCCGATCTTTTCTTTCTGAACTTTGTTTTTCGGTGGAGAGCCCAGCGTCTCGGTTGAGAGCCCAGGGTCTCGGTGGAGAGACCAGCGTCTCGGTGGAGAGCCGATCTTTTCTTGGTGAACTTTGTTTTTCGGTGGAGAGCCCAGCGTCTCGGTGGAGAGCCCAGCATGTCGGTGGAGAGCCCATCTTTTACTGCTGAACTTTGTTTTTCGTTGGAGAGATCAGCGTCTCGGTGGAGAGCCCAGCGTCTCGGTGGAGAGCCCGTCTTTTACTGCTGAACTTTGTTTTTCGGTGGAGAGCCCAGCGTCTCGGTGGACAGCCCGTCTTTTACTGCTGAAATTTGTTTTTTCGGTGGAGAGCCCAGCGTCTCGGTGGAGAGATCGTCTTTTACTGCTGAACTTTGTTTTTCGGTGGAGAGCCCAGCGTCTCGGTGGAGAGCCCGTCTTTTACTGCTGAACTTTGTTTTTCGGTGGAGAGACCAGCGTCTCGGTGGACAGCCCGTCTTTTACTGCTAAACTTTGTTTTTCGGTGGAGAGCCCAGCGTCTCGGTGGAGAGCCCGTCTTTTACTGCTGAACTTTGTTTTTCGGTGGAGAGCCCAGCGTCTCGGTGGAGAGCCCAGCGTTTTGGTGGAGAGACCGTCTTTTACTGGTGAACTTTGTTTTTCGGTGGAGAGCCCAGCGTATCGGTGGAGAGCCCAGAGTCTCGGTGGAGAGCCCAGCGTCTCGGTGGTGAGCCCGTCTTTTACTGCTGAACTTTGTTTTTCGGTGGAGAGCCCAGGGTCTCGGTTGAGAGCCCAGGGTCTCGGTGGAGAGACCAGCGTCTCGGTGGAGAGCCCGTCTTTTACTGGTAAACTTTGTTTTTCGGTGGAGAGCCCAGCGTCTCGGTGGAGAGCCCAGCGTCTCGTTGGAGAGCCCGTCTTTTACTGCTGAACTTTGTTTTTCGGTGGAGAGTCCAGCGTCTCGGTGGAGAGCCCAGCGTATCGGTGGAGATCCCAGCGTCTCGGTGGAGAGTCCAGCATCTTGGTGGAGAGCCCAGCGTCTCGGTGGAGAGCCCCGGGTCCCGTTTGAGAGCCCGACTTTTACTGCTGAACTTTGTTTTTCGGTGGAGAGCCCAGCATCTCGGTGGAGAGCCCAGCGTCTCGGTGGAGAGCCCGTCTTTTACTGCTGAACTTTGTTTTTCAGAGGAAAACCCAGGGTCTCGCTGGAGAGCCCGTCTTTTACTGCTGAACTTTGTTTTTCGGTGGAGAGCCCAGCGTCTCGGTGGAGAGCCCAGCGTCTCGGTGGAGAGCTCGTCTTTTAATGCTGAACTTTGTTTTTCGGTGGAGAGCCCAGCGTCAAGGTGGAGAGCCCAGCGTTTTGGTGGAGAGACCGTCTTTTACTGGTGAACTTTGTTTTTCGGTGGAGAGCAAAGCGTATCGGTGGAGAGCCCAGCGTCTCGGTGGAGAGCCCAGAGTCTCGGTGGAGAGCCCAGCGTCTCGGTGGAGAGCCCGTATTTTACTGCTGAACTTTGTTTTTCGGTGGTGAGCCCAGCGTCTCGGTGGAGTGCCCAGTGTTTCAGTGGAGAGCCCGTCTTTTACTGCTGAACTTTGTTTTTCGGTGGAGAGCCCAGTGTCTCAATGGAGAGCCCGTCTTTTACTGCTGAACTTTGTTCTTCGGTCGAGAGCCCAGCGGCTCGGTGGAAAGCCAAGCGTCTCGGTGGAGAGCCCGTCTTTTACTGCTGAACTTTGTTTTTCGGTGGAGAGCCCAGCGTCCCGGTCGAGAGCCCAGCGTCTCGGTGGAGAGCCCGTCTCTTACTGCTGAACTTTGTTTTTCGGTGGAGAGCCCAGCGTCTCGGTGGAGAGCCCGTCTTTTACTGCTGAACTTTGTTTTTCGGTGGAGAGCCCTGCGTCTCGGTGGAGAGCCCGTCTTTTACTGCTGAACTTTGTTTTTCGGTGGAGAGCCCAGCGTCTCGGTGGAGAGCCCAGCATTTTGGTGGATAGACCGTCTTTTACTGGTGAACTTTGTTTTTCGGTGGAGAGCCCAGCGTATCGGTGGAGAGCCCAGCGTCTCAGTTGAGAGCCTAGAGTCTCGGTGGAGAGCCCAGCGTCTCCGTGGTGAGCCCGTCTTTTACTGCTGAACTTTAATTTTCGTTGGAGAGCCCAGCGTCTCGGTGGAGAGCCCAGCGTTTCGGTGGAGAGCCCGTCTTTTACTGCTGAACTTTGTTTTTCAGTGGAAAGCCCAGGGTCTCGCTGGAGAGCCCGTCTTTTACTGCTGAACTTTGTTTTTCGGTGGAGAGACCAGCGTCTCGGTGGAGAGACCGTCTTTTACTAGTGAACTTTGTTTTTCGGTGGAGAGCCCAGCGTCTCGGTGGAGAGCCCAGCGTCTCGGTGGAGAGTCCAGAGTCTCTGTGGAGAGCCCAGCGTCTCGGTGGAGAGCCCAGCGTCTCGGTGGAGAGCCCAGCGTCTCGGTGGAGAGTCCAGCGTCTTGGTGGAGAGCCCAGCGTCTCGGTGGAGAGCCCCGGGTCCCGGTTGAGAGCCCGACTTTTACTGCTGAACTTTGTTTTTCAGAGGAAAGCCCAGCATCTCGGTGGAGAGCCCAGCGTCTCGGTGGAGAGCCCGTCTTTTACTGCTGAACTTTGTTTTTCAGAGGAAAGCCCAGGGTCTCGCTGGAGAGCCCGTCTTTTACTGCTGAACTTTGTTTTTCGGTGGAGAGCCCAGCGTCTCGGTGGAGAGCCCAGCGTCTCGGTGGAGAGCCCGTATTTTACTGCTGAACTTTGTTTTTCGGTGGTGAGCCCAGCGTCTCGGTGGAGAGCCCAGCGTTTCAGTGGAGAGCCTGTCTTTTACTGCTGAACTTTGTTTTTCGGTGGAGAGCCCAGTGTCTCAATGGAGAGCCCGTCTTTTACTGCTGAACTTTGTTCTTCAGTCGAGAGCCCAGCGGCTCGGTGGAAAGCCCAGCGTCTCGGTGGAGAGCCCGTCTTTTACTGCTGAACTTTGTTTTTCGGTGGAGAGCCCAGCGTCTCAGTGGACAGCCCGTCTTTTACTGCTGAACTTTGTTTTTCGGTGGAGAGCCCAGCGTCTCGGTGGAGAGCTCGTCTTTTAATGCTGAACTTTGTTTTTCGGTGGAGAGCCCAGCGTCTCGGTGGAGAGCCCAGCGTTTTGGTGGAGAGACCGTCTTTTACTGGTGAACTTTGTTTTTCGGTGGAGAGCAAAGCGTATCGGTGGAGAGCCCAGCGTCTCGGTGGAGAGCCCAGAGTCTCGGTGGAGAGCCCAGCGTCTCGGTGGAGAGCCCGTATTTTACTGCTGAACTTTGTTTTTCGGTGGTGAGCCCAGCGTCTCGGTGGAGTGCCCAGCGTTTCAGTGGAGAGCCCGTCTTTTACTGCTGAACTTTGTTTTTCGGTGGAGAGCCCAGCGTCTCGGTGGAGAGCCCGTCTCTTACTGCTGAACTTTGTTTTTCGGTGGAGAGCCCAGCGTCCCGGTGGAGAGCCCGTCTTTTACTGCTGAACTTTGTTTTTCGGTGGAGAGCCCTGCGTCTCGGTGGAGAGCGCAGCGTCTCGGTGGAGAGCCCGTCTTTTACTGCTGAACTTTGTTTTTCAGTGGAGAGACCAGTGGCCCGGTGGAGAGCCCGTCTTTTACTGCTGAACTTTGTTTTTCGGTGGAGAGCCCAGCATCTCGGTGGAGAGCGCAGCGTCTCGGTGGAGAGCCCGTCTTTTACTGCTGAACTTTGTTTTTTGGTGGAGAGCCCAGCGTCTCGTTGGAGAGCCCCGCGTTTCGGTGGAGAGCCCGTCTTTTACTGCTGAACTTTGTTTTTCAGAGGAAAGCCCAGGGTCTCGCTGGAGAGCCCGTCTTTTTCTGCTGAACTTTGTTTTTCGGTGGAGAGACCAGCGTCTCGGTGGAGAGCCCGTCTTTTACAGCTGAACTTTGTTTTTCGGTGGAGAGCCCAGCGTCTCGGTGGACAGCCCAGCGTTTTGGTGGATAGACCGTCTTTTACTGGTGAACTTTGTTTTTCGGTGGAGAGCCCAGCGTATCGGTGGAGAGCCCAGCGTCTCAGTTGAGAGCCTAGAGTCCAGGTGGAGAGCCCAGCGTCTCCGTGGTGAGCCCGTCTTTTACTGCTGAACTTTAATTTTCGTTGGAGAGCCCAGCGTCTCGGTGGAGAGCCCAGCGTTTCGGTGGAGAGCCCGTCTTTTACTGCTGAACTTTGTTTTTCAGTGGAAAGCCCAGGGTCTCGCTGGAGAGCCCGTCTTTTACTGCTGAACTTTGTTTTTCGGTGGAGAGACCAGCGTCTCGGTGGAGAGACCGTCTTTTACTGGTGAACTTTGTTTTTCGGTGGAGAGCCCAGCGTCTCGGTGGAGAGCCCAGCGTCTCGGTGGAGAGTCCAGAGTCTCTGTGGAGAGCCCAGCGTCTCGGTGGAGAGCCCGTCTTTTACTGCTGAACTTTGTTTTTCGGTGGAGAGCCCAGCGTCTCGGTGGACAGCCCGTCTTTTACTGCTGAACTTTGTTTTTCGGTGGAGAGCCCAGCGTCTCGGTGGAGAGATCGTCTTTTACTGCTGAACTTTGTTTTTCGGTGGAGAGCCCAGCGTCTCGGTGGAGAGCCCAGCGTTTTGGTGGAGAGACCGTCTTTCACTGGTGAAATTTGTTTTTCGGTGGAGAGCCCAGCGTATCGGTGGAGACCCCAGCGTCTCGGTGGAGAGCCCAGAGTCTCGGTGGAGAGCCCAGCGTCTCGGTGGTGAGACCGTCTTTTACTGCTAAACTTTGTTTTTCGGTGGAGAGCCCAGCGTCTCGGTTGAGAGCCCAGGGTCTCGGTGGAGAGACCAGCGTCTCGGTGGAGAGACCAGCGTCTCGGTGGAGAGCCGATCTTTTACTGGTGAACTTTGTTTTTCCGTGGAGAGCCCAGCGTCTCGGTGGAGAGACCAGCGTCACGGTGGAGAGCCCAGCGTCTCTGTGGAGAGCCCGTCTTTTACTGCAGAAGTTTGTTTTTCGGTGGTGAGCCCAGCGTCTCAGTGGAGAGCCCAGCGTTTCAGTGGAGAGCCCGTCTTTTACTGCTGAACTTTGTTTTTCGGTGGAGAGCCCAGCGTCTCGGTTGAGAGCCCAGGGTCTTGGTGGAGAGACCAGCGTCTCGGTGGAGAGACCAGCGTCTCGGTGGAGAGCCGATCTTTTACTGGTGAAATTTGTTTTTCGGTGGAGAGCCCAGCGTCTCGGTGGAGAGCCCAGCGTCTCGGTGGAGAGCCCGTCTTTTACTGCTGAACTTTGTTTTTCGGTGGAGAGACCAGGGTCTCGGTGGAGAGACCAGCGTCTCGGTGGAGAGCCCGTCTTTTACTGGTAAACTTTGTTTTTCGGTGGAGAGCCCAGCGTCTCGGTGGAGAGCCCAGCGTCTCGTTGGAGAGCCCGTCTTTTACTGCTGAACTTTGTTTTTCGGTGGAGAGTCCAGCGTCTCGGTGGAGAGCCCAGCGTATCGGTGGAGATCCCAGCGTCTCGGTGGAGAGTCCAGCATCTTGGTGGAGAGCCCAGCGTCTCGGTGGAGAGCCCAGGGTCTCGGTGGAGAGACCAGCGTCTCGGTGGAGAGCCGATCTTTTCTTGCTGAACTTTGTTTTTCGGTGGAGAGCCCAGCTTCTCGGTGGAGAGCCCATCTTTTACTGCTGAACTTTGTTTTTCGTTGGAGAGATCAGCGTCTCGGTGGAGAGCCCAGCGTCTCGGTGGACAGCCCGTCTTTTACTGCTGAACTTTGTTCTTCGGTCGAGAGCCCAGCGGCTCGGTGGAGAGCTCGTCTTTTACTGCTGAACTTTGTTTTTCGGTGGAGAGCCCAGCGTCTCGGTGGAGAGCTCGTCTTTTACTGCTGAACTTTGTTTTTCGGTGGAGAGCCAAGTGTCTCGGTGGAGAGCCCAACGTTTTGGTGGAGAGACCATCTTTCACTGGTGAACTTTGTTTTTCGGTGGAGAGCCCAGCGTATCGATGGAGAGCCCAGCGTCTCGGTGGAGAGCCCAGAGTCTCGGTTGAGAGCCCAGGGTCTCGGTGGAGAGACCAGCGTCTCGGTGGAGAGCCGATCTTTTCTTGCTGAACTTTGTTTTTCGGTGGAGAGCCCAGCGTCTCGGTGGAGAGCCCAGCGTGTCGGTGGAGAGCCCATCTTTTACTGCTGAACTTTGTTTTTCGTTGGAGAGATCAGCGTCTCGGTGGAGAGCCCAGCGTCTCGGTGGAGAGCCCGTCTTTTACTGCTGAACTTTGTTTTTCGGTGGAGAGCCCAGCGTCTCGGTGGAGAGCCCAGCGTCTCGGTGGAGAGCCCGTGTTTTACTGGTGTACTTTGGTTTTCGGTGGAGAGCCCAGCGTATCGGTGGAGAGCCCAGCGTCTCGGTGGAGAGCCCAGAGTCTCGGTGGAGAGCCCAGTGTCTTAGTGGAGAGCCCGTCTTTTACTGCTGAACTTTGTTTTTCGGTGGAGAGCCCAGCGTCTCGGTGGAGAGCCCGTCTTTTACTGCTGAACTTTGTTTTTCGGTGGAGAGCCCAGCGTCTCGGTGGAGAGCCCGTCTTTTACTGCTGAACTTTGTTTTTCGGTGGAGAGCCCAGCGTCTCGGTGGAGAGCCCGTCTTTTACTGCTGAACTTTGTTTTTCGGTGGAGAGCCCAGTGTCTCGGTGGAGAGCCCAGCGTTTTGGTGGAGAGACCGTCTTTTACTGGTGAACTTTGTTTTTCGGTGGAGAGCCCAGCGTATCGGTGGAGAGCCCAGCGTCTCGGTGGAGAGCCCAGAGTCTCGGTGCAGAGCCCAGCGTCTCGGTGGTGAGCCCGTCTTTTACTGCTGAACTTTGTTTTTCGGTGGAGAGCCCAGGGTCTCGGTTGAGAGCCCAGGGTCTCGGTGGAGAGACCAGCGTCTCGGTGGAGAGCCCGTCTTTTACTGGTGAACTTTGTTTTTCGGTGGAGAGCCCAGCGTCTCGGTGGAGAGCCCAGCGTCTCGGTGGAGAGCCCGTCTTTTACTGCTGAACTTTGTTTTTCGGTGGAGAGCCCAGCGTCTCGGTGGACAGCCCGTCTTTTACTGCTGAACTTTGTTTTTCGGTGGAGAGCCCAGCGTCTCGGTGGAGAGCCCGTCTTTTACTGCTGAACTTTGTTTTTCGGTGGAGAGCCCATCGTCTCGGTGGAGAGCCCAGCGTTTTGGTGGAGAGACCGTCTTTTACTGGTGAACTTTGTTTTTCGGTGGAGAGCCCAGCGTCTCGGTTGAGAGCCCAGGGTCTCGGTGGAGAGACCAGCGTCTCGGTGGAGAGACCAGCGTCTCGGTGGAGAGCCGATCTTTTACTGGTGAAATTTGTTTTTCGGTGGAGAGCCCAGCGTCTCGGTGGAGAGCCCAGCGTCTCGGTGGAGAGCCCGTCTTTTACTGCTGAACTTTGTTTTTCGGTGGAGAGCCCAGCGTCTCGGTGGAGAGCCCAGCGTCTCTGTGGAGAGCCCGTCTTTTACTGCTGAACTTTGTTTTTCGGTGGTGAGCCCAGCGTCTCGGTGGAGAGCCCAGCGTTTCAGTGGAGAGCCCGTCTTTTACTGCTGAACTTTGTTTTTCGGTGGAGAGCCCAGCGTTTTGGTGGAGAGCCCGTCTTTTACTGCTGAACTTTTTTTTTTCGGTGGAGAGCCCAGCGTTTCGGTGGAGAGCCCAGGGTCTCGGTGGAGAGACCAGCGTCTCGGTGGAGAGCCGATCTTTTCTTGCTGAACTTTGTTTTTCGGTGGAGAGCCCAGCGTCTCGGTGGAGAGCCCATCTTTTACTGCTGAACTTTGTTTTTCGTTGGAGAGATCAGCGTCTCGGTGGAGAGCCCAGCGTCTCGGTGGAGAGCCCGTCTTTTACTGCTGAACTTTGTTTTTCGGTGGAGAGCCCAGCGTCTCGGTGGACAGCCCGTCTTTTACTGCTGAACTTTGTTTTTCGGTGGAGAGCCCAGCGTCTCGGTGGAGAGCTCGTCTTTTACTGCTGAACTTTGTTTTTCGGTGGAGAGCCAAGTGTCTCGGTGGAGAGCCCAACGTTTTGGTGGAGAGACCGTCTTTCACTGGTGAACTTTGTTTTTCGGTGGAGAGCCCAGCGTATCGATGGAGAGCCCAGCGTCTCGGTGGAGAGCCCAGAGTCTCGGTTGAGAGCCCAGGGTCTCGGTGGAGAGACCAGCGTCTCGGTGGAGAGCCGATCTTTTCTTGCTGAACTTTGTTTTTCGGTGGAGAGCCCAGCGTCTCGGTGGAGAGCCCAGCGTGTCGGTGGAGAGCCCATCTTTTACTGCTGAACTTTGTTTTTCGTTGGAGAGATCAGCGTCTCGGTGGAGAGCCCGTCTTTTACTGCTGAACTTTGTTTTTCGGTGGAGAGCCCAGCGTCTCGGTGGACAGCCCGTCTTTTACTGCTGAACTTTGTTTTTCGGTGGAGAGCCCAGCGTCTCGGTGGAGAGCCCGTCTTTTACTGCTGAACTTTGTTTTTCGGTGGAGAGCCCATCGTCTCGGTGGAGAGCCCAGCGTCTCGGTGGAGAGCCCGTGTTTTACTGGTGAACTTTGGTTTTCGGTGGAGAGCCCAGCGTATCGGTGGAGAGCCCAGCGTCTCGGTGGAGAGCCCAGAGTCTCGGTGGAGAGCCCAGTGTCTTAGTGGAGAGCCCGTCTTTTACTGCTGAACTTTGTTTTTCGGTGGAGAGCCCAGCGTCTCGGTGGACAGCCCGTCTTTTACTGCTGAACTTTGTTTTTCGGTGGAGAGCCCAGCGTCTCGGTGGAGAGCCCGTCTTTTACTGCTGAACTTTGTTTTTCGGTGGAGAGCCCAGCGTCTCGGTGGAGAGCCCGTCTTTTACTGCTGAACTTTGTTTTTCGGTGGAGAGCCCAGCGTCTCGGTGGACAGCCCGTCTTTTACTGCTGAACTTTGTTTTTCGGTGGAGAGCCCAGCGTCTCGGTGGAGAGCCCGTCTTTTACTGCTGAATTTTGTTTTTCGGTGGAGAGCCCATCGTCTCGGTGGAGAGCCCAGCGTTTTGGTGGAGAGACCGTCTTTTACTGGTGAACTTTGGTTTTCGGTGGAGAGCCCAGCATATCGGTGGAGAGCCCAGCGTCTCGGTGGAGAACCCAGAGTCTCGGTGGAGAGCCCAGTGTCTTGGTGGAGAGCCCGTCTTTTACTGCTGAACTTTGTTTTTCGGTGGAGAGCCCAGCGTCTCGGTGGAGAGCCCGTCTTTTACTGCTGAACTTTGTTTTTCGGTGGAGAGCCCAGCGTCTCGGTGGAGAGCCCGTCTTTTACTGCTGAACTTTGTTTTTCGGTGGAGAGCCCAGCGTCTCGGTGGAGAGCCCGTCTTTTACTGCTGAACTTTGTTTTTCGGTGGAGAGCCCAGCGTATCGGTGGAGAGCCCAGCGTCTCGGTGGAGAGCCCAGAGTCTGGGTGCAGAGCCCAGCGTCTCGGTGGTGAGCCCGTCTTTTACTGCTGAACTTTGTTTTTCGGTGGAGAGCCCAGGGTCTCGGTTGAGAGCCCAGGGTCTCGGTGGAGAGACCAGCGTCTCGGTGGAGAGCCCGTCTTTTACTGGTGAACTTTGTTTTTCGGTGGAGAGCCCAGCGTCTCGGTGGAGAGCCCAGCGTCTCGGTGGAGAGCCCGTCTTTTACTGCTGAACTTTGTTTTTCGGTGGAGAGACCAGCGTCTCGGTGGACAGCCCGTCTTTTACTGCTGAACTTTGTTTTTCGGTGGAGAGCCCAGCGTCTCGGTGGAGAGCCCGTCTTTTACTGCTGAACTTTGTTTTTCGGTGGAGAGCCCATCGTCTCGGTGGAGAGCCCAGCGTTTTGGTGGAGAGACCGTCTTTTACTGGTGAACTTTGGTTTTCGGTGGAGAGCCCAGCGTATCGGTGGAGAGCCCAGCGTCTCGGTGGAGAGCCCGTCTTTTACTGCTGAACTTTGTTTTTCGGTGGAGAGCCCAGCGTCTCGGTTGAGAGCCCAGGGTCTCGGTGGAGAGACCAGCGTCTCGGTGGAGAGACCAGCGTCTCGGTGGAGAGCCGATCTTTTACTGGTGAAATTTGTTTTTCGGTGGAGAGCCCAGCGTCTCGGTGGAGAGCCCAGCGTCTCGGTGGAGAGCCCGTCTTTTACTGCTGAACTTTGTTTTTCGGTGGAGAGCCCAGCGTCTCGGTGGAGAGCCCAGCGTCTCTGTGGAGAGCCCGTCTTTTACTGCTGAACTTTGTTTTTCGGTGGTGAGCCCAGCGTCTCAGTGGAGAGCCCAGCGTTTCAGTGGAGAGCCCGTCTTTTACTGCTGAACTTTGTTTTTCGGTGGAGAGCCCAGCGTCTCGGTTGAGAGCCCAGGGTCTCGGTGGAGAGACCAGCGTCTCGGTGGAGAGACCAGCGTCTCGGTGGAGAGCCGATCTTTTACTGGTGAAATTTGTTTTTCGGTGGAGAGCCCAGCGTCTCGGTGGAGAGCCCAGCGTCTCGGTGGAGAGCCCGTCTTTTACTGCTGAACTTTGTTTTTCGGTGGAGAGCCCAGCGTCTCGGTGGAGAGCCCAGCGTCTCTGTGGAGAGCCCGTCTTTTACTGCTGAAATTTGTTTTTCGGTGGTGAGCCCAGCGTCTCGGTGGAGAGCCCAGCGTTTCAGTGGAGAGCCCGTCTTTTACTGCTGAACTTTGTTTTTCGGTGGAGAGCCCAGCGTTTTGGTGGAGAGCCCGTCTTTTACTGCTGAACTTTTTTTTTTCGGTGGAGAGCCCAGCGTTTCGGTGGAGAGCCCAGGGTCTCGGTGGAGAGACCAGCGTCTCGGTGGAGAGCCGATCTTTTCTTGCTGAACTTTGTTTTTCGGTGGAGAGCCCAGCGTCTCGGTGGAGAGCCCATCTTTTACTGCTGAACTTTGTTTTTCGTTGGAGAGATCAGCGTCTCGGTGGAGAGCCCAGCGTCTCGGTGGAGAGCCCGTCTTTTACTGCTGAACTTTGTTTTTCGGTGGAGAGCCCAGCGTCTCGGTGGACAGCCCGTCTTTTACTGCTGAACTTTGTTTTTCGGTGGAGAGCCCAGCGTATCGATGGAGAGCCCAGCGTCTCGGTGGAGAGCCCAGAGTCTCGGTTGAGAGCCCAGGGTCTCGGTGGAGAGACCAGCGTCTCGGTGGAGAGCCGATCTTTTCTTGCTGAACTTTGTTTTTCGGTGGAGAGCCCAGCGTCTCGGTGGAGAGCCCAGCGTGTCGGTGGAGAGCCCATCTTTTACTGCTGAACTTTGTTTTTCGTTGGAGAGATCAGCGTCTCGGTGGAGAGCCCGTCTTTTACTGCTGAACTTTGTTTTTCGGTGGAGAGCCCAGCGTCTCGGTGGACAGCCCGTCTTTTACTGCTGAACTTTGTTTTTCGGTGGAGAGCCCAGCGTCTCGGTGGAGAGCCCGTCTTTTACTGCTGAACTTTGTTTTTCGGTGGAGAGCCCATCGTCTCGGTGGAGAGCCCAGCGTCTCGGTGGAGAGCCCGTGTTTTACTGGTGAACTTTGGTTTTCGGTGGAGAGCCCAGCGTATCGGTGGAGAGCCCAGCGTCTCGGTGGAGAGCCCAGAGTCTCGGTGGAGAGCCCAGTGTCTTAGTGGAGAGCCCGTCTTTTACTGCTGAACTTTGTTTTTCGGTGGAGAGCCCAGCGTCTCGGTGGACAGCCCGTCTTTTACTGCTGAACTTTGTTTTTCGGTGGAGAGCCCAGCGTCTCGGTGGAGAGCCCGTCTTTTACTGCTGAACTTTGTTTTTCGGTGGAGAGCCCAGCGTCTCGGTGGAGAGCCCGTCTTTTACTGCTGAACTTTGTTTTTCGGTGGAGAGCCCAGCGTCTCGGTGGAGAGCCCAGCGTTTTGGTGGAGAGACCGTCTTTTACTGGTGAACTTTGTTTTTCGGTGGAGAGCCCAGCGTATCGGTGGAGAGCCCAGCGTCTCGGTGGAGAGCCCAGAGTCTCGGTGCAGAGCCCAGCGTCTCGGTGGTGAGCCCGTCTTTTACTGCTGAACTTTGTTTTTCGGTGGAGAGCCCAGGGTCTCGGTTGAGAGCCCAGGGTCTCGGTGGAGAGACCAGTGTCTCGGTGGAGAGCCCGTCTTTTACTGGTGAACTTTGTTTTTCGGTGGAGAGCCCAGCGTCTCGGTGGAGAGCCCAGCGTCTCGGTGGAGAGCCCGTCTTTTACTGCTGAACTTTGTTTTTCGGTGGAGAGCCCAGCGTCTCGGTGGACAGCCCGTCTTTTACTGCTGAACTTTGTTTTTCGGTGGAGAGCCCAGCGTCTCGGTGGAGAGCCCGTCTTTTACTGCTGAACTTTGTTTTTCGGTGGAGAGCCCATCGTCTCGGTGGAGAGCCCAGCGTTTTGGTGGAGAGACCGTCTTTTACTGGTGAACTTTGGTTTTCGGTGGAGAGCCCAGCATATCGGTGGAGAGCCCAGCGTCTCGGTGGAGAGCCCAGAGTCTCGGTGGAGAGCCCAGTGTCTTGGTGGAGAGCCCGTCTTTTACTGCTGAACTTTGTTTTTCGGTGGAGAGCCCAGCGTCTCGGTGGAGAGCCCGTCTTTTACTGCTGAACTTTGTTTTTCGGTGGAGAGCCCAGCGTCTCGGTGGAGAGCCCGTCTTTTACTGCTGAACTTTGTTTTTCGGTGGAGAGCCCAGCGTCTCGGTGGAGAGCCCGTCTTTTACTGCTGAACTTTGTTTTTCGGTGGAGAGCCCAGCGTCTCGGTGGAGAGCCCAGCGTTTTGGTGGAGAGACCGTCTTTTACTGGTGAACTTTGTTTTTCGGTGGAGAGCCCAGCGTATCGGTGTAGAGCCCAGCGTCTCGGTGGAGAGCCCAGAGTCTGGGTGCAGAGCCCAGCGTCTCGGTGGTGAGCCCGTCTTTTACTGCTGAACTTTGTTTTTCGGTGGAGAGCCCAGGGTCTCGGTTGAGAGCCCAGGGTCTCGGTGGAGAGACCAGCGTCTCGGTGGAGAGCCCGTCTTTTACTGGTGAACTTTGTTTTTCGGTGGAGAGCCCAGCGTCTCGGTGGAGAGCCCAGCGTCTCGGTGGAGAGCCCGTCTTTTACTGCTGAACTTTGTTTTTCGGTGGAGAGACCAGCGTGTCGGTGGACAGCCCGTCTTTTACTGCTGAACTTTGTTTTTCGGTGGAGAGCCCAGCGTCTCGGTGGAGAGCCCGTCTTTTACGGCTGAACTTTGTTTTTCGGTGGAGAGCCCATCGTCTCGGTGGAGAGCCCAGCGTTTTGGTGGAGAGACCGTCTTTTACTGGTGAACTTTGGTTTTCGGTGGAGAGCCCAGCGTATCGGTGGAGAGCCCAGCGTCTCGGTGGAGAGCCCAGAGTCTCGGTGGAGAGCCCAGTGTCTTGGTGGAGAGCCCGTCTTTTACTGCTGAACTTTGTTTTTCCGTGGAGAGCCCAGCGTCTCGGTGGACAGCCCGTCTTTTACTGCTGAACTTTGTTTTTCGGTGGAGAGCCCAGCGTCTCGGTGGAGAGCCCGTCTTTTACTGCTGAACTTTGTTTTTCGGTGGAGAGCCCAGCGTCTCGGTGGAGAGCCCAGCGTTTTGGTGGAGAGACCGTCTTTTACTGGTGAACTTTGTTTTTCGGTGGAGAGCCCAGCGTATCGGTGGAGAGCCCAGCGTCTCGGTGGAGAGCCCAGAGTCTCGGTGCAGAGCCCAGCGTCTCAGTGGTGAGCCCGTCTTTTACCGCTGAACTTTGTTTTTCGGTGGAGAGCCCAGGGTCTCGGTTGAGAGCCCAGGGTCTCGGTGGAGAGACCAGCGTCTCGGTGGAGAGCCCGTCTTTTACTGGTGAACTTTGTTTTTCGGTGGAGAGCCCAGCGTCTCGGTGGAGAGCCCAGCGTCTCGGTGGAGAGCCCGTCTTTTACTGCTGAACTTTGTTTTTCGGTGGAGAGCCCATCGTCTCGGTGGAGAGCCCAGCGTTTTGGTGGAGAGACCGTCTTTTACTGGTGAACTTTGGTTTTCGGTGGAGAGCCCAGCGTATCGGTGGAGAGCCCAGCGTCTCGGTGGAGAGCCCGTCTTTTACTGCTGAACTTTGTTTTTCGGTGGAGAGCCCAGCGTCTCGGTTGAGAGCCCAGGGTCTCGGTGGAGAGACCAGCGTCTCGGTGGAGAGACCAGCATCTCGGTGGAGAGCCGATCTTTTACTGCTGAACTTTGTTTTTCGGTGGAGAGCCCAGCGTCTCGGTGGAGAGCCCAGCGTCTCGGTGGAGAGCCCGTCTTTTACTGCTGAACTTTGTTTTTCGGTGGAGAGCCCAGCGTCTCGGTGGAGAGCCCAGCGTCTCTGTGGAGAGCCCGTCTTTTACTGCTGAACTTTGTTTTTCGGTGGTGAGCCCAGCGTCTCAGTGGAGAGCCCAGCGTTTCAGTGGAGAGCCCGTCTTTTACTGCTGAACTTTGTTTTTCGGTGGAGAGCCCAGCGTCTCGGTTGAGAGCCCAGGGTCTCGGTGGAGAGACCAGCGTCTCGGTGGAGAGACCAGCGTCTCGGTGGAGAGCCGATCTTTTACTGGTGAAATTTGTTTTTCGGTGGAGAGCCCAGCGTCTCGGTGGAGAGCCCAGCGTCTCGGTGGAGAGCCCGTCTTTTACTGCTGAACTTTGTTTTTCGGTGGAGAGCCCAGCGTCTCGGTGGAGAGCCCAGCGTCTCTGTGGAGAGCCCGTCTTTTACTGCTGAAATTTGTTTTTCGGTGGTGAGCCCAGCGTCTCGGTGGAGAGCCCAGCGTTTCAGTGGAGAGCCCGTCTTTTACTGCTGAACTTTGTTTTTCGGTGGAGAGCCCAGCGTTTTGGTGGAGAGCCCGTCTTTTACTGCTGAACTTTTTTTTTTCGGTGGAGAGCCCAGCGTTTCGGTGGAGAGCCCAGGGTCTCGGTGGAGAGACCAGCGTCTCGGTGGAGAGCCGATCTTTTCTTGCTGAACTTTGTTTTTCGGTGGAGAGCCCAGCGTCTCGGTGGAGAGCCCATCTTTTACTGCTGAACTTTGTTTTTCGTTGGAGAGATCAGCGTCTCGGTGGAGAGCCCAGCGTCTCGGTGGAGAGCCCGTCTTTTACTGCTGAACTTTGTTTTTCGGTGGAGAGCCCAGCGTCTCGGTGGACAGCCCGTCTTTTACTGCTGAACTTTGTTTTTCGGTGGAGAGCCCAGCGTCTCGGTGGAGAGCTCGTCTTTTACTGCTGAACTTTGTTTTTCGGTGGAGAGCCAAGTGTCTCGGTGGAGAGCCCAACGTTTTGGTGGAGAGACCGTCTTTCACTGGTGAACTTTGTTTTTCGGTGGAGAGCCCAGCGTATCGATGGAGAGCCCAGCGTCTCGGTGGAGAGCCCAGAGTCTCGGTTGAGAGCCCAGGGTCTCGGTGGAGAGACCAGCGTCTCGGTGGAGAGCCGATCTTTTCTTGCTGAACTTTGTTTTTCGGTGGAGAGCCCAGCGTCTCGGTGGAGAGCCCAGCGTGTCGGTGGAGAGCCCATCTTTTACTGCTGAACTTTGTTTTTCGTTGGAGAGATCAGCGTCTCGGTGGAGAGCCCGTCTTTTACTGCTGAACTTTGTTTTTCGGTGGAGAGCCCAGCGTCTCGGTGGACAGCCCGTCTTTTACTGCTGAACTTTGTTTTTCGGTGGAGAGCCCAGCGTCTCGGTGGAGAGCCCGTCTTTTACTGCTGAACTTTGTTTTTCGGTGGAGAGCCCATCGTCTCGGTGGAGAGCCCAGCGTCTCGGTGGAGAGCCCGTGTTTTACTGGTGAACTTTGGTTTTCGGTGGAGAGCCCAGCGTATCGGTGGAGAGCCCAGCGTCTCGGTGGAGAGCCCAGAGTCTCGGTGGAGAGCCCAGTGTCTTAGTGGAGAGCCCGTCTTTTACTGCTGAACTTTGTTTTTCGGTGGAGAGCCCAGCGTCTCGGTGGACAGCCCGTCTTTTACTGCTGAACTTTGTTTTTCGGTGGAGAGCCCAGCGTCTCGGTGGAGAGCCCGTCTTTTACTGCTGAACTTTGTTTTTCGGTGGAGAGCCCAGCGTCTCGGTGGAGAGCCCGTCTTTTACTGCTGAACTTTGTTTTTCGGTGGAGAGCCCAGCGTCTCGGTGGAGAGCCCAGCGTTTTGGTGGAGAGACCGTCTTTTACTGGTGAACTTTGTTTTTCGGTGGAGAGCCCAGCGTATCGGTGGAGAGCCCAGCGTCTCGGTGGAGAGCCCAGAGTCTCGGTGCAGAGCCCAGCGTCTCGGTGGTGAGCCCGTCTTTTACTGCTGAACTTTGTTTTTCGGTGGAGAGCCCAGGGTCTCGGTTGAGAGCCCAGGGTCTCGGTGGAGAGACCAGCGTCTCGGTGGAGAGCCCGTCTTTTACTGGTGAACTTTGTTTTTCGGTGGAGAGCCCAGCGTCTCGGTGGAGAGCCCAGCGTCTCGGTGGAGAGCCCGTCTTTTACTGCTGAACTTTGTTTTTCGGTGGAGAGCCCAGCGTCTCGGTGGACAGCCCGTCTTTTACTGCTGAACTTTGTTTTTCGGTGGAGAGCCCAGCGTCTCGGTGGAGAGCCCGTCTTTTACTGCTGAACTTTGTTTTTCGGTGGAGAGCCCATCGTCTCGGTGGAGAGCCCAGCGTTTTGGTGGAGAGACCGTCTTTTACTGGTGAACTTTGGTTTTCGGTGGAGAGCCCAGCATATCGGTGGAGAGCCCAGCGTCTCGGTGGAGAGCCCAGAGTCTCGGTGGAGAGCCCAGTGTCTTGGTGGAGAGCCCGTCTTTTACTGCTGAACTTTGTTCTTCTGTCGAGAGCCCAGCGGCTCGGTGGAAAGCCCAGCGTCTCGGTGGACAGCCCCTCTTTTAGTGCTGAACTCTGTTTTTCGGTGGAGAGCCCAACGTCCCGGTGGAGAGCCCAGAGTCTCGGTGGAGAGCCCGTCTTTTACTGCTGAACTTTGTTTTTCGGTGGAGAGCCCAGCGTCTTGGTGGGGAGCCCAGCGTTTTGGTATAGAGACCGTCTTTTACTGGTGAACTTTGTTTTTCGGTGGAGAGCCCAGCGTATAGGTGGAGAGACCAGCGTCTCGGTGGAGAGCCCAGAGTCTCGGTGGAGAGCCCAGCCTCTCGGTGGAGAGCCCATCTTTTACTTCTGAAATTTGTTTTTCGGTGGAGAGCCCAGCGTCTCAGTGGAGAGCCCAGCGTCTCGGTGGAGAGCCCGTATTTTACTGCTGAACTTTGTTTTTCAGTGGAGAGCCCAGGGTCTCGGTGGAGGGCCCGTCTTTTACTGCTGAACTTTGTTTTTCGGTGGAGAGCCCAGCGTCTCGGTGGAGAGCCCGTCTTTTACTGCTGAACTTTGTTTTTCGGTGGAGAGCCCAGCGTCTCGGTGGAGAGCCCAGCGTCTCGGTGGAGAGCCCGCCTTTTACTGCTGAGCTTTGTATTTCAGTGGTGAGCCCAGCGTCTCGGTGGAGAGCCCAGCGTCTCGGTGGAGAGCCCGTCTTTTACTGCTGAACTTTGTTTTTCGGTGGAGAGCCCAGCGTCTCGGTGGAGAGCCCGTCTTTTACTGCTGAACTTTGTTTTTCGGTGGAGAGCCCAGCGTCTTGGTGGAGAGCCCAGCGTCTCGGTGGAGAGCCCAGCGTCTCGGTGGAGAGCCCGTCTTTTACTGCTGAACTTTGTTTTTCGGTGGAGATCCCAGCGTCTCGGTGGAGAGCCCGTCTTTTACTGCTGAACTTTGTTTTTCGGTGGAGAGCCCAGCGTCTCGGTGGAGAGCCCGTCTTTTACTGCTGAACTTTGTTTTTCGGTGGAGAGCCCAGTGTCTCGGTGGAGAGCCCAGCGTCTCGGTGGAGAGCCCGTCTTTTACTGCTGAGCTTTGTATTTCAGTGGTGAGCCCAGCGTCTCGGTGGAGAGCCCAGCGTCTCGGTGGAGAGCCCGTCTTTTACTGCTGAACTTTGTTTTTCGGTGGAGAGCCCAGCGTCTTGGTGGAGAGCCCAGCGTCTCGGTGGAGAGCCCAGCGTCTCGGTGGAGAGCCCGTCTTTTACTGCTGAACTTTGTTTTTCCGTGGAGAGCCCAGGGTCTCGGTGGAGAGCCCGTCTTTTACTGCTGAACTTTGTTTTTCGGTGGAGAGCCCAGCGTCTCGGTGTAGAGCCCGTCTTTTGCTGCTGAACTTTGTTTTTCGGTGGAGAGCCCAGCGTCTCGGTGGGGAGCCCAGCGTTTTGGTATAGAGACCGTCTTTTACTGGTGAACTTTGTTTTTCGGTGGAGAGCCCAGCGTATAGGTGGAGAGCCCAGCGTCTCGGTGGAGAGCCCAGAGTTTCGGTGGAGAGCCCAGCCTCTCGGTGGAGAGCCCATCTTTTACTTCTGAACTTTGTTTTTCGGTGGAGAGCCCAGCTTCTCGGTGAAGAGCTTGTCTTTTACTGCTGAACTTTGTGTTTCTGTGGAGAGCCCAGCGTCTCGGTGGAGAGCCCAGAGTCTCGGTGGAGAGTCCAGCGTCTCGGTGGAGAGCCCAGCGTTTCAGTGGAGAGCCCGTCTTTTACTGCTGAACTTTGTTTTTCAGTGGAGAGCCCAGCGTCTCGGTGGAGAGCCCGTCTTTTACTGCTGAACTTTGTTTTTCGGTGGAGAGCCCAGTGTCTTGGTGGAGAGCCCGTCTTTTACTGCTGAACTTTGTTCTTCTGTCGAGAGCCCAGCGGCTCGGTGGAAAGCCCAGCGTCTCGGTGGACAGCCCCTCTTTTAGTGCTGAACTCTGTTTTTCGGTGGAGAGCCCAACGTCCCGGTGGAGAGCCCAGAGTCTCGGTGGAGAGCCCGTCTTTTACTGCTGAACTTTGTTTTTCGGTGGAGAGCCCAGCGTCTTGGTGGGGAGCCCAGCGTTTTGGTATAGAGACCGTCTTTTACTGGTGAACTTTGTTTTTCGGTGGAGAGCCCAGCGTATAGGTGGAGAGACCAGCGTCTCGGTGGAGAGCCCAGAGTCTCGGTGGAGAGCCCAGCCTCTCGGTGGAGAGCCCATCTTTTACTTCTGAAATTTGTTTTTCTGTGGAGAGCCCAGCGTCTCAGTGGAGAGCCCAGCGTCTCGGTGGAGAGCCCGTATTTTACTGCTGAACTTTGTTTTTCAGTGGAGAGCCCAGGGTCTCGGTGGAGGGCCCGTCTTTTACTGCTGAACTTTGTTTTTCGGTGGAGAGCCCAGCGTCTCGGTGGAGAGCCCGTCTTTTACTGCTGAACTTTGTTTTTCGGTGGAGAGCCCAGCGTCTCGGTGGAGAGCCCAGCGTCTCGGTGGAGAGCCCGTCTTTTACTGCTGAGCTTTGTATTTCAGTGGTGAGCCCAGCGTCTCGGTGGAGAGCCCAGCGTCTCGGTGGAGAGCCCGTCTTTTACTGCTGAACTTTGTTTTTCGGTGGAGAGCCCAGCGTCTCGGTGGAGAGCCCGTCTTTTACTGCTGAACTTTGTTTTTCGGTGGAGAGCCCAGCGTCTTGGTGGAGAGCCCAGCGTCTCGGTGGAGAGCCCAGCGTCTCGGTGGAGAGCCCGTCTTTTACTGCTGAACTTTGTTTTTCGGTGGAGAGCTCAGCGTCTCGGTGGAGAGCCCAGCGTCTCGGTGGAGAGCCCGTCTTTTACTGCTGAACTTTGTTTTTCGGTGGAGAGCCCAGCGTCTCGGTGGAGAGCCCAGCGTCTCGGTGGAGAGCCCGTCTTTTACTGCTGAACTTTGTTTTTCGGTGGAGAGCCCAGCGTCTTGGTAGAGAGCCCAGTGTCTCAGTGGAGAGCCCGTCTTTTACTGCTGAACTTTGTTTTTTCTGTGGAGAGACCAGCGTCTCAATGGAGAGCCCGTCTTTTACTGCTGAACTTTTTTTTTCGGTGGAGAGCCCAGCGTCTCGGTGGAGAGCCCAGCGTCTCGATGGAGAGCCCGTCTTTTACTGCTGAACTTTGTTTTTCGGTGGAGAGCCCAGCGTCTCGGTGGAGAGCCCAGCGTCTCGATGGAGAGCCCGTCTTTTACTGCTAAACTTTGTTTTTCGGTGGAGAGCCCAGCGTCTTGGTGGAGAGCCCAGCGTCTCGTTGGAGAGCCCGTCATTTACTGCTGAACTTTGTTTTTCAGTGGAGAGCCCAGGGTCTCGGTGGAGGGCCCGTCTTTTACTGCTGAACTTTGTTTTTCGGTGGAGAGCCCAGCGTCTCGGTGGAGAGCCCGTCTTTTACTGCTGAACTTTGTTTTTCGGTGGAGAGCCCAGTGTCTCAATGGAGAGCCCGTCTTTTACTGCTGAACTTTGTTCTTCTGTCGAGAGCCCAGCGGCTCGGTGGAAAGCCCAGCGTCTCGGTGGACAGCCCCTCTTTTAGTGCTGAACTCTGTTTTTCGGTGGAGAGCCCAGCGTCCCGGTGGAGAGCCCAGAGTCTCGGTGGAGAGCCCGTCTTTTACTGCTGAACTTTGTTTTTCGGTGGAGAGCCCAGCGTCCGGGTGGAGAGCCCAGCGTCCCGGTGGAGAGCCCAGAGTCCCGGTGGAGAGCCCGTCTTTTACTGCTGAACTTTGTTTTTCGGTGGAGAGCCCAGCGTCTTGGTGGGGAGCCCAGCGTTTTGGTATAGAGACCGTCTTTTACTGGTGAACTTTGTTTTTCGGTGGAGAGCCCAGCGTATAGGTGGAGAGACCAGCGTCTCGGTGGAGAGCCCAGAGTCTCGGTGGAGAGCCCAGCCTCTCGGTGGAGAGCCCATCTTTTACTTCTGAAATTTGTTTTTCGGTGGAGAGCCCAGCGTCTCAGTGGAGAGCCCAGCGTCTCGGTGGAGAGCCCGTATTTTACTGCTGAACTTTGTTTTTCGGTGGAGAGCCCAGCGTCTCGGTGGAGAGCCCGTCTTTTACTGCTGAACTTTGTTTTTCGGTGGAGAGCCCAGCGTCTCGGTGGAGAGCCCAGCGTCTCGGTGGAGAGCCCGTCTTTTACTGCTGAGCTTTGTATTTCAGTGGTGAGCCCAGCGTCTCGGTGGAGAGCCCAGCGTCTCGGTGGAGAGCCCGTCTTTTACTGCTGAACTTTGTTTTTCGGTGGAGAGCCCAGCGTCTCGGTGGAGAGCCCGTCTTTTACTGCTGAACTTTGTTTTTCGGTGGAGAGCCCAGCGTCTTGGTGGAGAGCCCAGCGTCTCGGTGGAGAGCCCAGCGTCTCGGTGGAGAGCCCGTCTTTTACTGCTGAACTTTGTTTTTCGGTGGAGAGCTCAGCGTCTCGGTGGAGAGCCCAGCGTCTCGGTGGAGAGCCCGTCTTTTACTGCTGAACTTTGTTTTTCGGTGGAGAGCCCAGCGTCTCGGTTTAGAGCCCAGCGTCTCGGTGGAGAGCCCGTCTTTTACTGCTGAACTTTGTTTTTCGGTGGAGAGCCCAGCGTCTTGGTAGAGAGCCCAGTGTCTCAGTGGAGAGCCCGTCTTTTACTGCTGAACTTTGTTTTTTCTGTGGAGAGACCAGCGTCTCAATGGAGAGCCCGTCTTTTACTGCTGAACTTTGTTTTTCGGTGGAGAGCCCAGCGTCTCGGTGGAGAGCCCAGCGTCTCGATGGAGAGCCCGTCTTTTACTGCTGAACTTTGTTTTTCGGTGGAGAGCCCAGCGTCTCGGTGGAGAGCCCGTCTTTTACTGGTGAACTTTGTTTTTCGGTGGAGAGCCCAGCGTCTCGGTGGAGAGACCAGCGTCTAAATGAAGAACCCGTCTTTTACAGCTGAACTTTGTTCTTCTGTCGAGAGCCCAGCGTCTCAGTGGAAAGCCCAGCGTCTCGGTGGAGAGCCCGTCTTTTACTGCTGAACTTTGTTTTTCGGTGGAGAGCTCAGCGTCTCGGTGGAGAGCCCAGCGTCTCGGCTGAGAGCCCGTCTTTTACTGCTGAACTTTGTTTTTCAGTGGAGAGCCCAGCGTCTCGGTGGAGAGCCCAGCGTCTCGATGGAGAGCCCGTCTTTTACTGCTAAACTTTGTTTTTCGGTGGAGAGCCCAGCGTCTTGGTGGAGAGCCCAGCGTCTCGGTGGAGAGCCCGTCATTTACTGCTGAACTTTGTTTTTCAGTGGAGAGCCCAGGGTCTCGGTGGAGGGCCCGTCTTTTACTGCTGAACTTTGTTTTTCGGTGGAGAGCCCAGCGTCTCGGTGGAGAGCCCGTCTTTTACTGCTGAACTTTGTTTTTCGGTGGAGAGCCCAGCGTCTCGGTGGAGAGCCCAGCGTCTCGGTGGAGAGCCCGTCTTTTACTGCTGAACTTTGTTTTTCGGTGGAGAGCCCAGCGTCTCGGTGGAGAGCCCAGCGTCTCGGTGGAGAGCCCGTCTTTTACTGCTGAACTTTGTTTTTCGGTGGAGAGCCCAGCGTCTCGGTGGAGAGCCCAGCGTCTCGGTGGCGAGCCCGTCTTTTACTGCTGAACTTTGTTTTTCGGTGGAGAGCCCAGCGTCTCGGTGGAGAGCCCAGCCTCTCGGTGGAGAGACCGTCTTTTACTGCTGAACTTTGTTTTTCGGTGGAGAGCCCAGCGTCTTGGTGGAGAGCCCAGCGTCTCGGTGGAGAGCCCGTCATTTACTGCTGAACTTTGTTTTTCAGTGGAGAGCCCAGGGTCTCGGTGGAGAGCCCGTCTTTTACTGCTGAACTTTGTTTTTCGGTTTAGAGCCCATCGTCTCGGTGGAGAGCCCGTCTTTGACTGCTGAACTTTGTTTTTCGGTGGAGAGCCCAGCGTCTCGGTGGAGAGCCCAGCGTCTCGGTGGAGAGCCCATCTTATACTGCTGAGCTTTGTTTTTCGGTGGTGAGCCCAGCGTCTCGGTGGAGAGCCCAGTGTCTCAGTGGAGAGCCCGTCTTTTACTGCTGAACTTTGTTTTTTCGGTGGAGAGACCAGCGTCTCAATGGAGAGCCTGTCTTTTACTGCTGAACTTTGTTCTTCGGTGGAGAGCTCAGCGTCTCAGTGGAAAGCCCAGCGTCTCGGTGGAGAGCCCGTCTTTTACTGCTGAACTTTGTTTTTCGGTGGAGAGCCCAGCGTCTTGGTGGAGAGCTAGTCTTTTACTGCTGAACTTTGTTTTTCGGTGGAGAGCCCAGCCTCTCGGTGGAGAGCCCAGCGTCTCGGTGGAGAGCCCGTCATTTACTGCTGAACTTTGTTTTTCAGTGGAGAGCCCAGGGTCTCGGTGGAGAGCCCGTCTTTTACTGCTGAACTTTGTTTTTCGGTTTAGAGCCCATCGTCTCGGTGGAGAGCCCGTCTTTTACTGCTGAACTTTGTTTTTCGGTGGAGAGCCCAGCGTCTCGGTGGAGAGCCCAGCGTCTCGGTGGAGAGTCCAGAGTCTCTGTGGAGAGCCCAGCGTCTCGGTGGAGAGCCCGTCTTATACTGCTGAGCTTTGTTTTTCGGTGGTGAGCCCAGCGTCTCGGTGGAGAGCCCAGTGTCTCAGTGGAGAGCCCGTCTTTTACTGCTGAACTTTGTTTTTTCGGTGGAGAGACCAGCGTCTCAATGGAGAGCCCGTCTTTTACTGCTGAACTTTGTTTTTCGGTGGAGATCCCAGCGTCTCGGTGGAGAGCCCAGTGTCTCATTGGAGAGCCCGTCTTTTACTGCTGAACTTTGTTTTTCGGTGGAGAGCCCAGCGTCTCGGTGGAGAGCCCAGCGTCTCCTTGGAGAGCCCGTCTTTTACTGCTGAACTTTGTTTTTCGGTGGAGAGCCCAGCGTCTCGGTGGAGAGCCCAGCGTCTCAGTGGAGAGCCCGTCTTTTACTGCTGAAATTTGTTCTTCGGTCGAGAGCCCAGCGTCTCGGTGGAGAGCCCGTCTTTTACTGTTGAACTTTGTTTTTCGGTGGAGAGCCCAGCGTCTCGGTGGAGAGCCCAGCGTCACAGAATCACAGAATCACAGAATCCCAAGGGTTGGAAGGGACCTCAAAAGATCATCTAGTCCAACCCCCCCACAAGAGCAGGGTAACCTACAGTACATCACACAGGAACTTGTCCAGGCGGGCCTTGAATATCTCCAGTGTAGGAGACTCCACAACCCCCCTGGGCAACCTGTTCCAGTGCTCTGTCACTCTTACAGTAAAGAAGTTCTTCCTCATGTTAACGTGGAACTTCCTATGTTCCAGTTTACACCCATTGCCCCTTGTCCTATCACTGGATATCACTGAAAAAAGCCTAGCTCCATCATCCTGACACCTACCCTTCACATATTTGTAAACATTGATGAGGTCACCCCTCAGTCTCCTCTTTTGCAAGCTAAAGAGACCCAGCTCCCTCAGCCTCTCCTCATAAGGGAGATGTTCCACTCCCTTAATCATCTTTGTGGCTCTGCGCTGGACTCCTTCCAGCAATTCCCTGTCCTTCTTGAACAGAGGGGCCCAGAACTGGACGCAATATTCCAGATGCGGCCTCACCAAGGCTGAGTAGAGGGGGAGGAGAACCTCTCTTGACCTACTAACCACTCCCTTTCTAATGCACCCTAAGATGCCATTTGCCTTCTTGGCCACAAGAGCACATTGCTGGCTCATGGTCATCCTCCTATCCACCAGGACCCCCAGGTCCCTTTCCCCTTCGCTACTTTCCAGCAGGTCAACCCCCAACCTGTACTGATACATGGGGTTGTTCTTCCCCAGATGCAAGACTCTACACTTGCCCTTGTTAAATTTCATCAAGTTTCTCCCCGCCCAACTCTCCAGCCTGTCCAGGTCTCGCTGAATGGCAGCACAGTCCTCTGGTGTGTCAGCCACTCCTCCCAGTTTTGTGTCATCAGCAAACTTGCTGAGGGTGCACTCAGTTCCCTCGTCCAGGTCATTGATAAAAATATTAAACAGCACCGGTCCCAGTACCGACCCCTGAGGAACTCCACTAGTCACAGACCTCCAGCTAGATTTTGCGCCATTGACCACAACTCTCTGCCTTCTTCCTCTCAACCAGTTCTCGATCCACCTCACTACTTGATCATCAAGCCCACACTTCCTTAGCTTATCTATGAGGATGCTGTGGGAGACAGTATCAAATGCCTTACTGAAATCAAGAAAAACCACATCTACCGCTCTACCATCATCCCTCCACCTAGTCACTTCCTCATAGAAGGCTATAAGGTTGGTCATACATGACTTCCCCCTCATAAAACCATGTTGGCTGTTCTTAATGACCCCCTCATCCTTGATATGCCTAGTGATGGAGTCAAGAATAAGTTGTTCCATCATCTTTCCAGGGATGGAGGTAAGGCTGACCGGTCTATAATTACCCGGGTCCTCCTTCTTGCCCTTCTTATAGATTGGTGTGACCTTTGCCATCCGCCAATCCTCAGGCACCTCGCCCATTTCCCACGACTTACCAAAGATGATGGAAAGTGGCCTAGCAATGCGTCTCGGTGGAGAGCCCGTCTTTTACTGCTGAACTTTGTTTTTCGGTTTAGAGCCCATCGTCTCGGTGGAGAGCCCGTCTTTTACTGCTGAACTTTGTTTTTCGGTGGAGAGCCCAGCGTCTCGGTGGAGAGCCCAGTGTCTCAGTGGAGAGCCCGTCTTTTACTGCTGAACTTTGTTTTTCGGTGGAGAGCCCAGCGTCTCGGTGGAGAGCCCAGCGTCTCGGTGGAGAGCCCAGCGTCTCGGTGGAGAGCCCGTCTTTTACTGCTGAACTTTGTTTTTCGGTGGAGAGCCCAGCGTCTCGGTGGAGAGCCCAGCGTTTTGGTGGAGAGACCGTCTTTTA
Source organism: Lathamus discolor (assembly GCF_037157495.1). Taxonomy (NCBI): domain Eukaryota; kingdom Metazoa; phylum Chordata; class Aves; order Psittaciformes; family Psittacidae; genus Lathamus; species Lathamus discolor. The sequence goes on from NW_027069385.1 coordinate 1,420,376, forward strand.
CTGGTGAACTTTGTTTTTCGGTGGAGTGCCCAGCGTATCGGTGGAGAGCCCAGCGTCTCGGTGGAGTGCCCAGAGTCTCGGTGGAGAGCCCAGCGTCTCGGTGGAGAGCCCATCTTTTACTTCTGAACTTTGTTTTTCGGTGGAGAGCCCAGCGTCTCGGTGGAGAGCCCAGAGTCTCGGTGGAATAACGTACCTTTTCAAAGCAGAATTTAGTGTTTCAATGGAGAGCTTAGCGTTTCATTGCAGAGCTTAGTTTTTCAAGTGAGAACTTACAATTTCAAAGCAGAACTTAGCATTTCAAGTGAGAATTTACCGTTTCAAAGCAGAACTTAGCGCTTTAATGCAGAAATTACTGTTTCAATGCGGAACTTAGCGTTTCAATGCAGAAAGTAGCGATTCAATGCAGAACTTAGTGTTTCAATGTGGAAGTTAGCATTTCAACGCGGAACTTAGCGTTTCAATGCAAAATGTACCGTTTCAAAGCAGAACTTAGAGTTTCAATGCAGAACTTAGCGTTTCAATGCAGAGCTTAGCGTTTCAATGTAAAACTTTAGAGTTTCAATGCAGAACTAATCTTTTCCATGCAGAACTAAGGGTTTCAATTCAGAACTTACCGTTGGAATGCAGAAGTTAGCGTTTCAATGCAGAACTTTGCGTTTCAATGTAGAATGTAGTGTTTCAGATTAAAAAAAAAAGTGTTTCAATGCAGAAATCAGCGTTTCAAAGCAAAAATTAGCGTTTCAACGCATAACTTATTGTTTCAATACAGACCTTAGCGTTTCGAAGCAGAATTTAGTGTTTCAATGCAGATCTTAGCGTTTCAGTGCAGAACTTATTGTTTTCAATGTAGAACGTTTGCGTTTCAATGCACGTCTTTGAGTTTCCATGCAGAACTTAGCGTTTCAATGCAGAATGTACTGTTTCAAAGCAGAACTTAGTCTTTCAATGCAGAGCTTAGCGTTTCAAGTAATAACTTACCGTTTCAATTCAGAAATTAGCGCTACAATGCAGAACTTAGCCTTTCAATGGAGAACGTAGTCTTTCATTGCAGAACTTAGCGTTTCAAATTAGAACTTGTTGTTTCAATGCAGACATTAGCGTTTCAATGTAGAACTTCGCCTTTCAATGCAGAACGTACCTTTTCAAAGCAGAACATAGCGTTTCAATGCACAGCTTAGCGTTTCATTGCAGAGCTTAGCGTTTCAAGTGAGAATTTACCATTTCAAAGCAGAATTTGGCGTTTCATTGCAGAAGTTACCGTTTCAAAGCAGAACTTAGTGTTTCAGTGCGGAAATTACTGTTTCAATGCAGAACTTAGCGTTTCAATGCAGAACAGAGCATTTCAATGCAGAACTTAGCGTTTCAATGCAGGACCTTGCGTTTCAATGCAAAATGTACCGTTTCAGAGCAGAACTTAGTGTTTCAATGCAGAATTTAGCATTTCAAGGCAGAGCTTAGCTTTCCAATGTAGAACTTTAGAATTTCAATGCAGAACTAAGCTTTTCAATTCAGAAATAACTGTATCAAAGCAGAACTTAGTGTTTCAATGCAGAGCTTAGCCTTTGAATGCATAACATAGTGTTTCAATGCAAAACATAGCATTTCAATGGAGAACTTAGCCTTTCAATGCAGATCTTATTCATTTCAAAGCAGAACGTAGCGTTTCAATGCAGAACTTCGCCTTTCAATGCAGAACGTACCTTTTCAAAGCAGAATTCTGTGTTTCAATGCAGAGCTTAGCGTTTCAAGTGAGAACTTACCGTCTCAATGCAGAATGTACTGTTTCAAAGCAGAACATACCGTTTCAAAGCAGAGAGGAGTCTTTCAATGCAGAACGTATTTTTTCATTGAAAAACTTAGCGTTTCAAATTAGAACTTATTGTTTCAAAGCGGACATTAGCGTTTCAATGCATGCCTTCGCCTTTCAACGCAGAACGTACCTTTTCAAAGCCGAATTTAGTGTTTCAATGCAGAGCTTAGCGTTTCATTGCAGAGCTTAGCGTTACAAGTGATAACTTACCGTTTCAATGCAAAACTTAGCGTTTCAATGCAGAACTTAGCGTTTCAATGCAGAACATAGCGCTTCAATGCAGAGATAGCGTTTCAATGCAGAACTTAGCCTTTCAATGCAGAACTTTTTGTTTCAATGCAGACATTAGCGTTTCAATGCACAACTTAGCGTTACAGTGCAGAACTTAGTGTTTCAATGCGGAACTTAGCATTTCAATGTGGAACTTAGCGTTTCAATGCAAAATGTACCGTGTCAAAGCAGAACTTAGTGTTTCAATGCAGAACTTAGCGTTTCAATGCAGAGGTTAGCGTTTCAATGTAGAACTTTAGTGTTTCAATGCAGAACCAATCTTTTCCATGCTGAACTAAGCGTTTCAATTCAGAACTTACCATTGGAATGCAGAAGTTAGCGTTTCAATGCAGAACTTTGCGTTTCAATGTAGACTTTAGTGTTTCAGATTAAAAAAAAAAAAGTGTTTCAATGCAGAAATCAGCGTTTCAATGCATAACTTAGCGTTTCAAAGGACAACTTGCTGTTTCGATGCAGACCTTAGTGTTTGAAAGCAGAACTTAGTGTTTCAATGCAGATCTTAGCGTTTCAGTGCAGAACTTATTGTTTCACTGGAGACCTTAGAGTTTCAATGCAAAATGTATCTTTTCAAAGCAGAACATACCGTTTCAAAGCAGAACTTAGTCTTTCAATGCAGATCTTAGTCTTTCATTGCAGAACTTAGCGTTTTAAATTATAACTTATTGTTTCAATGCAGACATTAGCGTTTCAATGCAGAACTTCACCTTTCAATGCAGAACGTACCTTTTCAAAGCAGAATTTAGTGTTTCATTGCAGAGCTAAGCGATTCATGTAAGAACTTACCATTTCAAAGCAGAACAGTATCATTCAGAACTCATCATTTCAAAGCAGAACTTAGCGATTCAATGCTGAAATTACTGTTTCAATGCAGAACTTAGCGTTTCATTGCAGAACAGAGCGTTTCAATGCAGAACTTAGCGTTTCAATGCAGAGCTTAGCTTTTCAATGTAGAACTTTAGAGTTTCAATGCAGAACTTAGCTTTTCAATGCAGAAATTACTGTATCAAAGCAGAACTTAGCGTTTCAATGCAGAACGTAGCGTTTAAATGTAGAACTTTAGAGTTTCAATGCAAAACATAGCGTTTCAATGGAGAACTTAGCGTTTCAATGCACGCCTTAGCCTTTCAATGCAGATCTTTTTCAATTCAAAGCAGAACGTAGCGTTTCAATGCAGAACAGAGTGTTTCAATGCAGAATGTACCTTTCAATGAAGAACTTAGCGTTTCAATGTGGAACAGAGCGTTTCAATGCTGAATGTACCTTTCAATGCAGAACTTGGCGTTTCAATGCAGAAATTAGTGTTTCAATGTAGAACTTTAGAGTTTCAATGCACTACTTAGCGTTTCAATGCAGAACATAGCGTTTCAATTCAGTACTAACTGTTTTAATGCAGAGCTTAGCGTTTCAGTGCAGAACTTAGCGTTTCTGATTACAACTTACTGTTTCAATGCAGACATCAGCGTTTCAATGCATAACTTAGCGTTTCAAAGGAGAACTTATTGTTACAATGCAGACATTAACGTTTCAATGCAGAACTTAGCGTTTCGATGTAGAACTTAGCGTTTCAATGTAGAACTTAGCGTTTCAGATTACAACTTATTGTTTCAATGCAGTCCTTAGCGTTTCAATGCAGAACTTACCATTTCAAAGGAGAACTTAGGGTTTCAGATTACAACTTACTGTTTCAATGCAGACATTAGCGTTTCAATGCAGAACTTAGCGTTTCAAAGGAGAACTTAGCGTTTCAGATTACAACTTATGATTCAGACAAAACTCCAGGAACAAACTTGCCAACAAAGTTTTCAAGCTGACAAGCAGGTATTCTTTATTGCGGCGCCGGGAGACACAGTGGATAGCTCCTCCTGACGTGTGTCTCCCTGTTGCTCCACAAGCTGTCCTTATATAGTCCCTGGGCATACATACATAACGTCATTTTCCAGAAAGTTCCCCGCATGCGTACAGAATTGTGGTGGTGGTCTCTGAGGGTCGTTTACTTCTTCCAACAATCTTCATTACTTCTGGCAGCCTTTGGAGCACGCGCAGTAGATGCTCATACCAGTTTAATTGGTTCCTTAGCACAGGAGACATAATAATCCTCCTATCCTCCTACTTATCGGTTAGTTTAACTGTAGCCCACGCTGGACACCTGCCATTCCCAGTTACTCCTTATCCCTGTGTCCTGTTCCTCTAGACTGTTTTTCTTAAAACTCTGTCAACTATAACAATTTATCTTCTACAAGAATGCTCAGTGTGTTCTCTAGCTGCACTCTATATTTTTTTCAATGTATCATGCACTTTAGTGATTTTCCATTGCTTCTGTTACAAAGCCATCAAACTTAACATTACTTAAAACTGATTCTAAAGGTTTATATATTCCATTTTGTGATTTTTCTGTCCCCCTTGTTACACTTACTGTTTCAATGCAGAAATTAGCGTTACAATGTAGAAATTAACGTTTCAACGCAGAAAAAAGCATTTCAATGGAGAACGTAGCGTTTCAACGCAGAAATTACCGTTTCAAAGCAGAACTTAGTCTTTCAATGCAGAGCTTAGCTTTTCAATGCAGAGCTTAGCGTTTCATATGAGAACTTACCGTTTCAATTCAGAAATTAGTGTGACAATGCAGAACTTAGTCTTTCATTGCAGAACTTAGCGTTTCAAATTAGAACTTATTGTTTCAATGCAGACATTAACGTTTCAATGCAGGACTGAGCGTTTCAAAGGAGAACTTACAGTTTCAATGCAGACCTTAGCATTTCAATGTAGAACTTTAATGTTTCAATGCACAACTTGGAGTTTGAATGTAGAATGTACCGTTTCAAAGCAGAACTTAGTCTTTCAATGCAGATCTTAGTCTTTCATTGCAGAACTTAGCGTTTCAAATTAGAACTTATTGTTTCAATGCAGCCATTAGCGTTTCAATGCAGAACTTCGCCTTTCAATGCAGAACGTACCTTTTCAAAGCAGAATTTAGTGTTTCAATGGAGAGCTTAGCGTTTCATTGCAGAGCTTAGCGTTTCAAAGCAGAACTTACCATTTCAAAGCAGAACTTAGCGTTTCAATGCAGAAATTATGGCTTCAATGCAGAACTTAGCGTTTCAATGCAGAACAGAGAGTTTCAATGCAGAGCTTAGCCTTTCAAGGGAGAACTTACCGTTTCAATTCAGAAATCAGTGTGACAATGCAGAACTTAGTCTTTCATAGCAGAACTTAGCGATTCAAATTAGAACTTATTGTTTCAATGCAGACATTCGCGTTTCAATGCATAACGTACCTTTTCAAAGCAGAATTTAGTGTTTCAATGGAGAGCTTAGCGTTTCATTGCAGAGCTTAGTTTTTCAAGTGAGAACTTACAATTTCAAAGCAGAACTTAGCATTTCAAGTGAGAATTTACCGTTTCAAAGCAGAACTTAGCGCTTTAATGCAGAAATTACTGTTTCAATGCGGAACTTAGCGTTTCAATGCAGAAAGTAGCGATTCAATGCAGAACTTAGTGTTTCAATGTGGAAGTTAGCATTTCAACGCGGAACTTAGCGTTTCAATGCAAAATGTACCGTTTCAAAGCAGAACTTAGAGTTTCAATGCAGAACTTAGCGTTTCAATGCAGAGCTTAGCGTTTCAATGTAAAACTTTAGAATTTCAATGCAGAACTAAGCTTTTCAATTCAGAAATTACTGTATCAAAGCAGAACTTAGTGTTTCAATGCAGAGCTTAGCCTTTGAATGCATAACATAGTGTTTCAATGCAAAACATAGCATTTCAATGGAGAACTTAGCCTTTCAATGCAGATCTTATTCATTTCAAAGCAGAACGTAGCGTTTCAATGCAGAACTTCGCCTTTCAATGCAGAACGTACCTTTTCAAAGCAGAATTCTGTGTTTCAATGCAGAGCTTAGCGTTTCAAGTGAGAACTTACCGTCTCAATGCAGAATGTACTGTTTCAAAGCAGAACATACCGTTTCAAAGCAGAGAGGAGTCTTTCAATGCAGAACGTATTTTTTCATTGAAAAACTTAGCGTTTCAAATTAGAACTTATTGTTTCAATGCCGACATTAGCGTTTCAATGCATGCCTTCGCCTTTCAACGCAGAACGTACCTTTTCAAAGCCGAATTTAGTGTTTCAATGCAGAGCTTAGCGTTTCATTGCAGAGCTTAGCGTTACAAGTGATAACTTACCGTTTCAATGCAAAACTTAGCGTTTCAATGCAGAACTTAGCGTTTCAATGCAGAACATAGCGCTTCAATGCAGAGATAGCGTTTCAATGCAGAACTTTGCCTTTCAATGCAGAACTTTTTGTTTCAATGCAGACATTAGCGTTTCAATGCACAACTTAGCGTTACAGTGCAGAACTTAGTGTTTCAATGCGGAACTTAGCATTTCAATGTGGAACTTAGCGTTTCAATGCAAAATGTACCGTGTCAAAGCAGAACTTAGTGTTTCAATGCAGAACTTAGCGTTTCAATGCAGAGCTTAGCGTTTCAATGTAGAACTTTAGTGTTTCAATGCAGAACCAATCTTTTCCATGCTGAACTAAGCGTTTCAATTCAGAACTTACCATTGGAATGCAGAAGTTAGCGTTTCAATGCAGAACTTTGCGTTTCAATGTAGACTTTAGTGTTTCAGATTAAAAAAAAAAGTGTTTCAATGCAGAAATCAGCGTTTCAATGCATAACTTAGCGTTTCAAAGGACAACTTGCTGTTTCGATGCAGACCTTAGTGTTTGAAAGCAGAACTTAGTGTTTCAATGCAGATCTTAGCGTTTCAGTGCAGAACTTATTGTTTCACTGGAGACCTTAGAGTTTCAATGCAAAATGTATCTTTTCAAAGCAGAACATACCGTTTCAAAGCAGAACTTAGTCTTTCAATGCAGATCTTAGTCTTTCATTGCAGAACTTAGCGTTTTAAATTATAACTTATTGTTTCAATGCAGACATTAGCGTTTCAATGCAGAACTTCACCTTTCAATGCAGAACGTACCTTTTCAAAGCAGAATTTAGTGTTTCATTGCAGAGCTAATCGATTCATGTAAGAACTTACCATTTCAAAGCAGAACAGTATCATTCAGAACTCATCATTTCAAAGCAGAACTTAGCGATTCAATGCTGAAATTACTGTTTCAATGCAGAACTTAGCGTTTCATTGCAGAACAGAGCGTTTCAATGCAGAACTTAGCGTTTCAATGCAGAGCTTAGCTTTTCAATGTAGAACTTTAGAGTTTCAATGCAGAACTTAGCTTTTCAATGCAGAAATTACTGTATCAAAGCAGAACTTAGCGTTTCAATGCAGAACGTAGCGTTTAAATGTAGAACTTTAGAGTTTCAATGCAAAACATAGCGTTTCAATGGAGAACTTAGCGTTTCAATGCACGCCTTAGCCTTTCAATGCAGATCTTTTTCAATTCAAAGCAGAACGTAGCGTTTCAATGCAGAACAGAGTGTTTCAATGCAGAATGTACCTTTCAATGAAGAACTTAGCGTTTCAATGTGGAACAGAGCGTTTCAATGCTGAATGTACCTTTCAATGCAGAACTTGGCGTTTCAATGCAGAAATTAGTGTTTCAATGTAGAACTTTAGAGTTTCAATGCACTACTTAGCGTTTCAATGCAGAACATAGCGTTTCAATTCAGTACTAACTGTTTTAATGCAGAGCTTAGCGTTTCAGTGCAGAACTTAGCGTTTCTGATTACAACTTATTGTTTCAATGCAGACATCAGCGTTTCAATGCATAACTTAGCGTTTCAAAGGAGAACTTATTGTTACAATGCAGACATTAACGTTTCAATGCAGAACTTAGCGTTTCGATGTAGAACTTAGCGTTTCAATGTAGAACTTAGCGTTTCAGATTACAACTTATTGTTTCAATGCAGTCCTTAGCGTTTCAATGCAGAACTTACCATTTCAAAGGAGAACTTAGGGTTTCAGATTACAACTTACTGTTTCAATGCAGACATTAGCGTTTCAATGCAGAACTTAGCGTTTCAAAGGAGAACTTAGCGTTTCAGATTACAACTTATGATTCAGACAAAACTCCAGGAACAAACTTGCCAACAAAGTTTTCAAGCTGACAAGCAGGTATTCTTTATTGCGGCGCCGGGAGACACAGTGGATAGCTCCTCCTGACGTGTGTCTCCCTGTTGCTCCACAAGCTGTCCTTATATAGTCCCTGGGCATACATACATAACGTCATTTTCCAGAAAGTTCCCCGCATGCGTACAGAATTGTGGTGGTGGTCTCTGAGGGTCGTTTACTTCTTCCAACAATCTTCATTACTTCTGGCAGCCTTTGGAGCACGCGCAGTAGATGCTCATACCAGTTTAATTGGTTCCTTAGCACAGGAGACATAATAATCCTCCTATCCTCCTACTTATCGGTTAGTTTAACTGTAGCCCACGCTGGACACCTGCCATTCCCAGTTACTCCTTATCCCTGTGTCCTGTTCCTCTAGACTGTTTTTCTTAAAACTCTGTCAACTATAACAATTTATCTTCTACAAGAATGCTCAGTGTGTTCTCTAGCTGCACTCTATATTTTTTTCAATGTATCATGCACTTTAGTGATTTTCCATTGCTTCTGTTACAAAGCCATCAAACTTAACATTACTTAAAACTGATTCTAAAGGTTTATATATTCCATTTTGTGATTTTTCTGTCCCCCTTGTTACACTTACTGTTTCAATGCAGAAATTAGCGTTACAATGTAGAAATTAACGTTTCAACGCAGAAAAAAGCATTTCAATGGAGAACGTAGCGTTTCAACGCAGAAATTACCGTTTCAAAGCAGAACTTAGTCTTTCAATGCAGAGCTTAGCTTTTCAATGCAGAGCTTAGCGTTTCATATGAGAACTTACCGTTTCAATTCAGAAATTAGTGTGACAATGCAGAACTTAGTCTTTCATTGCAGAACTTAGCGTTTCAAATTAGAACTTATTGTTTCAATGCAGACATTAACGTTTCAATGCAGGACTGAGCGTTTCAAAGGAGAACTTACAGTTTCAATGCAGACCTTAGCATTTCAATGTAGAACTTTAATGTTTCAATGCACAACTTGGAGTTTGAATGTAGAATGTACCGTTTCAAAGCAGAACTTAGTCTTTCAATGCAGATCTTAGTCTTTCATTGCAGAACTTAGCGTTTCAAATTAGAACTTATTGTTTCAATGCAGCCATTAGCGTTTCAATGCAGAACTTCGCCTTTCAATGCAGAACGTACCTTTTCAAAGCAGAATTTAGTGTTTCAATGGAGAGCTTAGCGTTTCATTGCAGAGCTTAGCGTTTCAAAGCAGAACTTACCATTTCAAAGCAGAACTTAGCGTTTCAATGCAGAAATTATGGCTTCAATGCAGAACTTAGCGTTTCAATGCAGAACAGAGAGTTTCAATGCAGAGCTTAGCCTTTCAAGGGAGAACTTACCGTTTCAATTCAGAAATCAGTGTGACAATGCAGAACTTAGTCTTTCATAGCAGAACTTAGCGATTCAAATTAGAACTTATTGTTTCAATGCAGACATTCGCGTTTCAATGCATAACGTACCTTTTCAAAGCAGAATTTAGTGTTTCAATGGAGAGCTTAGCGTTTCATTGCAGAGCTTAGTTTTTCAAGTGAGAACTTACAATTTCAAAGCAGAACTTAGCATTTCAAGTGAGAATTTACCGTTTCAAAGCAGAACTTAGCGCTTTAATGCAGAAATTACTGTTTCAATGCGGAACTTAGCGTTTCAATGCAGAAAGTAGCGATTCAATGCAGAACTTAGTGTTTCAATGTGGAAGTTAGCATTTCAACGCGGAACTTAGCGTTTCAATGCAAAATGTACCGTTTCAAAGCAGAACTTAGAGTTTCAATGCAGAACTTAGCGTTTCAATGCAGAGCTTAGCGTTTCAATGTAAAACTTTAGAGTTTCAATGCAGAACTAATCTTTTCCATGCAGAACTAAGGGTTTCAATTCAGAACTTACCATTGGAATGCAGAAGTTAGCGTTTCAATGCAGAACTTTGCGTTTCAATGTAGAATGTAGTGTTTCAGATTAAAAAATAGTGTTTCAAAGCAAAAATTAGCGTTTCAAAGCAAAAATTAGCGTTTCAACGCATAACTTATTGTTTCAATACAGACCTTAGCGTTTCGAAGCAGAACTTAGTGTTTCAATGCAGATCTTAGCGTTTCAGTGCAGAACTTATTGTTTCACTGGAGACTTTAGAGTTTCAATGTAGAACTTTTGCGTTTCAATGCACGTCTTTGAGTTTCCATGCAGAACTTAGCGTTTCAATGCAGAATGTACTGTTTCAAAGCAGAACTTAGTCTTTCAATGCAGAGCTTAGCGTTTCAAGTAATAACTTACCGTTTCAATTCAGAAATTAGCGTTACAATGCAGAACTTAGCCTTTCAATGGAGAACGTAGTCTTTCATTGCAGAACTTAGCGTTTCAAATTAGAACTTGTTGTTTCAATGCAGACATTAGCGTTTCAATGTAGAACTTCGCCTTTCAATGCAGAACGTACCTTTTCAAAGCAGAACATAGCGTTTCAATGCACAGCTTAGCGTTTCATTGCAGAGCTTAGCGTTTCAAGTGAGAATTTACCATTTCAAAGCAGAATTTGGCGTTTCATTGCAGAAGTTACCGTTTCAAAGCAGAACTTAGTGTTTCAGTGCGGAAATTACTGTTTCAATGCAGAACTTAGCGTTTCAATGCAGAACAGAGCATTTCAATGCAGAACTTAGCGTTTCAATGCAGGACCTTGCGTTTCAATGCAAAATGTACCGTTTCAAAGCAGAACTTAGTGTTTCAATGCAGAATTTAGCATTTCAAGGCAGAGCTTAGCTTTCCAATGTAGAACTTTAGAATTTCAATGCAGAACTAAGCTTTTCAATTCAGAAATTACTGTATCAAAGCAGAACTTAGTGTTTCAATGCAGAGCTTAGCCTTTGAATGCATAACATAGTGTTTCAATGCAAAACATAGCATTTCAATGGAGAACTTAGCCTTTCAATGCAGATCTTATTCATTTCAAAGCAGAACGTAGCGTTTCAATGCAGAACTTCGCCTTTCAATGCAGAACGTACCTTTTCAAAGCAGAATTCTGTGTTTCAATGCAGAGCTTAGCGTTTCAAGTGAGAACTTACCGTCTCAATGCAGAATGTACTGTTTCAAAGCAGAACATACCGTTTCAAAGCAGAGAGGAGTCTTTCAATGCAGAACGTATTTTTTCATTGAAAAACTTAGCGTTTCAAATTAGAACTTATTGTTTCAATGCGGACATTAGCGTTTCAATGCATGCCTTCGCCTTTCAACGCAGAACGTACCTTTTCAAAGCCGAATTTAGTGTTTCAATGCAGAACTTAGCGTTTCAATGCAGAACATAGCGCTTAAATGCAGAGATAGCGTTTCAATGCAGAACTTTGCCTTTCAATGCAGAACTTTTTGTTTCAATGCAGACATTAGCGTTTCAATGCACAACTTAGCGTTACAGTGCAGAACTTAGTGTTTCAATGCGGAACTTAGCATTTCAATGTGGAACTTAGCGTTTCAATGCAAAATGTACCGTGTCAAAGCAGAACTTAGTGTTTCAATGCAGAACTTAGCGTTTCAATGCAGAGCTTAGCGTTTCAATGTAGAACTTTAGTGTTTCAATGCAGAACCAATCTTTTCCATGCTGAACTAAGCGTTTCAATTCAGAACTTACCATTGGAATGCAGAAGTTAGCGTTTCAATGCAGAACTTTGCGTTTCAATGTAGACTTTAGTGTTTCAGATTAAAAAAAAAAAAGTGTTTCAATGCAGAAATCAGCGTTTCAATGCATAACTTAGCGTTTCAAAGGACAACTTGCTGTTTCGATGCAGACCTTAGTGTTTGAAAGCAGAACTTAGTGTTTCAATGCAGATCTTAGCGTTTCAGTGCAGAACTTATTGTTTCACTGGAGACCTTAGAGTTTCAATGCAAAATGTATCTTTTCAAAGCAGAACATACCGTTTCAAAGCAGAACTTAGTCTTTCAATGCAGATCTTAGTCTTTCATTGCAGAACTTAGCGTTTTAAATTATAACTTATTGTTTCAATGCAGACATTAGCGTTTCAATGCAGAACTTCACCTTTCAATGCAGAACGTACCTTTTCAAAGCAGAATTTAGTGTTTCATTGCAGAGCTAAGCGATTCATGTAAGAACTTACCATTTCAAAGCAGAACAGTATCATTCAGAACTCATCATTTCAAAGCAGAACTTAGCGATTCAATGCTGAAATTACTGTTTCAATGCAGAACTTAGCGTTTCATTGCAGAACAGAGCGTTTCAATGCAGAACTTAGCGTTTCAATGCAGAGCTTAGCTTTTCAATGTAGAACTTTAGAGTTTCAATGCAGAACTTAGCTTTTCAATGCAGAAATTACTGTATCAAAGCAGAACTTAGCGTTTCAATGCAGAACGTAGCGTTTAAATGTAGAACTTTAGAGTTTCAATGCAAAACATAGCGTTTCAATGGAGAACTTAGCGTTTCAATGCACGCCTTAGCCTTTCAATGCAGATCTTTTTCAATTCAAAGCAGAACGTAGCGTTTCAATGCAGAACAGAGTGTTTCAATGCAGAGCTTAGCCTTTCAAGGGAGAACTTACCGTTTCAATTCAGAAATCAGTGTGACAATGCAGAACTTAGTCTTTCAATGCAGAACTTAGCGATTCAAATTAGAACTTATTGTTTCAATGCAGACATTCGCGTTTCAATGCATAACGTACCTTTTCAAAGCAGAATTTAGTGTTTCAATGGAGAGCTTAGCGTTTCATTGCAGAGCTTAGTTTTTCAAGTGAGAACTTACAATTTCAAAGCAGAACTTAGCATTTCAAGTGAGAATTTACCGTTTCAAAGCAGAACTTAGCGCTTTAATGCAGAAATTACTGTTTCAATGCGGAACTTAGCGTTTCAATGCAGAAAGTAGCGATTCAATGCAGAACTTAGTGTTTCAATGTGGAAGTTAGCATTTCAACGCGGAACTTAGCGTTTCAATGCAAAATGTACCGTTTCAAAGCAGAACTTAGAGTTTCAATGCAGAACTTAGCGTTTCAATGCAGAGCTTAGCGTTTCAATGTAAAACTTTAGAGTTTCAATGCAGAACTAATCTTTTCCATGCAGAACTAAGGGTTTCAATTCAGAACTTACCGTTGGAATGCAGAAGTTAGCGTTTCAATGCAGAACTTTGCGTTTCAATGTAGAATGTAGTGTTTCAGATTAAAAAATAGTGTTTCAAAGCAAAAATTAGCGTTTCAAAGCAAAAATTAGCGTTTCAACGCATAACTTATTGTTTCAATACAGACCTTAGCGTTTCGAAGCAGAACTTAGTGTTTCAATGCAGATCTTAGCGTTTCAGTGCAGAACTTATTGTTTCACTGGAGACTTTAGAGTTTCAATGTAGAACTTTTGCGTTTCAATGCACGTCTTTGAGTTTCCATGCAGAACTTAGCATTTCAATGCAGAATGTACTGTTTCAAAGCAGAACTTAGTCTTTCAATGCAGAGCTTAGCGTTTCAAGTAATAACTTACCGTTTCAATTCAGAAATCAGCGTTACAATGCAGAACTTAGCCTTTCAATGGAGAACGTAGTCTTTCATTGCAGAACTTAGCGTTTCAAATTAGAACTTGTTGTTTCAATGCAGACATTAGCGTTTCAATGTAGAACTTCGCCTTTCAATGCAGAACGTACCTTTTCAAAGCAGAACATAGCGTTTCAATGCACAGCTTAGCGTTTCATTGCAGAGCTTAGCGTTTCAAGTGAGAATTTACCATTTCAAAGCAGAATTTGGCGTTTCATTGCAGAAGTTACCGTTTCAAAGCAGAACTTAGTGTTTCAGTGCGGAAATTACTGTTTCAATGCAGAACTTAGCGTTTCAATGCAGAACAGAGCATTTCAATGCAGAACTTAGCGTTTCAATGCAGGACCTTGCGTTTCAATGCAAAATGTACCGTTTCAAAGCAGAACTTAGTGTTTCAATGCAGAATTTAGCATTTCAAGGCAGAGCTTAGCTTTCCAATGTAGAACTTTAGAATTTCAATGCAGAACTAAGCTTTTCAATTCAGAAATTACTGTATCAAAGCAGAACTTAGTGTTTCAATGCAGAGCTTAGCCTTTGAATGCATAACATAGTGTTTCAATGCAAAACATAGCATTTCAATGGAGAACTTAGCCTTTCAATGCAGATCTTATTCATTTCAAAGCAGAACGTAGCGTTTCAATGCAGAACTTCGCCTTTCAATGCAGAACGTACCTTTTCAAAGCAGAATTCTGTGTTTCAATGCAGAGCTTAGCGTTTCAAGTGAGAACTTACCGTCTCAATGCAGAATGTACTGTTTCAAAGCAGAACATACCGTTTCAAAGCAGAGAGGAGTCTTTCAATGCAGAACGTATTTTTTCATTGAAAAACTTAGCGTTTCAAATTAGAACTTATTGTTTCAATGCGGACATTAGCGTTTCAATGCATGCCTTCGCCTTTCAACGCAGAACGTACCTTTTCAAAGCCGAATTTAGTGTTTCAATGCAGAACTTAGCGTTTCAATGCAGAACATAGCGCTTAAATGCAGAGATAGCGTTTCAATGCAGAACTTTGCCTTTCAATGCAGAACTTTTTGTTTCAATGCAGACATTAGCGTTTCAATGCACAACTTAGCGTTACAGTGCAGAACTTAGTGTTTCAATGCGGAACTTAGCATTTCAATGTGGAACTTAGCGTTTCAATGCAAAATGTACCGTGTCAAAGCAGAACTTAGTGTTTCAATGCAGAACTTAGCGTTTCAATGCAGAGCTTAGCGTTTCAATGTAGAACTTTAGTGTTTCAATGCAGAACCAATCTTTTCCATGCTGAACTAAGCGTTTCAATTCAGAACTTACCATTGGAATGCAGAAGTTAGCGTTTCAATGCAGAACTTTGCGTTTCAATGTAGACTTTAGTGTTTCAGATTAAAAAAAAAAAAGTGTTTCAATGCAGAAATCAGCGTTTCAATGCATAACTTAGCGTTTCAAAGGACAACTTGCTGTTTCGATGCAGACCTTAGTGTTTGAAAGCAGAACTTAGTGTTTCAATGCAGATCTTAGCGTTTCAGTGCAGAACTTATTGTTTCACTGGAGACCTTAGAGTTTCAATGCAAAATGTATCTTTTCAAAGCAGAACATACCGTTTCAAAGCAGAACTTAGTCTTTCAATGCAGATCTTAGTCTTTCATTGCAGAACTTAGCGTTTTAAATTATAACTTATTGTTTCAATGCAGACATTAGCGTTTCAATGCAGAACTTCACCTTTCAATGCAGAACGTACCTTTTCAAAGCAGAATTTAGTGTTTCATTGCAGAGCTAAGCGATTCATGTAAGAACTTACCATTTCAAAGCAGAACAGTATCATTCAGAACTCATCATTTCAAAGCAGAACTTAGCGATTCAATGCTGAAATTACTGTTTCAATGCAGAACTTAGCGTTTCATTGCAGAACAGAGCGTTTCAATGCAGAACTTAGCGTTTCAATGCAGAGCTTAGCTTTTCAATGTAGAACTTTAGAGTTTCAATGCAGAACTTAGCTTTTCAATGCAGAAATTACTGTATCAAAGCAGAACTTAGCGTTTCAATGCAGAACGTAGCGTTTAAATGTAGAACTTTAGAGTTTCAATGCAAAACATAGCGTTTCAATGGAGAACTTAGCGTTTCAATGCACGCCTTAGCCTTTCAATGCAGATCTTTTTCAATTCAAAGCAGAACGTAGCGTTTCAATGCAGAACAGAGTGTTTCAATGCAGAGCTTAGCCTTTCAAGGGAGAACTTACCGTTTCAATTCAGAAATCAGTGTGACAATGCAGAACTTAGTCTTTCAATGCAGAACTTAGCGATTCAAATTAGAACTTATTGTTTCAATGCAGACATTCGCGTTTCAATGCATAACGTACCTTTTCAAAGCAGAATTTAGTGTTTCAATGGAGAGCTTAGCGTTTCATTGCAGAGCTTAGTTTTTCAAGTGAGAACTTACAATTTCAAAGCAGAACTTAGCATTTCAAGTGAGAATTTACCGTTTCAAAGCAGAACTTAGCGCTTTAATGCAGAAATTACTGTTTCAATGCGGAACTTAGCGTTTCAATGCAGAAAGTAGCGATTCAATGCAGAACTTAGTGTTTCAATGTGGAAGTTAGCATTTCAACGCGGAACTTAGCGTTTCAATGCAAAATGTACCGTTTCAAAGCAGAACTTAGAGTTTCAATGCAGAACTTAGCGTTTCAATGCAGAGCTTAGCGTTTCAATGTAAAACTTTAGAGTTTCAATGCAGAACTAATCTTTTCCATGCAGAACTAAGGGTTTCAATTCAGAACTTACCGTTGGAATGCAGAAGTTAGCGTTTCAATGCAGAACTTTGCGTTTCAATGTAGAATGTAGTGTTTCAGATTAAAAAATAGTGTTTCAAAGCAAAAATTAGCGTTTCAAAGCAAAAATTAGCGTTTCAACGCATAACTTATTGTTTCAATACAGACCTTAGCGTTTCGAAGCAGAACTTAGTGTTTCAATGCAGATCTTAGCGTTTCAGTGCAGAACTTATTGTTTCACTGGAGACTTTAGAGTTTCAATGTAGAACTTTTGCGTTTCAATGCACGTCTTTGAGTTTCCATGCAGAACTTAGCATTTCAATGCAGAATGTACTGTTTCAAAGCAGAACTTAGTCTTTCAATGCAGAGCTTAGCGTTTCAAGTAATAACTTACCGTTTCAATTCAGAAATCAGCGTTACAATGCAGAACTTAGCCTTTCAATGGAGAACGTAGTCTTTCATTGCAGAACTTAGCGTTTCAAATTAGAACTTGTTGTTTCAATGCAGACATTAGCGTTTCAATGTAGAACTTCGCCTTTCAATGCAGAACGTACCTTTTCAAAGCAGAACATAGCGTTTCAATGCACAGCTTAGCGTTTCATTGCAGAGCTTAGCGTTTCAAGTGAGAATTTACCATTTCAAAGCAGAATTTGGCGTTTCATTGCAGAAGTTACCGTTTCAAAGCAGAACTTAGTGTTTCAGTGCGGAAATTACTGTTTCAATGCAGAACTTAGCGTTTCAATGCAGAACAGAGCATTTCAATGCAGAACTTAGCGTTTCAATGCAGGACCTTGCGTTTCAATGCAAAATGTACCGTTTCAAAGCAGAACTTAGTGTTTCAATGCAGAATTTAGCATTTCAAGGCAGAGCTTAGCTTTCCAATGTAGAACTTTAGAATTTCAATGCAGAACTAAGCTTTTCAATTCAGAAATTACTGTATCAAAGCAGAACTTAGTGTTTCAATGCAGAGCTTAGCCTTTGAATGCATAACATAGTGTTTCAATGCAAAACATAGCATTTCAATGGAGAACTTAGCCTTTCAATGCAGATCTTATTCATTTCAAAGCAGAACGTAGCGTTTCAATGCAGAACTTCGCCTTTCAATGCAGAACGTACCTTTTCAAAGCAGAATTCTGTGTTTCAATGCAGAGCTTAGCGTTTCAAGTGAGAACTTACCGTCTCAATGCAGAATGTACTGTTTCAAAGCAGAACATACCGTTTCAAAGCAGAGAGGAGTCTTTCAATGCAGAACGTATTTTTTCATTGAAAAACTTAGCGTTTCAAATTAGAACTTATTGTTTCAATGCGGACATTAGCGTTTCAATGCATGCCTTCGCCTTTCAACGCAGAACGTACCTTTTCAAAGCCGAATTTAGTGTTTCAATGCAGAACTTAGCGTTTCAATGCAGAACATAGCGCTTAAATGCAGAGATAGCGTTTCAATGCAGAACTTTGCCTTTCAATGCAGAACTTTTTGTTTCAATGCAGACATTAGCGTTTCAATGCACAACTTAGCGTTACAGTGCAGAACTTAGTGTTTCAATGCGGAACTTAGCATTTCAATGTGGAACTTAGCGTTTCAATGCAAAATGTACCGTGTCAAAGCAGAACTTAGTGTTTCAATGCAGAACTTAGCGTTTCAATGCAGAGGTTAGCGTTTCAATGTAGAACTTTAGTGTTTCAATGCAGAACCAATCTTTTCCATGCTGAACTAAGCGTTTCAATTCAGAACTTACCATTGGAATGCAGAAGTTAGCGTTTCAATGCAGAACTTTGCGTTTCAATGTAGACTTTAGTGTTTCAGATTAAAAAAAAAAAAGTGTTTCAATGCAGAAATCAGCGTTTCAATGCATAACTTAGCGTTTCAAAGGACAACTTGCTGTTTCGATGCAGACCTTAGTGTTTGAAAGCAGAACTTAGTGTTTCAATGCAGATCTTAGCGTTTCAGTGCAGAACTTATTGTTTCACTGGAGACCTTAGAGTTTCAATGCAAAATGTATCTTTTCAAAGCAGAACATACCGTTTCAAAGCAGAACTTAGTCTTTCAATGCAGATCTTAGTCTTTCATTGCAGAACTTAGCGTTTTAAATTATAACTTATTGTTTCAATGCAGACATTAGCGTTTCAATGCAGAACTTCACCTTTCAATGCAGAACGTACCTTTTCAAAGCAGAATTTAGTGTTTCATTGCAGAGCTAAGCGATTCATGTAAGAACTTACCATTTCAAAGCAGAACAGTATCATTCAGAACTCATCATTTCAAAGCAGAACTTAGCGATTCAATGCTGAAATTACTGTTTCAATGCAGAACTTAGCGTTTCATTGCAGAACAGAGCGTTTCAATGCAGAACTTAGCGTTTCAATGCAGAGCTTAGCTTTTCAATGTAGAACTTTAGAGTTTCAATGCAGAACTTAGCTTTTCAATGCAGAAATTACTGTATCAAAGCAGAACTTAGCGTTTCAATGCAGAACGTAGCGTTTAAATGTAGAACTTTAGAGTTTCAATGCAAAACATAGCGTTTCAATGGAGAACTTAGCGTTTCAATGCACGCCTTAGCCTTTCAATGCAGATCTTTTTCAATTCAAAGCAGAACGTAGCGTTTCAATGCAGAACAGAGTGTTTCAATGCAGAGCTTAGCCTTTCAAGGGAGAACTTACCGTTTCAATTCAGAAATCAGTGTGACAATGCAGAACTTAGTCTTTCAATGCAGAACTTAGCGATTCAAATTAGAACTTATTGTTTCAATGCAGACATTCGCGTTTCAATGCATAACGTACCTTTTCAAAGCAGAATTTAGTGTTTCAATGGAGAGCTTAGCGTTTCATTGCAGAGCTTAGTTTTTCAAGTGAGAACTTACAATTTCAAAGCAGAACTTAGCATTTCAAGTGAGAATTTACCGTTTCAAAGCAGAACTTAGCGCTTTAATGCAGAAATTACTGTTTCAATGCGGAACTTAGCGTTTCAATGCAGAAAGTAGCGATTCAATGCAGAACTTAGTGTTTCAATGTGGAAGTTAGCATTTCAACGCGGAACTTAGCGTTTCAATGCAAAATGTACCGTTTCAAAGCAGAACTTAGAGTTTCAGTGCAGAACTTAGCGTTTCAATGCAGAGCTTAGCGTTTCAATGTAAAACTTTAGAGTTTCAATGCAGAACTAATCTTTTCCATGCAGAACTAAGGGTTTCAATTCAGAACTTACCGTTGGAATGCAGAAGTTAGCGTTTCAATGCAGAACTTTGCGTTTCAATGTAGAATGTAGTGTTTCAGATTAAAAAATAGTGTTTCAAAGCAAAAATTAGCGTTTCAAAGCAAAAATTAGCGTTTCAACGCATAACTTATTGTTTCAATACAGACCTTAGCGTTTCGAAGCAGAACTTAGTGTTTCAATGCAGATCTTAGCGTTTCAGTGCAGAACTTATTGTTTCACTGGAGACTTTAGAGTTTCAATGTAGAACTTTTGCGTTTCAATGCACGTCTTTGAGTTTCCATGCAGAACTTAGCATTTCAATGCAGAATGTACTGTTTCAAAGCAGAACTTAGTCTTTCAATGCAGAGCTTAGCGTTTCAAGTAATAACTTACCGTTTCAATTCAGAAATCAGCGTTACAATGCAGAACTTAGCCTTTCAATGGAGAACGTAGTCTTTCATTGCAGAACTTAGCGTTTCAAATTAGAACTTGTTGTTTCAATGCAGACATTAGCGTTTCAATGTAGAACTTCGCCTTTCAATGCAGAACGTACCTTTTCAAAGCAGAACATAGCGTTTCAATGCACAGCTTAGCGTTTCATTGCAGAGCTTAGCGTTTCAAGTGAGAATTTACCATTTCAAAGCAGAATTTGGCGTTTCATTGCAGAAGTTACCGTTTCAAAGCAGAACTTAGTGTTTCAGTGCGGAAATTACTGTTTCAATGCAGAACTTAGCGTTTCAATGCAGAACAGAGCATTTCAATGCAGAACTTAGCGTTTCAATGCAGGACCTTGCGTTTCAATGCAAAATGTACCGTTTCAAAGCAGAACTTAGTGTTTCAATGCAGAATTTAGCATTTCAAGGCAGAGCTTAGCTTTCCAATGTAGAACTTTAGAATTTCAATGCAGAACTAAGCTTTTCAATTCAGAAATTACTGTATCAAAGCAGAACTTAGTGTTTCAATGCAGAGCTTAGCCTTTGAATGCATAACATAGTGTTTCAATGCAAAACATAGCATTTCAATGGAGAACTTAGCCTTTCAATGCAGATCTTATTCATTTCAAAGCAGAACGTAGCGTTTCAATGCAGAACTTCGCCTTTCAATGCAGAACGTACCTTTTCAAAGCAGAATTCTGTGTTTCAATGCAGAGCTTAGCGTTTCAAGTGAGAACTTACCGTCTCAATGCAGAATGTACTGTTTCAAAGCAGAACATACCGTTTCAAAGCAGAGAGGAGTCTTTCAATGCAGAACGTATTTTTTCATTGAAAAACTTAGCGTTTCAAATTAGAACTTATTGTTTCAATGCGGACATTAGCGTTTCAATGCATGCCTTCGCCTTTCAACGCAGAACGTACCTTTTCAAAGCCGAATTTAGTGTTTCAATGCAGAGCTTAGCGTTTCATTGCAGAGCTTAGCGTTACAAGTGATAACTTACCGTTTCAATGCAAAACTTAGCGTTTCAATGCAGAACTTAGCGTTTCAATGCAGAACATAGCGCTTCAATGCAGAGATAGCGTTTCAATGCAGAACTTAGCCTTTCAATGCAGAACTTTTTGTTTCAATGCAGACATTAACGTTTCAATGCACAACTTAGCGTTACAGTGCAGAACTTAGTGTTTCAATGCGGAACTTAGCATTTCAATGTGGAACTTAGCGTTTCAATGCAAAATGTACCGTGTCAAAGCAGAACTTAGTGTTTCAATGCAGAACTTAGCGTTTCAATGCAGAGCTTAGCGTTTCAATGTAGAACTTTAGTGTTTCAATGCAGAACCAATCTTTTCCATGCTGAACTAAGCGTTTCAATTCAGAACTTACCATTGGAATGCAGAAGTTAGCGTTTCAATGCAGAACTTTGCGTTTCAATGTAGACTTTAGTGTTTCAGATTAAAAAAAAAAGTGTTTCAATGCAGAAATCAGCGTTTCAATGCATAACTTAGCGTTTCAAAGGACAACTTGCTGTTTCGATGCAGACCTTAGTGTTTGAAAGCAGAACTTAGTGTTTCAATGCAGATCTTAGCGTTTCAGTGCAGAACTTATTGTTTCACTGGAGGCCTTAGAGTTTCAATGCAAAATGTATCTTTTCAAAGCAGAACATACCGTTTCAAAGCAGAACTTAGTCTTTCAATGCAGATCTTAGTCTTTCATTGCAGAACTTAGCGTTTTAAATTATAACTTATTGTTTCAATGCAGACATTAGCGTTTCAATGCAGAACTTCACCTTTCAATGCAGAACGTACCTTTTCAAAGCAGAATTTAGTGTTTCATTGCAGAGCTAAGCGATTCATGTAAGAACTTACCATTTCAAAGCAGAACAGTATCATTCAGAACTCATCATTTCAAAGCAGAACTTAGCGATTCAATGCTGAAATTACTGTTTCAATGCAGAACTTAGCGTTTCATTGCAGAACAGAGCGTTTCAATGCAGAACTTAGCGTTTCAATGCAGAGCTTAGCTTTTCAATGTAGAACTTTAGAGTTTCAATGCAGAACTTAGCTTTTCAATGCAGAAATTACTGTATCAAAGCAGAACTTAGCGTTTCAATGCAGAACGTAGCGTTTAAATGTAGAACTTTAGAGTTTCAATGCAAAACATAGCGTTTCAATGGAGAACTTAGCGTTTCAATGCACGCCTTAGCCTTTCAATGCAGATCTTTTTCAATTCAAAGCAGAACGTAGCGTTTCAATGCAGAACAGAGTGTTTCAATGCAGAGCTTAGCCTTTCAAGGGAGAACTTACCGTTTCAATTCAGAAATCAGTGTGACAATGCAGAACTTAGTCTTTCAATGCAGAACTTAGCGATTCAAATTAGAACTTATTGTTTCAATGCAGACATTCGCGTTTCAATGCATAACGTACCTTTTCAAAGCAGAATTTAGTGTTTCAATGGAGAGCTTAGCGTTTCATTGCAGAGCTTAGTTTTTCAAGTGAGAACTTACAATTTCAAAGCAGAACTTAGCATTTCAAGTGAGAATTTACCGTTTCAAAGCAGAACTTAGCGCTTTAATGCAGAAATTACTGTTTCAATGCGGAACTTAGCGTTTCAATGCAGAAAGTAGCGATTCAATGCAGAACTTAGTGTTTCAATGTGGAAGTTAGCATTTCAACGCGGAACTTAGCGTTTCAATGCAAAATGTACCGTTTCAAAGCAGAACTTAGAGTTTCAATGCAGAACTTAGCGTTTCAATGCAGAGCTTAGCGTTTCAATGTAAAACTTTAGAGTTTCAATGCAGAACTAATCTTTTCCATGCAGAACTAAGGGTTTCAATTCAGAACTTACCGTTGGAATGCAGAAGTTAGCGTTTCAATGCAGAACTTTGCGTTTCAATGTAGAATGTAGTGTTTCAGATTAAAAAATAGTGTTTCAAAGCAAAAATTAGCGTTTCAAAGCAAAAATTAGCGTTTCAACGCATAACTTATTGTTTCAATACAGACCTTAGCGTTTCGAAGCAGAACTTAGTGTTTCAATGCAGATCTTAGCGTTTCAGTGCAGAACTTATTGTTTCACTGGAGACTTTAGAGTTTCAATGTAGAACTTTTGCGTTTCAATGCACGTCTTTGAGTTTCCATGCAGAACTTAGCATTTCAATGCAGAATGTACTGTTTCAAAGCAGAACTTAGTCTTTCAATGCAGAGCTTAGCGTTTCAAGTAATAACTTACCGTTTCAATTCAGAAATCAGCGTTACAATGCAGAACTTAGCCTTTCAATGGAGAACGTAGTCTTTCATTGCAGAACTTAGCGTTTCAAATTAGAACTTGTTGTTTCAATGCAGACATTAGCGTTTCAATGTAGAACTTCGCCTTTCAATGCAGAACGTACCTTTTCAAAGCAGAACATAGCGTTTCAATGCACAGCTTAGCGTTTCATTGCAGAGCTTAGCGTTTCAAGTGAGAATTTACCATTTCAAAGCAGAATTTGGCGTTTCATTGCAGAAGTTACCGTTTCAAAGCAGAACTTAGTGTTTCAGTGCGGAAATTACTGTTTCAATGCAGAACTTAGCGTTTCAATGCAGAACAGAGCATTTCAATGCAGAACTTAGCGTTTCAATGCAGGACCTTGCGTTTCAATGCAAAATGTACCGTTTCAAAGCAGAACTTAGTGTTTCAATGCAGAATTTAGCATTTCAAGGCAGAGCTTAGCTTTCCAATGTAGAACTTTAGAATTTCAATGCAGAACTAAGCTTTTCAATTCAGAAATTACTGTATCAAAGCAGAACTTAGTGTTTCAATGCAGAGCTTAGCCTTTGAATGCATAACATAGTGTTTCAATGCAAAACATAGCATTTCAATGGAGAACTTAGCCTTTCAATGCAGATCTTATTCATTTCAAAGCAGAACGTAGCGTTTCAATGCAGAACTTCGCCTTTCAATGCAGAACGTACCTTTTCAAAGCAGAATTCTGTGTTTCAATGCAGAGCTTAGCGTTTCAAGTGAGAACTTACCGTCTCAATGCAGAATGTACTGTTTCAAAGCAGAACATACCGTTTCAAAGCAGAGAGGAGTCTTTCAATGCAGAACGTATTTTTTCATTGAAAAACTTAGCGTTTCAAATTAGAACTTATTGTTTCAATGCGGACATTAGCGTTTCAATGCATGCCTTCGCCTTTCAACGCAGAACGTACCTTTTCAAAGCCGAATTTAGTGTTTCAATGCAGAGCTTAGCGTTTCATTGCAGAGCTTAGCGTTACAAGTGATAACTTACCGTTTCAATGCAAAACTTAGCGTTTCAATGCAGAACTTAGCGTTTCAATGCAGAACATAGCGCTTCAATGCAGAGATAGCGTTTCAATGCAGAACTTTGCCTTTCAATGCAGAACTTTTTGTTTCAATGCAGACATTAACGTTTCAATGCACAACTTAGCGTTACAGTGCAGAACTTAGTGTTTCAATGCGGAACTTAACATTTCAATGTGGAACTTAGCGTTTCAATGCAAAATGTACCGTGTCAAAGCAGAAC
Source organism: Lathamus discolor (assembly GCF_037157495.1). Lineage (NCBI taxonomy): Eukaryota > Metazoa > Chordata > Aves > Psittaciformes > Psittacidae > Lathamus > Lathamus discolor. Next base: position 1,444,927 of record NW_027069385.1, read on the forward strand.
TTAGTGTTTCAATGCAGAACTTAGCGTTTCAATGCAGAGCTTAGCGTTTCAATGTAGAACTTTAGTGTTTCAATGCAGAACCAATCTTTTCCATGCTGAACTAAGCGTTTCAATTCAGAACTTACCATTGGAATGCAGAAGTTAGCGTTTCAATGCAGAACTTTGCGTTTCAATGTAGACTTTAGTGTTTCAGATTAAAAAAAAAAAAGTGTTTCAATGCAGAAATCAGCGTTTCAATGCATAACTTAGCGTTTCAAAGGACAACTTGCTGTTTCGATGCAGACCTTAGTGTTTGAAAGCAGAACTTAGTGTTTCAATGCAGATCTTAGCTTTTCAGTGCAGAACTTATTGTTTCACTGGAGACCTTAGAGTTTCAATGCAAAATGTATCTTTTCAAAGCAGAACATACCGTTTCAAAGCAGAACTTAGTCTTTCAATGCAGATCTTAGTCTTTCATTGCAGAACTTAGCGTTTTAAATTATAACTTATTGTTTCAATGCAGACATTAGCGTTTCAATGCAGAACTTCACCTTTCAATGCAGAACGTACCTTTTCAAAGCAGAATTTAGTGTTTCATTGCAGAGCTAAGCGATTCATGTAAGAACTTACCATTTCAAAGCAGAACAGTATCATTCAGAACTCATCATTTCAAAGCAGAACTTAGCGATTCAATGCTGAAATTACTGTTTCAATGCAGAACTTAGCGTTTCATTGCAGAACAGAGCGTTTCAATGCAGAACTTAGCGTTTCAATGCAGAGCTTAGCTTTTCAATGTAGAACTTTAGAGTTTCAATGCAGAACTTAGCTTTTCAATGCAGAAATTACTGTATCAAAGCAGAACTTAGCGTTTCAATGCAGAACGTAGCGTTTAAATGTAGAACTTTAGAGTTTCAATGCAAAACATAGCGTTTCAATGGAGAACTTAGCGTTTCAATGCACGCCTTAGCCTTTCAATGCAGATCTTTTTCAATTTAAAGCAGAACGTAGCGTTTCAATGAAGAACAGAGTGTTTCAATGCAGAATGTACCTTTCAATGAAGAACTTAGCGTTTCAATGTGGAACAGAGCGTTTCAATGCTGAATGTACCTTTCAATGCAGAACTTGGCGTTTCAATGCAGAAATTAGTGTTTCAATGTAGAACTTTAGAGTTCCAATGCACTACTTAGCGTTTCAATGCAGAACATAGCGTTTCAATTCAGTACTAACTGTTTTAATGCAGAGCTTAGCGTTTCAGTGCAGAACTTAGCGTTTCTGATTACAACTTATTGTTTCAATGCAGACATCAGCGTTTCAATGCATAACTTAGCGTTTCAAAGGAGAACTTATTGTTACAATGCAGACATTAACGTTTCAATGCAGAACTTAGCGTTTCGATGTAGAACTTAGCGTTTCAATGTAGAACTTAGCGTTTCAGATTACAACTTATTGTTTCAATGCAGTCCTTAGCGTTTCAATGCAGAACTTACCATTTCAAAGGAGAACTTAGGGTTTCAGATTACAACTTACTGTTTCAATGCAGACATTAGCGTTTCAATGCAGAACTTAGCGTTTCAAAGGAGAACTTAGCGTTTCAGATTACAACTTATGATTCAGACAAAACTCCAGGAACAAACTTGCCAACAAAGTTTTCAAGCTGACAAGCAGGTATTCTTTATTGCGGCGCCGGGAGACACAGTGGATAGCTCCTCCTGACGTGTGTCTCCCTGTTGCTCCACAAGCTGTCCTTATATAGTCCCTGGGCATACATACATAACGTCATTTTCCAGAAAGTTCCCCGCATGCGTACAGAATTGTGGTGGTGGTCTCTGAGGGTCGTTTACTTCTTCCAACAATCTTCATTACTTCTGGCAGCCTTTGGAGCACGCGCAGTAGATGCTCATACCAGTTTAATTGGTTCCTTAGCACAGGAGACATAATAATCCTCCTATCCTCCTACTTATCGGTTAGTTTAACTGTAGCCCACGCTGGACACCTGCCATTCCCAGTTACTCCTTATCCCTGTGTCCTGTTCCTCTAGACTGTTTTTCTTAAAACTCTGTCAACTATAACAATTTATCTTCTACAAGAATGCTCAGTGTGTTCTCTAGCTGCACTCTATATTTTTTTCAATGTATCATGCACTTTAGTGATTTTCCATTGCTTCTGTTACAAAGCCATCAAACTTAACATTACTTAAAACTGATTCTAAAGGTTTGTATATTCCATTTTGTGATTTTTCTGTCCCCCTTGTTACACTTACTGTTTCAATGCAGAAATTAGCGTTACAATGTAGAAATTAACGTTTCAACGCAGAAAAAAGCATTTCAATGGAGAACGTAGCGTTTCAACGCAGAAATTACCGTTTCAAAGCAGAACTTAGTCTTTCAATGCAGAGCTTAGCTTTTCAATGCAGAGCTTAGCGTTTCATATGAGAACTTACCGTTTCAATTCAGAAATTAGTGTGACAATGCAGAACTTAGTCTTTCATTGCAGAACTTAGCGTTTCAAATTAGAACTTATTGTTTCAATGCAGACATTAACGTTTCAATGCAGGACTGAGCGTTTCAAAGGAGAACTTACAGTTTCAATGCAGACCTTAGCATTTCAATGTAGAACTTTAATGTTTCAATGCACAACTTGGAGTTTGAATGTAGAATGCACCGTTTCAAAGCAGAACTTAGTCTTTCAATGCAGATCTTAGTCTTTCATTGCAGAACTTAGCGTTTCAAATTAGAACTTACTGTTTCAATGCAGCCATTAGCGTTTCAATGCAGAACTTCGCCTTTCAATGCAGAACGTACCTTTTCAAAGCAGAATTTAGTGTTTCAATGGAGAGCTTAGCGTTTCATTGCAGAGCTTAGCGTTTCAAAGCAGAACTTACCATTTCAAAGCAGAACTTAGCGTTTCAATGCAGAAATTATGGCTTCAATGCAGAACTTAGCGTTTCAATGCAGAACAGAGAGTTTCAATGCAGAGCTTAGCCTTTCAAGGGAGAACTTACCGTTTCAATTCAGAAATCAGTGTGACAATGCAGAACTTAGTCTTTCATAGCAGAACTTAGCGATTCAAATTAGAACTTATTGTTTCAATGCAGACATTCGCGTTTCAATGCATAACGTACCTTTTCAAAGCAGAATTTAGTGTTTCAATGGAGAGCTTAGCGTTTCATTGCAGAGCTTAGTTTTTCAAGTGAGAACTTACAATTTCAAAGCAGAACTTAGCATTTCAAGTGAGAATTTACCGTTTCAAAGCAGAACTTAGCGCTTTAATGCAGAAATTACTGTTTCAATGCGGAACTTAGCGTTTCAATGCAGAAAGTAGCGATTCAATGCAGAACTTAGTGTTTCAATGTGGAAGTTAGCATTTCAACGCGGAACTTAGCGTTTCAATGCAAAATGTACCGTTTCAAAGCAGAACTTAGAGTTTCAATGCAGAACTTAGCGTTTCAATGCAGAGCTTAGCGTTTCAATGTAAAACTTTAGAATTTCAATGCAGAACTAAGCTTTTCAATTCAGAAATTACTGTATCAAAGCAGAACTTAGTGTTTCAATGCAGAGCTTAGCCTTTGAATGCATAACATAGTGTTTCAATGCAAAACATAGCATTTCAATGGAGAACTTAGCCTTTCAATGCAGATCTTATTCATTTCAAAGCAGAACGTAGCGTTTCAATGCAGAACTTCGCCTTTCATTGCAGAACGTACCTTTTCAAAGCAGAATTCTGTGTTTCAATGCAGAGCTTAGCGTTTCAAGTGAGAACTTACCGTCTCAATGCAGAATGTACTGTTTCAAAGCAGAACATACCGTTTCAAAGCAGAGAGGAGTCTTTCAATGCAGAACGTATTTTTTCATTGAAAAACTTAGCGTTTCAAATTAGGACTTATTGTTTCAATGCGGACATTAGCGTTTCAATGCATGCCTTCGCCTTTCAACGCAGAACGTACCTTTTCAAAGCCGAATTTAGTGTTTCAATGCAGAGCTTAGCGTTTCATTGCAGAGCTTAGCGTTACAAGTGATAACTTACCGTTTCAATGCACAACTTAGCGTTACAGTGCAGAACTTAGTGTTTCAATGCGGAACTTAGCATTTCAATGTGGAACTTAGCGTTTCAATGCAAAATGTACCGTGTCAAAGCAGAACTTAGTGTTTCAATGCAGAACTTAGCGTTTCAATGCAGAGGTTAGCGTTTCAATGTAGAACTTTAGTGTTTCAATGCAGAACCAATCTTTTCCATGCTGAACTAAGCGTTTCAATTCAGAACTTACCATTGGAATGCAGAAGTTAGCGTTTCAATGCAGAACTTTGCGTTTCAATGTAGACTTTAGTGTTTCAGATTAAAAAAAAAAAGTGTTTCAATGCAGAAATCAGCGTTTCAATGCATAACTTAGCGTTTCAAAGGACAACTTGCTGTTTCGATGCAGACCTTAGTGTTTGAAAGCAGAACTTAGTGTTTCAATGCAGATCTTAGCGTTTCAGTGCAGAACTTATTGTTTCACTGGAGACCTTAGAGTTTCAATGCAAAATGTATCTTTTCAAAGCAGAACATACCGTTTCAAAGCAGAACTTAGTCTTTCAATGCAGATCTTAGTCTTTCATTGCAGAACTTAGCGTTTTAAATTATAACTTATTGTTTCAATGCAGACATTAGCGTTTCAATGCAGAACTTCACCTTTCAATGCAGAACGTACCTTTTCAAAGCAGAATTTAGTGTTTCATTGCAGAGCTAAGCGATTCATGTAAGAACTTACCATTTCAAAGCAGAACAGTATCATTCAGAACTCATCATTTCAAAGCAGAACTTAGCGATTCAATGCTGAAATTACTGTTTCAATGCAGAACTTAGCGTTTCATTGCAGAACAGAGCGTTTCAATGCAGAACTTAGCGTTTCAATGCAGAGCTTAGCTTTTCAATGTAGAACTTTAGAGTTTCAATGCAGAACTTAGCTTTTCAATGCAGAAATTACTGTATCAAAGCAGAACTTAGCGTTTCAATGCAGAACGTAGCGTTTAAATGTAGAACTTTAGAGTTTCAATGCAAAACATAGCGTTTCAATGGAGAACTTAGCGTTTCAATGCACGCCTTAGCCTTTCAATGCAGATCTTTTTCAATTCAAAGCAGAACGTAGCGTTTCAATGCAGAACAGAGTGTTTCAATGCAGAGCTTAGCCTTTCAAGGGAGAACTTACCGTTTCAATTCAGAAATCAGTGTGACAATGCAGAACTTAGTCTTTCAATGCAGAACTTAGCGATTCAAATTAGAACTTATTGTTTCAATGCAGACATTCGCGTTTCAATGCATAACGTACCTTTTCAAAGCAGAATTTAGTGTTTCAATGGAGAGCTTAGCGTTTCATTGCAGAGCTTAGTTTTTCAAGTGAGAACTTACAATTTCAAAGCAGAACTTAGCATTTCAAGTGAGAATTTACCGTTTCAAAGCAGAACTTAGCGCTTTAATGCAGAAATTACTGTTTCAATGCGGAACTTAGCGTTTCAATGCAGAAAGTAGCGATTCAATGCAGAACTTAGTGTTTCAATGTGGAAGTTAGCATTTCAACGCGGAACTTAGCGTTTCAATGCAAAATGTACCGTTTCAAAGCAGAACTTAGAGTTTCAATGCAGAACTTAGCGTTTCAATGCAGAGCTTAGCGTTTCAATGTAAAACTTTAGAGTTTCAATGCAGAACTAATCTTTTCCATGCAGAACTAAGGGTTTCAATTCAGAACTTACCGTTGGAATGCAGAAGTTAGCGTTTCAATGCAGAACTTTGCGTTTCAATGTAGAATGTAGTGTTTCAGATTAAAAAATAGTGTTTCAAAGCAAAAATTAGCGTTTCAAAGCAAAAATTAGCGTTTCAACGCATAACTTATTGTTTCAATACAGACCTTAGCGTTTCGAAGCAGAACTTAGTGTTTCAATGCAGATCTTAGCGTTTCAGTGCAGAACTTATTGTTTCACTGGAGACTTTAGAGTTTCAATGTAGAACTTTTGCGTTTCAATGCACGTCTTTGAGTTTCCATGCAGAACTTAGCGTTTCAATGCAGAATGTACTGTTTCAAAGCAGAACTTAGTCTTTCAATGCAGAGCTTAGCGTTTCAAGTAATAACTTACCGTTTCAATTCAGAAATCAGCGTTACAATGCAGAACTTAGCCTTTCAATGGAGAACGTAGTCTTTCATTGCAGAACTTAGCGTTTCAAATTAGAACTTGTTGTTTCAATGCAGACATTAGCGTTTCAATGTAGAACTTCGCCTTTCAATGCAGAACGTACCTTTTCAAAGCAGAACATAGCGTTTCAATGCACAGCTTAGCGTTTCATTGCAGAGCTTAGCGTTTCAAGTGAGAATTTACCATTTCAAAGCAGAATTTGGCGTTTCATTGCAGAAGTTACCGTTTCAAAGCAGAACTTAGTGTTTCAGTGCGGAAATTACTGTTTCAATGCAGAACTTAGCGTTTCAATGCAGAACAGAGCATTTCAATGCAGAACTTAGCGTTTCAATGCAGGACCTTGCGTTTCAATGCAAAATGTACCGTTTCAAAGCAGAACTTAGAGTTTCAATGCAGAATTTAGCATTTCAAGGCAGAGCTTAGCTTTCCAATGTAGAACTTTAGAATTTCAATGCAGAACTAAGCTTTTCAATTCAGAAATTACTGTATCAAAGCAGAACTTAGTGTTTCAATGCAGAGCTTAGCCTTTGAATGCATAACATAGTGTTTCAATGCAAAACATAGCATTTCAATGGAGAACTTAGCCTTTCAATGCAGATCTTATTCATTTCAAAGCAGAACGTAGCGTTTCAATGCAGAACTTCGCCTTTCAATGCAGAACGTACCTTTTCAAAGCAGAATTCTGTGTTTCAATGCAGAGCTTAGCGTTTCAAGTGAGAACTTACCGTCTCAATGCAGAATGTACTGTTTCAAAGCAGAACATACCGTTTCAAAGCAGAGAGGAGTCTTTCAATGCAGAACGTATTTTTTCATTGAAAAACTTAGCGTTTCAAATTAGAACTTATTGTTTCAATGCGGACATTAGCGTTTCAATGCATGCCTTCGCCTTTCAACGCAGAACGTACCTTTTCAAAGCCGAATTTAGTGTTTCAATGCAGAGCTTAGCGTTTCATTGCAGAGCTTAGCGCTACAAGTGATAACTTACCGTTTCAATGCAAAACTTAGCGTTTCAATGCAGAACTTAGCGTTTCAATGCAGAACATAGCGCTTCAATGCAGAGATAGCGTTTCAATGCAGAACTTAGCCTTTCAATGCAGAACTTTTTGTTTCAATGCAGACATTAACGTTTCAATGCACAACTTAGCGTTACAGTGCAGAACTTAGTGTTTCAATGCGGAACTTAACATTTCAATGTGGAACTTAGCGTTTCAATGCAAAATGTACCGTGTCAAAGCAGAACTTAGTGTTTCAATGCAGAACTTAGCGTTTCAATGCAGAGCTTAGCGTTTCAATGTAGAACTTTAGTGTTTCAATGCAGAACCAATCTTTTCCATGCTGAACTAAGCGTTTCAATTCAGAACTTACCATTGGAATGCAGAAGTTAGCGTTTCAATGAAGAACTTTGCTTTTCAATGTAGACTTTAGTGTTTCAGATTAAAAAAAAAAAGTGTTTCAATGCAGAAATCAGCGTTTCAATGCATAACTTAGCGTTTCAAAGGACAACTTGCTGTTTCGATGCAGACCTTAGTGTTTGAAAGCAGAACTTAGTGTTTCAATGCAGATCTTAGCTTTTCAGTGCAGAACTTATTGTTTCACTGGAGACCTTAGAGTTTCAATGCAAAATGTATCTTTTCAAAGCAGAACATACCGTTTCAAAGCAGAACTTAGTCTTTCAATGCAGATCTTAGTCTTTCATTGCAGAACTTAGCGTTTTAAATTATAACTTATTGTTTCAATGCAGACATTAGCGTTTCAATGCAGAACTTCACCTTTCAATGCAGAACGTACCTTTTCAAAGCAGAATTTAGTGTTTCATTGCAGAGCTAAGCGATTCATGTAAGAACTTACCATTTCAAAGCAGAACAGTATCATTCAGAACTCATCATTTCAAAGCAGAACTTAGCGATTCAATGCTGAAATTACTGTTTCAATGCAGAACTTAGCGTTTCATTGCAGAACAGAGCGTTTCAATGCAGAACTTCGCGTTTCAATGCAGAGCTTAGCTTTTCAATGTAGAACTTTAGAGTTTCAATGCAGAACTTAGCTTTTCAATGCAGAAATTACTGTATCAAAGCAGAACTTAGCGTTTCAATGCAGAACGTAGCGTTTAAATGTAGAACTTTAGAGTTTCAATGCAAAACATAGCGTTTCAATGGAGAACTTAGCGTTTCAATGCACGCCTTAGCCTTTCAATGCAGATCTTTTTCAATTTAAAGCAGAACGTAGCGTTTCAATGCAGAACAGAGTGTTTCAATGCAGAATGTACCTTTCAATGAAGAACTTAGCGTTTCAATGTGGAACAGAGCGTTTCAATGCTGAATGTACCTTTCAATGCAGAACTTGGCGTTTCAATGCAGAAATTAGTGTTTCAATGTAGAACTTTAGAGTTCCAATGCACTACTTAGCGTTTCAATGCAGAACATAGCGTTTCAATTCAGTACTAACTGTTTTAATGCAGAGCTTAGCGTTTCAGTGCAGAACTTAGCGTTTCTGATTACAACTTATTGTTTCAATGCAGACATCAGCGTTTCAATGCATAACTTAGCGTTTCAAAGGAGAACTTATTGTTACAATGCAGACATTAACGTTTCAATGCAGAACTTAGCGTTTCGATGTAGAACTTAGCGTTTCAATGTAGAACTTAGCGTTTCAGATTACAACTTATTGTTTCAATGCAGTCCTTAGCGTTTCAATGCAGAACTTACCATTTCAAAGGAGAACTTAGGGTTTCAGATTACAACTTACTGTTTCAATGCAGACATTAGCGTTTCAATGCAGAACTTAGCGTTTCAAAGGAGAACTTAGCGTTTCAGATTACAACTTATGATTCAGACAAAACTCCAGGAACAAACTTGCCAACAAAGTTTTCAAGCTGACAAGCAGGTATTCTTTATTGCGGCGCCGGGAGACACAGTGGATAGCTCCTCCTGACGTGTGTCTCCCTGTTGCTCCACAAGCTGTCCTTATATAGTCCCTGGGCATACATACATAACGTCATTTTCCAGAAAGTTCCCCGCATGCGTACAGAATTGTGGTGGTGGTCTCTGAGGGTCGTTTACTTCTTCCAACAATCTTCATTACTTCTGGCAGCCTTTGGAGCACGCGCAGTAGATGCTCATACCAGTTTAATTGGTTCCTTAGCACAGGAGACATAATAATCCTCCTATCCTCCTACTTATCGGTTAGTTTAACTGTAGCCCACGCTGGACACCTGCCATTCCCAGTTACTCCTTATCCCTGTGTCCTGTTCCTCTAGACTGTTTTTCTTAAAACTCTGTCAACTATAACAATTTATCTTCTACAAGAATGCTCAGTGTGTTCTCTAGCTGCACTCTATATTTTTTTCAATGTATCATGCACTTTAGTGATTTTCCATTGCTTCTGTTACAAAGCCATCAAACTTAACATTACTTAAAACTGATTCTAAAGGTTTGTATATTCCATTTTGTGATTTTTCTGTCCCCCTTGTTACACTTACTGTTTCAATGCAGAAATTAGCGTTACAATGTAGAAATTAACGTTTCAACGCAGAAAAAAGCATTTCAATGGAGAACGTAGCGTTTCAACGCAGAAATTACCGTTTCAAAGCAGAACTTAGTCTTTCAATGCAGAGCTTAGCTTTTCAATGCAGAGCTTAGCGTTTCATATGAGAACTTACCGTTTCAATTCAGAAATTAGTGTGACAATGCAGAACTTAGTCTTTCATTGCAGAACTTAGCGTTTCAAATTAGAACTTATTGTTTCAATGCAGACATTAACGTTTCAATGCAGGACTGAGCGTTTCAAAGGAGAACTTACAGTTTCAATGCAGACCTTAGCATTTCAATGTAGAACTTTAATGTTTCAATGCACAACTTGGAGTTTGAATGTAGAATGTACCGTTTCAAAGCAGAACTTAGTCTTTCAATGCAGATCTTAGTCTTTCATTGCAGAACTTAGCGTTTCAAATTAGAACTTATTGTTTCAATGCAGCCATTAGCGTTTCAATGCAGAACTTCGCCTTTCAATGCAGAACGTACCTTTTCAAAGCAGAATTTAGTGTTTCAATGGAGAGCTTAGCGTTTCATTGCAGAGCTTAGCGTTTCAAAGCAGAACTTACCATTTCAAAGCAGAACTTAGCGTTTCAATGCAGAAATTATGGCTTCAATGCAGAACTTAGCGTTTCAATGCAGAACAGAGAGTTTCAATGCAGAGCTTAGCCTTTCAAGGGAGAACTTACCGTTTCAATTCAGAAATCAGTGTGACAATGCAGAACTTAGTCTTTCAATGCAGAACTTAGCGATTCAAATTAGAACTTATTGTTTCAATGCAGACATTCGCGTTTCAATGCATAACGTACCTTTTCAAAGCAGAATTTAGTGTTTCAATGGAGAGCTTAGCGTTTCATTGCAGAGCTTAGTTTTTCAAGTGAGAACTTACAATTTCAAAGCAGAACTTAGCATTTCAAGTGAGAATTTACCGTTTCAAAGCAGAACTTAGCGCTTTAATGCAGAAATTACTGTTTCAATGCGGAACTTAGCGTTTCAATGCAGAAAGTAGCGATTCAATGCAGAACTTAGTGTTTCAATGTGGAAGTTAGCATTTCAACGCGGAACTTAGCGTTTCAATGCAAAATGTACCGTTTCAAAGCAGAACTTAGAGTTTCAATGCAGAACTTAGCGTTTCAATGCAGAGCTTAGCGTTTCAATGTAAAACATTAGAATTTCAATGCAGAACTAAGCTTTTCAATTCAGAAATTACTGTATCAAAGCAGAACTTAGTGTTTCAATGCAGAGCTTAGCCTTTGAATGCATAACATAGTGTTTCAATGCAAAACATAGCATTTCAATGGAGAACTTAGCCTTTCAATGCAGATCTTATTCATTTCAAAGCAGAACGTAGCGTTTCAATGCAGAACTTCGCCTTTCAATGCAGAACGTACCTTTTCAAAGCAGAATTCTGTGTTTCAATGCAGAGCTTAGCGTTTCAAGTGAGAACTTACCGTCTCAATGCAGAATGTACTGTTTCAAAGCAGAACATACCGTTTCAAAGCAGAGAGGAGTCTTTCAATGCAGAACGTATTTTTTCATTGAAAAACTTAGCGTTTCAAATTAGAACTTATTGTTTCAATGCCGACATTAGCGTTTCAATGCATGCCTTCGCCTTTCAACGCAGAACGTACCTTTTCAAAGCCGAATTTAGTGTTTCAATGCAGAGCTTAGCGTTTCATTGCAGAGCTTAGCGTTACAAGTGATAACTTACCGTTTCAATGCAAAACTTAGCGTTTCAATGCAGAACTTAGCGTTTCAATGCAGAACATAGCGCTTCAATGCAGAGATAGCGTTTCAATGCAGAACTTTGCCTTTCAATGCAGAACTTTTTGTTTCAATGCAGACATTAGCGTTTCAATGCACAACTTAGCGTTACAGTGCAGAACTTAGTGTTTCAATGCGGAAGTTAGCATTTCAATGTGGAACTTAGCGTTTCAATGCAAAATGTACCGTGTCAAAGCAGAACTTAGTGTTTCAATGCAGAACTTAGCGTTTCAATGCAGAGCTTAGCGTTTCAATGTAGAACTTTAGTGTTTCAATGCAGAACCAATCTTTTCCATGCTGAACTAAGCGTTTCAATTCAGAACTTACCATTGGAATGCAGAAGTTAGCGTTTCAATGCAGAACTTTGCGTTTCAATGTAGACTTTAGTGTTTCAGATTAAAAAAAAAAAAGTGTTTCAATGCAGAAATCAGCGTTTCAATGCATAACTTAGCGTTTCAAAGGACAACTTGCTGTTTCGATGCAGACCTTAGTGTTTGAAAGCAGAACTTAGTGTTTCAATGCAGATCTTAGCGTTTCAGTGCAGAACTTATTGTTTCACTGGAGACCTTAGAGTTTCCATGCAAAATGTATCTTTTCAAAGCAGAACATACCGTTTCAAAGCAGAACTTAGTCTTTCAATGCAGATCTTAGTCTTTCATTGCAGAACTTAGCGTTTTAAATTATAACTTATTGTTTCAATGCAGACATTAGCGTTTCAATGCAGAACTTCACCTTTCAATGCAGAACGTACCTTTTCAAAGCAGAATTTAGTGTTTCATTGCAGAGCTAAGCGATTCATGTAAGAACTTACCATTTCAAAGCAGAACAGTATCATTCAGAACTCATCATTTCAAAGCAGAACTTAGCGATTCAATGCTGAAATTACTGTTTCAATGCAGAACTTAGCGTTTCATTGCAGAACAGAGCGTTTCAATGCAGAACTTAGCGTTTCAATGCAGAGCTTAGCTTTTCAATGTAGAACTTTAGAGTTTCAATGCAGAACTTAGCTTTTCAATGCAGAAATTACTGTATCAAAGCAGAACTTAGCGTTTCAATGCAGAACGTAGCGTTTAAATGTAGAACTTTACAGTTTCAATGCAAAACATAGCGTTTCAATGGAGAACTTAGCGTTTCAATGCACGCCTTAGCCTTTCAATGCAGATCTTTTTCAATTCAAAGCAGAACGTAGCGTTTCAATGCAGAACAGAGTGTTTCAATGCAGAATGTACCTTTCAATGAAGAACTTAGCGTTTCAATGTGGAACAGAGCGTTTCAATGCTGAATGTACCTTTCAATGCAGAACTTGGCGTTTCAATGCAGAAATTAGTGTTTCAATGTAGAACTTTAGAGTTCCAATGCACTACTTAGCGTTTCAATGCAGAACATAGCGTTTCAATTCAGTACTAACTGTTTTAATGCAGAGCTTAGCGTTTCAGTGCAGAACTTAGCGTTTCTGATTACAACTTATTGTTTCAATGCAGACATCAGCGTTTCAATGCATAACTTAGCGTTTCAAAGGAGAACTTATTGTTACAATGCAGACATTAACGTTTCAATGCAGAACTTAGCGTTTCGATGTAGAACTTAGCGTTTCAATGTAGAACTTAGCGTTTCAGATTACAACTTATTGTTTCAATGCAGTCCTTAGCGTTTCAATGCAGAACTTACCATTTCAAAGGAGAACTTAGGGTTTCAGATTACAACTTACTGTTTCAATGCAGACATTAGCGTTTCAATGCAGAACTTAGCGTTTCAAAGGAGAACTTAGCGTTTCAGATTACAACTTATGATTCAGACAAAACTCCAGGAACAAACTTGCCAACAAAGTTTTCAAGCTGACAAGCAGGTATTCTTTATTGCGGCGCCGGGAGACACAGTGGATAGCTCCTCCTGACGTGTGTCTCCCTGTTGCTCCACAAGCTGTCCTTATATAGTCCCTGGGCATACATACATAACGTCATTTTCCAGAAAGTTCCCCGCATGCGTACAGAATTGTGGTGGTGGTCTCTGAGGGTCGTTTACTTCTTCCAACAATCTTCATTACTTCTGGCAGCCTTTGGAGCACGCGCAGTAGATGCTCATACCAGTTTAATTGGTTCCTTAGCACAGGAGACATAATAATCCTCCTATCCTCCTACTTATCGGTTAGTTTAACTGTAGCCCACGCTGGACACCTGCCATTCCCAGTTACTCCTTATCCCTGTGTCCTGTTCCTCTAGACTGTTTTTCTTAAAACTCTGTCAACTATAACAATTTATCTTCTACAAGAATGCTCAGTGTGTTCTCTAGCTGCACTCTATATTTTTTTCAATGTATCATGCACTTTAGTGATTTTCCATTGCTTCTGTTACAAAGCCATCAAACTTAACATTACTTAAAACTGATTCTAAAGGTTTGTATATTCCATTTTGTGATTTTTCTGTCCCCCTTGTTACACTTACTGTTTCAATGCAGAAATTAGCGTTACAATGTAGAAATTAACGTTTCAACGCAGAAAAAAGCATTTCAATGGAGAACGTAGCGTTTCAACGCAGAAATTACCGTTTCAAAGCAGAACTTAGTCTTTCAATGCAGAGCTTAGCTTTTCAATGCAGAGCTTAGCGTTTCATATGAGAACTTACCGTTTCAATTCAGAAATTAGTGTGACAATGCAGAACTTAGTCTTTCATTGCAGAACTTAGCGTTTCAAATTAGAACTTATTGTTTCAATGCAGACATTAACGTTTCAATGCAGGACTGAGCGTTTCAAAGGAGAACTTACAGTTTCAATGCAGACCTTAGCATTTCAATGTAGAACTTTAATGTTTCAATGCACAACTTGGAGTTTGAATGTAGAATGCACCGTTTCAAAGCAGAACTTAGTCTTTCAATGCAGATCTTAGTCTTTCATTGCAGAACTTAGCGTTTCAAATTAGAACTTACTGTTTCAATGCAGCCATTAGCGTTTCAATGCAGAACTTCGCCTTTCAATGCAGAACGTACCTTTTCAAAGCAGAATTTAGTGTTTCAATGGAGAGCTTAGCGTTTCATTGCAGAGCTTAGCGTTTCAAAGCAGAACTTACCATTTCAAAGCAGAACTTAGCGTTTCAATGCAGAAATTATGGCTTCAATGCAGAACTTAGCGTTTCAATGCAGAACAGAGAGTTTCAATGCAGAGCTTAGCCTTTCAAGGGAGAACTTACCGTTTCAATTCAGAAATCAGTGTGACAATGCAGAACTTAGTCTTTCATAGCAGAACTTAGCGATTCAAATTAGAACTTATTGTTTCAATGCAGACATTCGCGTTTCAATGCATAACGTACCTTTTCAAAGCAGAATTTAGTGTTTCAATGGAGAGCTTAGCGTTTCATTGCAGAGCTTAGTTTTTCAAGTGAGAACTTACAATTTCAAAGCAGAACTTAGCATTTCAAGTGAGAATTTACCGTTTCAAAGCAGAACTTAGCGCTTTAATGCAGAAATTACTGTTTCAATGCGGAACTTAGCGTTTCAATGCAGAAAGTAGCGATTCAATGCAGAACTTAGTGTTTCAATGTGGAAGTTAGCATTTCAACGCGGAACTTAGCGTTTCAATGCAAAATGTACCGTTTCAAAGCAGAACTTAGAGTTTCAATGCAGAACTTAGCGTTTCAATGCAGAGCTTAGCGTTTCAATGTAAAACATTAGAATTTCAATGCAGAACTAAGCTTTTCAATTCAGAAATTACTGTATCAAAGCAGAACTTAGTGTTTCAATGCAGAGCTTAGCCTTTGAATGCATAACATAGTGTTTCAATGCAAAACATAGCATTTCAATGGAGAACTTAGCCTTTCAATGCAGATCTTATTCATTTCAAAGCAGAACGTAGCGTTTCAATGCAGAACTTCGCCTTTCAATGCAGAACGTACCTTTTCAAAGCAGAATTCTGTGTTTCAATGCAGAGCTTAGCGTTTCAAGTGAGAACTTACCGTCTCAATGCAGAATGTACTGTTTCAAAGCAGAACATACCGTTTCAAAGCAGAGAGGAGTCTTTCAATGCAGAACGTATTTTTTCATTGAAAAACTTAGCGTTTCAAATTAGAACTTATTGTTTCAATGCGGACATTAGCGTTTCAATGCATGCCTTCGCCTTTCAACGCAGAACGTACCTTTTCAAAGCCGAATTTAGTGTTTCAATGCAGAGCTTAGCGTTTCATTGCAGAGCTTAGCGTTACAAGTGATAACTTACCGTTTCAATGCAAAACTTAGCGTTTCAATGCAGAACTTAGCGTTTCAATGCAGAACATAGCGCTTCAATGCAGAGATAGCGTTTCAATGCAGAACTTTGCCTTTCAATGCAGAACTTTTTGTTTCAATGCAGACATTAGCGTTTCAATGCACAACTTAGCGTTACAGTGCAGAACTTAGTGTTTCAATGCGGAAGTTAGCATTTCAATGTGGAACTTAGCGTTTCAATGCAAAATGTACCGTGTCAAAGCAGAACTTAGTGTTTCAATGCAGAACTTAGCGTTTCAATGCAGAGCTTAGCGTTTCAATGTAGAACTTTAGTGTTTCAATGCAGAACCAATCTTTTCCATGCTGAACTAAGCGTTTCAATTCAGAACTTACCATTGGAATGCAGAAGTTAGCGTTTCAATGCAGAACTTTGCGTTTCAATGTAGACTTTAGTGTTTCAGATTAAAAAAAAAAAGTGTTTCAATGCAGAAATCAGCGTTTCAATGCATAACTTAGCGTTTCAAAGGACAACTTGCTGTTTCGATGCAGACCTTAGTGTTTGAAAGCAGAACTTAGTGTTTCAATGCAGATCTTAGCGTTTCAGTGCAGAACTTATTGTTTCACTGGAGACCTTAGAGTTTCAATGCAAAATGTATCTTTTCAAAGCAGAACATACCGTTTCAAAGCAGAACTTAGTCTTTCAATGCAGATCTTAGTCTTTCATTGCAGAACTTAGCGTTTTAAATTATAACTTATTGTTTCAATGCAGACATTAGCGTTTCAATGCAGAACTTCACCTTTCAATGCAGAACGTACCTTTTCAAAGCAGAATTTAGTGTTTCATTGCAGAGCTAATCGATTCATGTAAGAACTTACCATTTCAAAGCAGAACAGTATCATTCAGAACTCATCATTTCAAAGCAGAACTTAGCGATTCAATGCTGAAATTACTGTTTCAATGCAGAACTTAGCGTTTCATTGCAGAACAGAGCGTTTCAATGCAGAACTTAGCGTTTCAATGCAGAGCTTAGCTTTTCAATGTAGAACTTTAGAGTTTCAATGCAGAACTTAGCTTTTCAATGCAGAAATTACTGTATCAAAGCAGAACTTAGCGTTTCAATGCAGAACGTAGCGTTTAAATGTAGAACTTTAGAGTTTCAATGCAAAACATAGCGTTTCAATGGAGAACTTAGCGTTTCAATGCACGCCTTAGCCTTTCAATGCAGATCTTTTTCAATTCAAAGCAGAACGTAGCGTTTCAATGCAGAACAGAGTGTTTCAATGCAGAATGTACCTTTCAATGAAGAACTTAGCGTTTCAATGTGGAACAGAGCGTTTCAATGCTGAATGTACCTTTCAATGCAGAACTTGGCGTTTCAATGCAGAAATTAGTGTTTCAATGTAGAACTTTAGAGTTCCAATGCACTACTTAGCGTTTCAATGCAGAACATAGCGTTTCAATTCAGTACTAACTGTTTTAATGCAGAGCTTAGCGTTTCAGTGCAGAACTTAGCGTTTCTGATTACAACTTATTGTTTCAATGCAGACATCAGCGTTTCAATGCATAACTTAGCGTTTCAAAGGAGAACTTATTGTTACAATGCAGACATTAATGTTTCAATGCAGAACTTAGCGTTTCGATGTAGAACTTAGCGTTTCAATGTAGAACTTAGCGTTTCAGATTACAACTTATTGTTTCAATGCAGTCCTTAGCGTTTCAATGCAGAACTTACCATTTCAAAGGAGAACTTAGGGTTTCAGATTACAACTTACTGTTTCAATGCAGACATTAGCGTTTCAATGCAGAACTTAGCGTTTCAAAGGAGAACTTAGCGTTTCAGATTACAACTTATGATTCAGACAAAACTCCAGGAACAAACTTGCCAACAAAGTTTTCAAGCTGACAAGCAGGTATTCTTTATTGCGGCGCCGGGAGACACAGTGGATAGCTCCTCCTGACGTGTGTCTCCCTGTTGCTCCACAAGCTGTCCTTATATAGTCCCTGGGCATACATACATAACGTCATTTTCCAGAAAGTTCCCCGCATGCGTACAGAATTGTGGTGGTGGTCTCTGAGGGTCGTTTACTTCTTCCAACAATCTTCATTACTTCTGGCAGCCTTTGGAGCACGCGCAGTAGATGCTCATACCAGTTTAATTGGTTCCTTAGCACAGGAGACATAATAATCCTCCTATCCTCCTACTTATCGGTTAGTTTAACTGTAGCCCACGCTGGACACCTGCCATTCCCAGTTACTCCTTATCCCTGTGTCCTGTTCCTCTAGACTGTTTTTCTTAAAACTCTGTCAACTATAACAATTTATCTTCTACAAGAATGCTCAGTGTGTTCTCTAGCTGCACTCTATATTTTTTTCAATGTATCATGCACTTTAGTGATTTTCCATTGCTTCTGTTACAAAGCCATCAAACTTAACATTACTTAAAACTGATTCTAAAGGTTTGTATATTCCATTTTGTGATTTTTCTGTCCCCCTTGTTACACTTACTGTTTCAATGCAGAAATTAGCGTTACAATGTAGAAATTAACGTTTCAACGCAGAAAAAAGCATTTCAATGGAGAACGTAGCGTTTCAACGCAGAAATTACCGTTTCAAAGCAGAACTTAGTCTTTCAATGCAGAGCTTAGCTTTTCAATGCAGAGCTTAGCGTTTCATATGAGAACTTACCGTTTCAATTCAGAAATTAGTGTGACAATGCAGAACTTAGTCTTTCATTGCAGAACTTAGCGTTTCAAATTAGAACTTATTGTTTCAATGCAGACATTAACGTTTCAATGCAGGACTGAGCGTTTCAAAGGAGAACTTACAGTTTCAATGCAGACCTTAGCATTTCAATGTAGAACTTTAATGTTTCAATGCACAACTTGGAGTTTGAATGTAGAATGCACCGTTTCAAAGCAGAACTTAGTCTTTCAATGCAGATCTTAGTCTTTCATTGCAGAACTTAGCGTTTCAAATTAGAACTTACTGTTTCAATGCAGCCATTAGCGTTTCAATGCAGAACTTCGCCTTTCAATGCAGAACGTACCTTTTCAAAGCAGAATTTAGTGTTTCAATGGAGAGCTTAGCGTTTCATTGCAGAGCTTAGCGTTTCAAAGCAGAACTTACCATTTCAAAGCAGAACTTAGCGTTTCAATGCAGAAATTATGGCTTCAATGCAGAACTTAGCGTTTCAATGCAGAACAGAGAGTTTCAATGCAGAGCTTAGCCTTTCAAGGGAGAACTTACCGTTTCAATTCAGAAATCAGTGTGACAATGCAGAACTTAGTCTTTCATAGCAGAACTTAGCGATTCAAATTAGAACTTATTGTTTCAATGCAGACATTCGCGTTTCAATGCATAACGTACCTTTTCAAAGCAGAATTTAGTGTTTCAATGGAGAGCTTAGCGTTTCATTGCAGAGCTTAGTTTTTCAAGTGAGAACTTACAATTTCAAAGCAGAACTTAGCATTTCAAGTGAGAATTTACCGTTTCAAAGCAGAACTTAGCGCTTTAATGCAGAAATTACTGTTTCAATGCGGAACTTAGCGTTTCAATGCAGAAAGTAGCGATTCAATGCAGAACTTAGTGTTTCAATGTGGAAGTTAGCATTTCAACGCGGAACTTAGCGTTTCAATGCAAAATGTACCGTTTCAAAGCAGAACTTAGAGTTTCAGTGCAGAACTTAGCGTTTCAATGCAGAGCTTAGCGTTTCAATGTAAAACTTTAGAGTTTCAATGCAGAACTAATCTTTTCCATGCAGAACTAAGGGTTTCAATTCAGAACTTACCGTTGGAATGCAGAAGTTAGCGTTTCAATGCAGAACTTTGCGTTTCAATGTAGAATGTAGTGTTTCAGATTAAAAAATAGTGTTTCAAAGCAAAAATTAGCGTTTCAAAGCAAAAATTAGCGTTTCAACGCATAACTTATTGTTTCAATACAGACCTTAGCGTTTCGAAGCAGAACTTAGTGTTTCAATGCAGATCTTAGCGTTTCAGTGCAGAACTTATTGTTTCACTGGAGACTTTAGAGTTTCAATGTAGAACTTTTGCGTTTCAATGCACGTCTTTGAGTTTCCATGCAGAACTTAGCGTTTCAATGCAGAATGTACTGTTTCAAAGCAGAACTTAGTCTTTCAATGCAGAGCTTAGCGTTTCAAGTAATAACTTACCGTTTCAATTCAGAAATTAGCGTTACAATGCAGAACTTAGCCTTTCAATGGAGAACGTAGTCTTTCATTGCAGAACTTAGCGTTTCAAATTAGAACTTGTTGTTTCAATGCAGACATTAGCGTTTCAATGTAGAACTTCGCCTTTCAATGCAGAACGTACCTTTTCAAAGCAGAACATAGCGTTTCAATGCACAGCTTAGCGTTTCATTGCAGAGCTTAGCGTTTCAAGTGAGAATTTACCGTTTCAAAGCAGAATTTGGCGTTTCATTGCAGAAGTTACCGTTTCAAAGCAGAACTTAGTGTTTCAGTGCGGAAATTACTGTTTCAATGCAGAACTTAGCGTTTCAATGCAGAACAGAGCATTTCAATGCAGAACTTAGCGTTTCAATGCAGGACCTTGCGTTTCAATGCAAAATGTACCGTTTCAAAGCAGAACTTAGTGTTTCAATGCAGAATTTAGCATTTCAAGGCAGAGCTTAGCTTTCCAATGTAGAACTTTAGAATTTCAATGCAGAACTAAGCTTTTCAATTCAGAAATTACTGTATCAAAGCAGAACTTAGTGTTTCAATGCAGAGCTTAGCCTTTGAATGCATAACATAGTGTTTCAATGCAAAACATAGCATTTCAATGGAGAACTTAGCCTTTCAATGCAGATCTTATTCATTTCAAAGCAGAACGTAGCGTTTCAATGCAGAACTTCGCCTTTCAATGCAGAACGTACCTTTTCAAAGCAGAATTCTGTGTTTCAATGCAGAGCTTAGCGTTTCAAGTGAGAACTTACCGTCTCAATGCAGAATGTACTGTTTCAAAGCAGAACATACCGTTTCAAAGCAGAGAGGAGTCTTTCAATGCAGAACGTATTTTTTCATTGAAAAACTTAGCGTTTCAAATTAGAACTTATTGTTTCAATGCGGACATTAGCGTTTCAATGCATGCCTTCGCCTTTCAACGCAGAACGTACCTTTTCAAAGCCAAATTTAGTGTTTCAATGCAGAGCTTAGCGTTTCATTGCAGAGCTTAGCGTTACAAGTGATAACTTACCGTTTCAATGCAAAACTTAGCGTTTCAATGCAGAACTTAGCGTTTCAATGCAGAACATAGCGCTTCAATGCAGAGATAGCGTTTCAATGCAGAACTTAGCCTTTCAATGCAGAACTTTTTGTTTCAATGCAGACATTAACGTTTCAATGCACAACTTAGCGTTACAGTGCAGAACTTAGTGTTTCAATGCGGAACTTAACATTTCAATGTGGAACTTAGCGTTTCAATGCAAAATGTACCGTGTCAAAGCAGAACTTAGTGTTTCAATGCAGAACTTAGCGTTTCAATGCAGAGGTTAGCGTTTCAATGTAGAACTTTAGTGTTTCAATGCAGAACCAATCTTTTCCATGCTGAACTAAGCGTTTCAATTCAGAACTTACCATTGGAATGCAGAAGTTAGCGTTTCAATGCAGAACTTTGCGTTTCAATGTAGACTTTAGTGTTTCAGATTAAAAAAAAAAGTGTTTCAATGCAGAAATCAGCGTTTCAATGCATAACTTAGCGTTTCAAAGGACAACTTGCTGTTTCGATGCAGACCTTAGTGTTTGAAAGCAGAACTTAGTGTTTCAATGCAGATCTTAGCGTTTCAGTGCAGAACTTATTGTTTCACTGGAGACCTTAGAGTTTCAATGCAAAATGTATCTTTTCAAAGCAGAACATACCGTTTCAAAGCAGAACTTAGTCTTTCAATGCAGATCTTAGTCTTTCATTGCAGAACTTAGCGTTTTAAATTATAACTTATTGTTTCAATGCAGACATTAGCGTTTCAATGCAGAACTTCACCTTTCAATGCAGAACGTACCTTTTCAAAGCAGAATTTAGTGTTTCATTGCAGAGCTAAGCGATTCATGTAAGAACTTACCATTTCAAAGCAGAACAGTATCATTCAGAACTCATCATTTCAAAGCAGAACTTAGCGATTCAATGCTGAAATTACTGTTTCAATGCAGAACTTAGCGTTTCATTGCAGAACAGAGCGTTTCAATGCAGAACTTAGCGTTTCAATGCAGAGCTTAGCTTTTCAATGTAGAACTTTAGAGTTTCAATGCAGAACTTAGCTTTTCAATGCAGAAATTACTGTATCAAAGCAGAACTTAGCGTTTCAATGCAGAACGTAGCGTTTAAATGTAGAACTTTAGAGTTTCAATGCAAAACATAGCGTTTCAATGGAGAACTTAGCGTTTCAATGCACGCCTTAGCCTTTCAATGCAGATCTTTTTCAATTCAAAGCAGAACGTAGCGTTTCAATGCAGAACAGAGTGTTTCAATGCAGAATGTACCTTTCAATGAAGAACTTAGCGTTTCAATGTGGAACAGAGCGTTTCAATGCTGAATGTACCTTTCAATGCAGAACTTGGCGTTTCAATGCAGAAATTAGTGTTTCAATGTAGAACTTTAGAGTTCCAATGCACTACTTAGCGTTTCAATGCAGAACATAGCGTTTCAATTCAGTACTAACTGTTTTAATGCAGAGCTTAGCGTTTCAGTGCAGAACTTAGCGTTTCTGATTACAACTTATTGTTTCAATGCAGACATCAGCGTTTCAATGCATAACTTAGCGTTTCAAAGGAGAACTTATTGTTACAATGCAGACATTAACGTTTCAATGCAGAACTTAGCGTTTCGATGTAGAACTTAGCGTTTCAATGTAGAACTTAGCGTTTCAGATTACAACTTATTGTTTCAATGCAGTCCTTAGCGTTTCAATGCAGAACTTACCATTTCAAAGGAGAACTTAGGGTTTCAGATTACAACTTACTGTTTCAATGCAGACATTAGCGTTTCAATGCAGAACTTAGCGTTTCAAAGGAGAACTTAGCGTTTCAGATTACAACTTATGATTCAGACAAAACTCCAGGAACAAACTTGCCAACAAAGTTTTCAAGCTGACAAGCAGGTATTCTTTATTGCGGCGCCGGGAGACACAGTGGATAGCTCCTCCTGACGTGTGTCTCCCTGTTGCTCCACAAGCTGTCCTTATATAGTCCCTGGGCATACATACATAACGTCATTTTCCAGAAAGTTCCCCGCATGCGTACAGAATTGTGGTGGTGGTCTCTGAGGGTCGTTTACTTCTTCCAACAATCTTCATTACTTCTGGCAGCCTTTGGAGCACGCGCAGTAGATGCTCATACCAGTTTAATTGGTTCCTTAGCACAGGAGACATAATAATCCTCCTATCCTCCTACTTATCGGTTAGTTTAACTGTAGCCCACGCTGGACACCTGCCATTCCCAGTTACTCCTTATCCCTGTGTCCTGTTCCTCTAGACTGTTTTTCTTAAAACTCTGTCAACTATAACAATTTATCTTCTACAAGAATGCTCAGTGTGTTCTCTAGCTGCACTCTATATTTTTTTCAATGTATCATGCACTTTAGTGATTTTCCATTGCTTCTGTTACAAAGCCATCAAACTTAACATTACTTAAAACTGATTCTAAAGGTTTGTATATTCCATTTTGTGATTTTTCTGTCCCCCTTGTTACACTTACTGTTTCAATGCAGAAATTAGCGTTACAATGTAGAAATTAACGTTTCAACGCAGAAAAAAGCATTTCAATGGAGAACGTAGCGTTTCAACGCAGAAATTACCGTTTCAAAGCAGAACTTAGTCTTTCAATGCAGAGCTTAGCTTTTCAATGCAGAGCTTAGCGTTTCATATGAGAACTTACCGTTTCAATTCAGAAATTAGTGTGACAATGCAGAACTTAGTCTTTCATTGCAGAACTTAGCGTTTCAAATTAGAACTTATTGTTTCAATGCAGACATTAACGTTTCAATGCAGGACTGAGCGTTTCAAAGGAGAACTTACAGTTTCAATGCAGACCTTAGCATTTCAATGTAGAACTTTAATGTTTCAATGCACAACTTGGAGTTTGAATGTAGAATGCACCGTTTCAAAGCAGAACTTAGTCTTTCAATGCAGATCTTAGTCTTTCATTGCAGAACTTAGCGTTTCAAATTAGAACTTACTGTTTCAATGCAGCCATTAGCGTTTCAATGCAGAACTTCGCCTTTCAATGCAGAACGTACCTTTTCAAAGCAGAATTTAGTGTTTCAATGGAGAGCTTAGCGTTTCATTGCAGAGCTTAGCGTTTCAAAGCAGAACTTACCATTTCAAAGCAGAACTTAGCGTTTCAATGCAGAAATTATGGCTTCAATGCAGAACTTAGCGTTTCAATGCAGAACAGAGAGTTTCAATGCAGAGCTTAGCCTTTCAAGGGAGAACTTACCGTTTCAATTCAGAAATCAGTGTGACAATGCAGAACTTAGTCTTTCATAGCAGAACTTAGCGATTCAAATTAGAACTTATTGTTTCAATGCAGACATTCGCGTTTCAATGCATAACGTACCTTTTCAAAGCAGAATTTAGTGTTTCAATGGAGAGCTTAGCGTTTCATTGCAGAGCTTAGTTTTTCAAGTGAGAACTTACAATTTCAAAGCAGAACTTAGCATTTCAAGTGAGAATTTACCATTTCAAAGCAGAACTTAGCGCTTTAATGCAGAAATTACTGTTTCAATGCGGAACTTAGCGTTTCAATGCAGAAAGTAGCGATTCAATGCAGAACTTAGTGTTTCAATGTGGAAGTTAGCATTTCAACGCGGAACTTAGCGTTTCAATGCAAAATGTACCGTTTCAAAGCAGAACTTAGAGTTTCAATGCAGAACTTAGCGTTTCAATGCAGAGCTTAGCGTTTCAATGTAAAACTTTAGAATTTCAATGCAGAACTAAGCTTTTCAATTCAGAAATTACTGTATCAAAGCAGAACTTAGTGTTTCAATGCAGAGCTTAGCCTTTGAATGCATAACATAGTGTTTCAATGCAAAACATAGCATTTCAATGGAGAACTTAGCCTTTCAATGCAGATCTTATTCATTTCAAAGCAGAACGTAGCGTTTCAATGCAGAACTTCGCCTTTCAATGCAGAACGTACCTTTTCAAAGCAGAATTCTGTGTTTCAATGCAGAGCTTAGCGTTTCAAGTGAGAACTTACCGTCTCAATGCAGAATGTACTGTTTCAAAGCAGAACATACCGTTTCAAAGCAGAGAGGAGTCTTTCAATGCAGAACGTATTTTTTCATTGAAAAACTTAGCGTTTCAAATTAGAACTTATTGTTTCAATGCGGACATTAGCGTTTCAATGCATGCCTTCGCCTTTCAACGCAGAACGTACCTTTTCAAAGCCGAATTTAGTGTTTCAATGCAGAGCTTAGCGTTTCATTGCAGAGCTTAGCGTTACAAGTGATAACTTACCGTTTCAATGCAAAACTTAGCGTTTCAATGCAGAACTTAGCGTTTCAATGCAGAACATAGCGCTTCAATGCAGAGATAGCGTTTCAATGCAGAACTTAGCCTTTCAATGCAGAACTTTTTGTTTCAATGCAGACATTAACGTTTCAATGCACAACTTAGCGTTACAGTGCAGAACTTAGTGTTTCAATGCGGAACTTAGCATTTCAATGTGGAACTTAGCGTTTCAATGCAAAATGTACCGTGTCAAAGCAGAACTTAGTGTTTCAATGCAGAACTTAGCGTTTCAATGCAGAGCTTAGCGTTTCAATGTAGAACTTTAGTGTTTCAATGCAGAACCAATCTTTTCCATGCTGAACTAAGCGTTTCAATTCAGAACTTACCATTGGAATGCAGAAGTTAGCGTTTCAATGCAGAACTTTGCGTTTCAATGTAGACTTTAGTGTTTCAGATTAAAAAAAAAAGTGTTTCAATGCAGAAATCAGCGTTTCAATGCATAACTTAGCGTTTCAAAGGACAACTTGCTGTTTCGATGCAGACCTTAGTGTTTGAAAGCAGAACTTAGTGTTTCAATGCAGATCTTAGCGTTTCAGTGCAGAACTTATTGTTTCACTGGAGACCTTAGAGTTTCAATGCAAAATGTATCTTTTCAAAGCAGAACATACCGTTTCAAAGCAGAACTTAGTCTTTCAATGCAGATCTTAGTCTTTCATTGCAGAACTTAGCGTTTTAAATTATAACTTATTGTTTCAATGCAGACATTAGCGTTTCAATGCAGAACTTCACCTTTCAATGCAGAACGTACCTTTTCAAAGCAGAATTTAGTGTTTCATTGCAGAGCTAAGCGATTCATGTAAGAACTTACCATTTCAAAGCAGAACAGTATCATTCAGAACTCATCATTTCAAAGCAGAACTTAGCGATTCAATGCTGAAATTACTGTTTCAATGCAGAACTTAGCGTTTCATTGCAGAACAGAGCGTTTCAATGCAGAACTTAGCGTTTCAATGCAGAGCTTAGCTTTTCAATGTAGAACTTTAGAGTTTCAATGCAGAACTTAGCTTTTCAATGCAGAAATTACTGTATCAAAGCAGAACTTAGCGTTTCAATGCAGAACGTAGCGTTTAAATGTAGAACTTTAGAGTTTCAATGCAAAACATAGCGTTTCAATGGAGAACTTAGCGTTTCAATGCACGCCTTAGCCTTTCAATGCAGATCTTTTTCAATTCAAAGCAGAACGTAGCGTTTCAATGCAGAACAGAGTGTTTCAATGCAGAATGTACCTTTCAATGAAGAACTTAGCGTTTCAATGTGGAACAGAGCGTTTCAATGCTGAATGTACCTTTCAATGCAGAACTTGGCGTTTCAATGCAGAAATTAGTGTTTCAATGTAGAACTTTAGAGTTCCAATGCACTACTTAGCGTTTCAATGCAGAACATAGCGTTTCAATTCAGTACTAACTGTTTTAATGCAGAGCTTAGCGTTTCAGTGCAGAACTTAGCGTTTCTGATTACAACTTATTGTTTCAATGCAGACATCAGCGTTTCAATGCATAACTTAGCGTTTCAAAGGAGAACTTATTGTTACAATGCAGACATTAACGTTTCAATGCAGAACTTAGCGTTTCGATGTAGAACTTAGCGTTTCAATGTAGAACTTAGCGTTTCAGATTACAACTTATTGTTTCAATGCAGTCCTTAGCGTTTCAATGCAGAACTTACCATTTCAAAGGAGAACTTAGGGTTTCAGATTACAACTTACTGTTTCAATGCAGACATTAGCGTTTCAATGCAGAACTTAGCGTTTCAAAGGAGAACTTAGCGTTTCAGATTACAACTTATGATTCAGACAAAACTCCAGGAACAAACTTGCCAACAAAGTTTTCAAGCTGACAAGCAGGTATTCTTTATTGCGGCGCCGGGAGACACAGTGGATAGCTCCTCCTGACGTGTGTCTCCCTGTTGCTCCACAAGCTGTCCTTATATAGTCCCTGGGCATACATACATAACGTCATTTTCCAGAAAGTTCCCCGCATGCGTACAGAATTGTGGTGGTGGTCTCTGAGGGTCGTTTACTTCTTCCAACAATCTTCATTACTTCTGGCAGCCTTTGGAGCACGCGCAGTAGATGCTCATACCAGTTTAATTGGTTCCTTAGCACAGGAGACATAATAATCCTCCTATCCTCCTACTTATCGGTTAGTTTAACTGTAGCCCACGCTGGACACCTGCCATTCCCAGTTACTCCTTATCCCTGTGTCCTGTTCCTCTAGACTGTTTTTCTTAAAACTCTGTCAACTATAACAATTTATCTTCTACAAGAATGCTCAGTGTGTTCTCTAGCTGCACTCTATATTTTTTTCAATGTATCATGCACTTTAGTGATTTTCCATTGCTTCTGTTACAAAGCCATCAAACTTAACATTACTTAAAACTGATTCTAAAGGTTTATATATTCCATTTTGTGATTTTTCTGTCCCCCTTGTTACACTTACTGTTTCAATGCAGAAATTAGCGTTACAATGTAGAAATTAACGTTTCAACGCAGAAAAAAGCATTTCAATGGAGAACGTAGCGTTTCAACGCAGAAATTACCGTTTCAAAGCAGAACTTAGTCTTTCAATGCAGAGCTTAGCTTTTCAATGCAGAGCTTAGCGTTTCATATGAGAACTTACCGTTTCAATTCAGAAATTAGTGTGACAATGCAGAACTTAGTCTTTCATTGCAGAACTTAGCGATTCAAATTAGAACTTATTGTTTCAATGCAGACATTAACGTTTCAATGCAGGACTGAGCGTTTCAAAGGAGAACTTACAGTTTCAATGCAGACCTTAGCATTTCAATGTAGAACTTTAATGTTTCAATGCACAACTTGGAGTTTGAATGTAGAATGTACCGTTTCAAAGCAGAACTTAGTCTTTCAATGCAGATCTTAGTCTTTCATTGCAGAACTTAGCGTTTCAAATTAGAACTTATTGTTTCAATGCAGCCATTAGCGTTTCAATGCAGAACTTTGCCTTTCAATGCAGAACGTACCTTTTCAAAGCAGAATTTAGTGTTTCAATGGAGAGCTTAGCGTTTCATTGCAGAGCTTAGCGTTTCAAAGCAGAACTTACCATTTCAAAGCAGAACTTAGCGTTTCAATGCAGAAATTATGGCTTCAATGCAGAACTTAGCGTTTCAATGCAGAACAGAGAGTTTCAATGCAGAGCTTAGCCTTTCAAGGGAGAACTTACCGTTTCAATTCAGAAATCAGTGTGACAATGCAGAACTTAGTCTTTCATAGCAGAACTTAGCGATTCAAATTAGAACTTATTGTTTCAATGCAGACATTCGCGTTTCAATGCATAACGTACCTTTTCAAAGCAGAATTTAGTGTTTCAATGGAGAGCTTAGCGTTTCATTGCAGAGCTTAGTTTTTCAAGTGAGAACTTACAATTTCAAAGCAGAACTTAGCATTTCAAGTGAGAATTTACCGTTTCAAAGCAGAACTTAGCGCTTTAATGCAGAAATTACTGTTTCAATGCGGAACTTAGCGTTTCAATGCAGAAAGTAGCGATTCAATGCAGAACTTAGTGTTTCAATGTGGAAGTTAGCATTTCAACGCGGAACTTAGCGTTTCAATGCAAAATGTACCGTTTCAAAGCAGAACTTAGAGTTTCAATGCAGAACTTAGCGTTTCAATGCAGAGCTTAGCGTTTCAATGTAAAACTTTAGAATTTCAATGCAGAACTAAGCTTTTCAATTCAGAAATTACTGTATCAAAGCAGAACTTAGTGTTTCAATGCAGAGCTTAGCCTTTGAATGCATAACATAGTGTTTCAATGCAAAACATAGCATTTCAATGGAGAACTTAGCCTTTCAATGCAGATCTTATTCATTTCAAAGCAGAACGTAGCGTTTCAATGCAGAACTTCGCCTTTCAATGCAGAACGTACCTTTTCAAAGCAGAATTCTGTGTTTCAATGCAGAGCTTAGCGTTTCAAGTGAGAACTTACCGTCTCAATGCAGAATGTACTGTTTCAAAGCAGAACATACCGTTTCAAAGCAGAGAGGAGTCTTTCAATGCAGAACGTATTTTTTCATTGAAAAACTTAGCGTTTCAAATTAGAACTTATTGTTTCAATGCGGACATTAGCGTTTCAATGCATGCCTTCGCCTTTCAACGCAGAACGTACCTTTTCAAAGCCGAATTTAGTGTTTCAATGCAGAGCTTAGCGTTTCATTGCAGAGCTTAGCGTTACAAGTGATAACTTACCGTTTCAATGCAAAACTTAGCGTTTCAATGCAGAACTTAGCGTTTCAATGCAGAACATAGCGCTTCAATGCAGAGATAGCGTTTCAATGCAGAACTTAGCCTTTCAATGCAGAACTTTTTGTTTCAATGCAGACATTAACGTTTCAATGCACAACTTAGCGTTACAGTGCAGAACTTAGTGTTTCAATGCGGAACTTAGCATTTCAATGTGGAACTTAGCGTTTCAATGCAAAATGTACCGTGTCAAAGCAGAACTTAGTGTTTCAATGCAGAACTTAGCGTTTCAATGCAGAGGTTAGCGTTTCAATGTAGAACTTTAGTGTTTCAATGCAGAACCAATCTTTTCCATGCTGAACTAAGCGTTTCAATTCAGAACTTACCATTGGAATGCAGAAGTTAGCGTTTCAATGCAGAACTTTGCGTTTCAATGTAGACTTTAGTGTTTCAGATTAAAAAAAAAAGTGTTTCAATGCAGAAATCAGCGTTTCAATGCATAACTTAGCGTTTCAAAGGACAACTTGCTGTTTCGATGCAGACCTTAGTGTTTGAAAGCAGAACTTAGTGTTTCAATGCAGATCTTAGCGTTTCAGTGCAGAACTTATTGTTTCACTGGAGACCTTAGAGTTTCAATGCAAAATGTATCTTTTCAAAGCAGAACATACCGTTTCAAAGCAGAACTTAGTCTTTCAATGCAGATCTTAGTCTTTCATTGCAGAACTTAGCGTTTTAAATTATAACTTATTGTTTCAATGCAGACATTAGCGTTTCAATGCAGAACTTCACCTTTCAATGCAGAACGTACCTTTTCAAAGCAGAATTTAGTGTTTCATTGCAGAGCTAAGCGATTCATGTAAGAACTTACCATTTCAAAGCAGAACAGTATCATTCAGAACTCATCATTTCAAAGCAGAACTTAGCGATTCAATGCTGAAATTACTGTTTCAATGCAGAACTTAGCGTTTCATTGCAGAACAGAGCGTTTCAATGCAGAACTTAGCGTTTCAATGCAGAGCTTAGCTTTTCAATGTAGAACTTTAGAGTTTCAATGCAGAACTTAGCTTTTCAATGCAGAAATTACTGTATCAAAGCAGAACTTAGCGTTTCAATGCAGAACGTAGCGTTTAAATGTAGAACTTTAGAGTTTCAATGCAAAACATAGCGTTTCAATGGAGAACTTAGCGTTTCAATGCACGCCTTAGCCTTTCAATGCAGATCTTTTTCAATTCAAAGCAGAACGTAGCGTTTCAATGCAGAACAGAGTGTTTCAATGCAGAATGTACCTTTCAATGAAGAACTTAGCGTTTCAATGTGGAACAGAGCGTTTCAATGCTGAATGTACCTTTCAATGCAGAACTTGGCGTTTCAATGCAGAAATTAGTGTTTCAATGTAGAACTTTAGAGTTCCAATGCACTACTTAGCGTTTCAATGCAGAACATAGCGTTTCAATTCAGTACTAACTGTTTTAATGCAGAGCTTAGCGTTTCAGTGCAGAACTTAGCGTTTCTGATTACAACTTATTGTTTCAATGCAGACATCAGCGTTTCAATGCATAACTTAGCGTTTCAAAGGAGAACTTATTGTTACAATGCAGACATTAACGTTTCAATGCAGAACTTAGCGTTTCGATGTAGAACTTAGCGTTTCAATGTAGAACTTAGCGTTTCAGATTACAACTTATTGTTTCAATGCAGTCCTTAGCGTTTCAATGCAGAACTTACCATTTCAAAGGAGAACTTAGGGTTTCAGATTACAACTTACTGTTTCAATGCAGACATTAGCGTTTCAATGCAGAACTTAGCGTTTCAAAGGAGAACTTAGCGTTTCAGATTACAACTTATGATTCAGACAAAACTCCAGGAACAAACTTGCCAACAAAGTTTTCAAGCTGACAAGCAGGTATTCTTTATTGCGGCGCCGGGAGACACAGTGGATAGCTCCTCCTGACGTGTGTCTCCCTGTTGCTCCACAAGCTGTCCTTATATAGTCCCTGGGCATACATACATAACGTCATTTTCCAGAAAGTTCCCCGCATGCGTACAGAATTGTGGTGGTGGTCTCTGAGGGTCGTTTACTTCTTCCAACAATCTTCATTAC
Source organism: Lathamus discolor (assembly GCF_037157495.1). NCBI lineage: Eukaryota > Metazoa > Chordata > Aves > Psittaciformes > Psittacidae > Lathamus > Lathamus discolor. The sequence goes on from NW_027069385.1 coordinate 1,476,371, forward strand.
TTCTGGCAGCCTTTGGAGCACGCGCAGTAGATGCTCATACCAGTTTAATTGGTTCCTTAGCACAGGAGACATAATAATCCTCCTATCCTCCTACTTATCGGTTAGTTTAACTGTAGCCCACGCTGGACACCTGCCATTCCCAGTTACTCCTTATCCCTGTGTCCTGTTCCTCTAGACTGTTTTTCTTAAAACTCTGTCAACTATAACAATTTATCTTCTACAAGAATGCTCAGTGTGTTCTCTAGCTGCACTCTATATTTTTTTCAATGTATCATGCACTTTAGTGATTTTCCATTGCTTCTGTTACAAAGCCATCAAACTTAACATTACTTAAAACTGATTCTAAAGGTTTGTATATTCCATTTTGTGATTTTTCTGTCCCCCTTGTTACACTTACTGTTTCAATGCAGAAATTAGCGTTACAATGTAGAAATTAACGTTTCAACGCAGAAAAAAGCATTTCAATGGAGAACGTAGCGTTTCAACGCAGAAATTACCGTTTCAAAGCAGAACTTAGTCTTTCAATGCAGAGCTTAGCTTTTCAATGCAGAGCTTAGCGTTTCATATGAGAACTTACCGTTTCAATTCAGAAATTAGTGTGACAATGCAGAACTTAGTCTTTCATTGCAGAACTTAGCGTTTCAAATTAGAACTTATTGTTTCAATGCAGACATTAACGTTTCAATGCAGGACTGAGCGTTTCAAAGGAGAACTTACAGTTTCAATGCAGACCTTAGCATTTCAATGTAGAACTTTAATGTTTCAATGCACAACTTGGAGTTTGAATGTAGAATGCACCGTTTCAAAGCAGAACTTAGTCTTTCAATGCAGATCTTAGTCTTTCATTGCAGAACTTAGCGTTTCAAATTAGAACTTACTGTTTCAATGCAGCCATTAGCGTTTCAATGCAGAACTTCGCCTTTCAATGCAGAACGTACCTTTTCAAAGCAGAATTTAGTGTTTCAATGGAGAGCTTAGCGTTTCATTGCAGAGCTTAGCGTTTCAAAGCAGAACTTACCATTTCAAAGCAGAACTTAGCGTTTCAATGCAGAAATTATGGCTTCAATGCAGAACTTAGCGTTTCAATGCAGAACAGAGAGTTTCAATGCAGAGCTTAGCCTTTCAAGGGAGAACTTACCGTTTCAATTCAGAAATCAGTGTGACAATGCAGAACTTAGTCTTTCATAGCAGAACTTAGCGATTCAAATTAGAACTTATTGTTTCAATGCAGACATTCGCGTTTCAATGCATAACGTACCTTTTCAAAGCAGAATTTAGTGTTTCAATGGAGAGCTTAGCGTTTCATTGCAGAGCTTAGTTTTTCAAGTGAGAACTTACAATTTCAAAGCAGAACTTAGCATTTCAAGTGAGAATTTACCGTTTCAAAGCAGAACTTAGCGCTTTAATGCAGAAATTACTGTTTCAATGCGGAACTTAGCGTTTCAATGCAGAAAGTAGCGATTCAATGCAGAACTTAGTGTTTCAATGTGGAAGTTAGCATTTCAACGCGGAACTTAGCGTTTCAATGCAAAATGTACCGTTTCAAAGCAGAACTTAGAGTTTCAGTGCAGAACTTAGCGTTTCAATGCAGAGCTTAGCGTTTCAATGTAAAACTTTAGAGTTTCAATGCAGAACTAATCTTTTCCATGCAGAACTAAGGGTTTCAATTCAGAACTTACCGTTGGAATGCAGAAGTTAGCGTTTCAATGCAGAACTTTGTGTTTCAATGTAGAATGTAGTGTTTCAGATTAAAAAATAGTGTTTCAAAGCAAAAATTAGCGTTTCAAAGCAAAAATTAGCGTTTCAACGCATAACTTATTGTTTCAATACAGACCTTAGCGTTTCGAAGCAGAACTTAGTGTTTCAATGCAGATCTTAGCGTTTCAGTGCAGAACTTATTGTTTCACTGGAGACTTTAGAGTTTCAATGTAGAACTTTTGCGTTTCAATGCACGTCTTTGAGTTTCCATGCAGAACTTAGCGTTTCAATGCAGAATGTACTGTTTCAAAGCAGAACTTAGTCTTTCAATGCAGAGCTTAGCGTTTCAAGTAATAACTTACCGTTTCAATTCAGAAATTAGCGTTACAATGCAGAACTTAGCCTTTCAATGGAGAACGTAGTCTTTCATTGCAGAACTTAGCGTTTCAAATTAGAACTTGTTGTTTCAATGCAGACATTAGCGTTTCAATGTAGAACTTCGCCTTTCAATGCAGAACGTACCTTTTCAAAGCAGAACATAGCGTTTCAATGCACAGCTTAGCGTTTCATTGCAGAGCTTAGCGTTTCAAGTGAGAATTTACCGTTTCAAAGCAGAATTTGGCGTTTCATTGCAGAAGTTACCGTTTCAAAGCAGAACTTAGTGTTTCAGTGCGGAAATTACTGTTTCAATGCAGAACTTAGCGTTTCAATGCAGAACAGAGCATTTCAATGCAGAACTTAGCGTTTCAATGCAGGACCTTGCGTTTCAATGCAAAATGTACCGTTTCAGAGCAGAACTTAGTGTTTCAATGCAGAATTTAGCATTTCAAGGCAGAGCTTAGCTTTCCAATGTAGAACTTTAGAATTTCAATGCAGAACTAAGCTTTTCAATTCAGAAATTACTGTATCAAAGCAGAACTTAGTGTTTCAATGCAGAGCTTAGCCTTTGAATGCATAACATAGTGTTTCAATGCAAAACATAGCATTTCAATGGAGAACTTAGCCTTTCAATGCAGATCTTATTCATTTCAAAGCAGAACGTAGCGTTTCAATGCAGAACTTCGCCTTTCAATGCAGAACGTACCTTTTCAAAGCAGAATTCTGTGTTTCAATGCAGAGCTTAGCGTTTCAAGTGAGAACTTACCGTCTCAATGCAGAATGTACTGTTTCAAAGCAGAACATACCGTTTCAAAGCAGAGAGGAGTCTTTCAATGCAGAACGTATTTTTTCATTGAAAAACTTAGCGTTTCAAATTAGAACTTATTGTTTCAATGCGGACATTAGCGTTTCAATGCATGCCTTCGCCTTTCAACGCAGAACGTACCTTTTCAAAGCCAAATTTAGTGTTTCAATGCAGAGCTTAGCGTTTCATTGCAGAGCTTAGCGTTACAAGTGATAACTTACCGTTTCAATGCAAAACTTAGCGTTTCAATGCAGAACTTAGCGTTTCAATGCAGAACATAGCGCTTCAATGCAGAGATAGCGTTTCAATGCAGAACTTAGCCTTTCAATGCAGAACTTTTTGTTTCAATGCAGACATTAACGTTTCAATGCACAACTTAGCGTTACAGTGCAGAACTTAGTGTTTCAATGCGGAACTTAATATTTCAATGTGGAACTTAGCGTTTCAATGCAAAATGTACCGTGTCAAAGCAGAACTTAGTGTTTCAATGCAGAACTTAGCGTTTCAATGCAGAGGTTAGCGTTTCAATGTAGAACTTTAGTGTTTCAATGCAGAACCAATCTTTTCCATGCTGAACTAAGCGTTTCAATTCAGAACTTACCATTGGAATGCAGAAGTTAGCGTTTCAATGCAGAACTTTGCGTTTCAATGTAGACTTTAGTGTTTCAGATTAAAAAAAAAAAGTGTTTCAATGCAGAAATCAGCGTTTCAATGCATAACTTAGCGTTTCAAAGGACAACTTGCTGTTTCGATGCAGACCTTAGTGTTTGAAAGCAGAACTTAGTGTTTCAATGCAGATCTTAGCGTTTCAGTGCAGAACTTATTGTTTCACTGGAGACCTTAGAGTTTCAATGCAAAATGTATCTTTTCAAAGCAGAACATACCGTTTCAAAGCAGAACTTAGTCTTTCAATGCAGATCTTAGTCTTTCATTGCAGAACTTAGCGTTTTAAATTATAACTTATTGTTTCAATGCAGACATTAGCGTTTCAATGCAGAACTTCACCTTTCAATGCAGAACGTACCTTTTCAAAGCAGAATTTAGTGTTTCATTGCAGAGCTAAGCGATTCATGTAAGAACTTACCATTTCAAAGCAGAACAGTATCATTCAGAACTCATCATTTCAAAGCAGAACTTAGCGATTCAATGCTGAAATTACTGTTTCAATGCAGAACTTAGCGTTTCATTGCAGAACAGAGCGTTTCAATGCAGAACTTAGCGTTTCAATGCAGAGCTTAGCTTTTCAATGTAGAACTTTAGAGTTTCAATGCAGAACTTAGCTTTTCAATGCAGAAATTACTGTATCAAAGCAGAACTTAGCGTTTCAATGCAGAACGTAGCGTTTAAATGTAGAACTTTAGAGTTTCAATGCAAAACATAGCGTTTCAATGGAGAACTTAGCGTTTCAATGCACGCCTTAGCCTTTCAATGCAGATCTTTTTCAATTCAAAGCAGAACATAGCGTTTCAATGCAGAACAGAGTGTTTCAATGCAGAATGTACCTTTCAATGAAGAACTTAGCGTTTCAATGTGGAACAGAGCGTTTCAATGCTGAATGTACCTTTCAATGCAGAACTTGGCGTTTCAATGCAGAAATTAGTGTTTCAATGTAGAACTTTAGAGTTCCAATGCACTACTTAGCGTTTCAATGCAGAACATAGCGTTTCAATTCAGTACTAACTGTTTTAATGCAGAGCTTAGCGTTTCAGTGCAGAACTTAGCGTTTCTGATTACAACTTATTGTTTCAATGCAGACATCAGCGTTTCAATGCATAACTTAGCGTTTCAAAGGAGAACTTATTGTTACAATGCAGACATTAACGTTTCAATGCAGAACTTAGCGTTTCGATGTAGAACTTAGCGTTTCAATGTAGAACTTAGCGTTTCAGATTACAACTTATTGTTTCAATGCAGTCCTTAGCGTTTCAATGCAGAACTTACCATTTCAAAGGAGAACTTAGGGTTTCAGATTACAACTTACTGTTTCAATGCAGACATTAGCGTTTCAATGCAGAACTTAGCGTTTCAAAGGAGAACTTAGCGTTTCAGATTACAACTTATGATTCAGACAAAACTCCAGGAACAAACTTGCCAACAAAGTTTTCAAGCTGACAAGCAGGTATTCTTTATTGCGGCGCCGGGAGACACAGTGGATAGCTCCTCCTGACGTGTGTCTCCCTGTTGCTCCACAAGCTGTCCTTATATAGTCCCTGGGCATACATACATAACGTCATTTTCCAGAAAGTTCCCCGCATGCGTACAGAATTGTGGTGGTGGTCTCTGAGGGTCGTTTACTTCTTCCAACAATCTTCATTACTTCTGGCAGCCTTTGGAGCACGCGCAGTAGATGCTCATACCAGTTTAATTGGTTCCTTAGCACAGGAGACATAATAATCCTCCTATCCTCCTACTTATCGGTTAGTTTAACTGTAGCCCACGCTGGACACCTGCCATTCCCAGTTACTCCTTATCCCTGTGTCCTGTTCCTCTAGACTGTTTTTCTTAAAACTCTGTCAACTATAACAATTTATCTTCTACAAGAATGCTCAGTGTGTTCTCTAGCTGCACTCTATATTTTTTTCAATGTATCATGCACTTTAGTGATTTTCCATTGCTTCTGTTACAAAGCCATCAAACTTAACATTACTTAAAACTGATTCTAAAGGTTTGTATATTCCATTTTGTGATTTTTCTGTCCCCCTTGTTACACTTACTGTTTCAATGCAGAAATTAGCGTTACAATGTAGAAATTAACGTTTCAACGCAGAAAAAAGCATTTCAATGGAGAACGTAGCGTTTCAACGCAGAAATTACCGTTTCAAAGCAGAACTTAGTCTTTCAATGCAGAGCTTAGCTTTTCAATGCAGAGCTTAGCGTTTCATATGAGAACTTACCGTTTCAATTCAGAAATTAGTGTGACAATGCAGAACTTAGTCTTTCATTGCAGAACTTAGCGTTTCAAATTAGAACTTATTGTTTCAATGCAGACATTAACGTTTCAATGCAGGACTGAGCGTTTCAAAGGAGAACTTACAGTTTCAATGCAGACCTTAGCATTTCAATGTAGAACTTTAATGTTTCAATGCACAACTTGGAGTTTGAATGTAGAATGCACCGTTTCAAAGCAGAACTTAGTCTTTCAATGCAGATCTTAGTCTTTCATTGCAGAACTTAGCGTTTCAAATTAGAACTTACTGTTTCAATGCAGCCATTAGCGTTTCAATGCAGAACTTCGCCTTTCAATGCAGAACGTACCTTTTCAAAGCAGAATTTAGTGTTTCAATGGAGAGCTTAGCGTTTCATTGCAGAGCTTAGCGTTTCAAAGCAGAACTTACCATTTCAAAGCAGAACTTAGCGTTTCAATGCAGAAATTATGGCTTCAATGCAGAACTTAGCGTTTCAATGCAGAACAGAGAGTTTCAATGCAGAGCTTAGCCTTTCAAGGGAGAACTTACCGTTTCAATTCAGAAATCAGTGTGACAATGCAGAACTTAGTCTTTCATAGCAGAACTTAGCGATTCAAATTAGAACTTATTGTTTCAATGCAGACATTCGCGTTTCAATGCATAACGTACCTTTTCAAAGCAGAATTTAGTGTTTCAATGGAGAGCTTAGCGTTTCATTGCAGAGCTTAGTTTTTCAAGTGAGAACTTACAATTTCAAAGCAGAACTTAGCATTTCAAGTGAGAATTTACCGTTTCAAAGCAGAACTTAGCGCTTTAATGCAGAAATTACTGTTTCAATGCGGAACTTAGCGTTTCAATGCAGAAAGTAGCGATTCAATGCAGAACTTAGTGTTTCAATGTGGAAGTTAGCATTTCAACGCGGAACTTAGCGTTTCAATGCAAAATGTACCGTTTCAAAGCAGAACTTAGAGTTTCAATGCAGAACTTAGCGTTTCAATGCAGAGCTTAGCGTTTCAATGTAAAACTTTAGAATTTCAATGCAGAACTAAGCTTTTCAATTCAGAAATTACTGTATCAAAGCAGAACTTAGTGTTTCAATGCAGAGCTTAGCCTTTGAATGCATAACATAGTGTTTCAATGCAAAACATAGCATTTCAATGGAGAACTTAGCCTTTCAATGCAGATCTTATTCATTTCAAAGCAGAACGTAGCGTTTCAATGCAGAACTTCGCCTTTCAATGCAGAACGTACCTTTTCAAAGCAGAATTCTGTGTTTCAATGCAGAGCTTAGCGTTTCAAGTGAGAACTTACCGTCTCAATGCAGAATGTACTGTTTCAAAGCAGAACATACCGTTTCAAAGCAGAGAGGAGTCTTTCAATGCAGAACGTATTTTTTCATTGAAAAACTTAGCGTTTCAAATTAGAACTTATTGTTTCAATGCGGACATTAGCGTTTCAATGCATGCCTTCGCCTTTCAACGCAGAACGTACCTTTTCAAAGCCGAATTTAGTGTTTCAATGCAGAGCTTAGCGTTTCATTGCAGAGCTTAGCGTTACAAGTGATAACTTACCGTTTCAATGCAAAACTTAGCGTTTCAATGCAGAACTTAGCGTTTCAATGCAGAACATAGCGCTTCAATGCAGAGATAGCGTTTCAATGCAGAACTTAGCCTTTCAATGCAGAACTTTTTGTTTCAATGCAGACATTAACGTTTCAATGCACAACTTAGCGTTACAGTGCAGAACTTAGTGTTTCAATGCGGAACTTAGCATTTCAATGTGGAACTTAGCGTTTCAATGCAAAATGTACCGTGTCAAAGCAGAACTTAGTGTTTCAATGCAGAACTTAGCGTTTCAATGCAGAGCTTAGCGTTTCAATGTAGAACTTTAGTGTTTCAATGCAGAACCAATCTTTTCCATGCTGAACTAAGCGTTTCAATTCAGAACTTACCATTGGAATGCAGAAGTTAGCGTTTCAATGCAGAACTTTGCGTTTCAATGTAGACTTTAGTGTTTCAGATTAAAAAAAAAAGTGTTTCAATGCAGAAATCAGCGTTTCAATGCATAACTTAGCGTTTCAAAGGACAACTTGCTGTTTCGATGCAGACCTTAGTGTTTGAAAGCAGAACTTAGTGTTTCAATGCAGATCTTAGCGTTTCAGTGCAGAACTTATTGTTTCACTGGAGACCTTAGAGTTTCAATGCAAAATGTATCTTTTCAAAGCAGAACATACCGTTTCAAAGCAGAACTTAGTCTTTCAATGCAGATCTTAGTCTTTCATTGCAGAACTTAGCGTTTTAAATTATAACTTATTGTTTCAATGCAGACATTAGCGTTTCAATGCAGAACTTCACCTTTCAATGCAGAACGTACCTTTTCAAAGCAGAATTTAGTGTTTCATTGCAGAGCTAAGCGATTCATGTAAGAACTTACCATTTCAAAGCAGAACAGTATCATTCAGAACTCATCATTTCAAAGCAGAACTTAGCGATTCAATGCTGAAATTACTGTTTCAATGCAGAACTTAGCGTTTCATTGCAGAACAGAGCGTTTCAATGCAGAACTTAGCGTTTCAATGCAGAGCTTAGCTTTTCAATGTAGAACTTTAGAGTTTCAATGCAGAACTTAGCTTTTCAATGCAGAAATTACTGTATCAAAGCAGAACTTAGCGTTTCAATGCAGAACGTAGCGTTTAAATGTAGAACTTTAGAGTTTCAATGCAAAACATAGCGTTTCAATGGAGAACTTAGCGTTTCAATGCACGCCTTAGCCTTTCAATGCAGATCTTTTTCAATTCAAAGCAGAACGTAGCGTTTCAATGCAGAACAGAGTGTTTCAATGCAGAATGTACCTTTCAATGAAGAACTTAGCGTTTCAATGTGGAACAGAGCGTTTCAATGCTGAATGTACCTTTCAATGCAGAACTTGGCGTTTCAATGCAGAAATTAGTGTTTCAATGTAGAACTTTAGAGTTCCAATGCACTACTTAGCGTTTCAATGCAGAACATAGCGTTTCAATTCAGTACTAACTGTTTTAATGCAGAGCTTAGCGTTTCAGTGCAGAACTTAGCGTTTCTGATTACAACTTATTGTTTCAATGCAGACATCAGCGTTTCAATGCATAACTTAGCGTTTCAAAGGAGAACTTATTGTTACAATGCAGACATTAACGTTTCAATGCAGAACTTAGCGTTTCGATGTAGAACTTAGCGTTTCAATGTAGAACTTAGCGTTTCAGATTACAACTTATTGTTTCAATGCAGTCCTTAGCGTTTCAATGCAGAACTTACCATTTCAAAGGAGAACTTAGGGTTTCAGATTACAACTTACTGTTTCAATGCAGACATTAGCGTTTCAATGCAGAACTTAGCGTTTCAAAGGAGAACTTAGCGTTTCAGATTACAACTTATGATTCAGACAAAACTCCAGGAACAAACTTGCCAACAAAGTTTTCAAGCTGACAAGCAGGTATTCTTTATTGCGGCGCCGGGAGACACAGTGGATAGCTCCTCCTGACGTGTGTCTCCCTGTTGCTCCACAAGCTGTCCTTATATAGTCCCTGGGCATACATACATAACGTCATTTTCCAGAAAGTTCCCCGCATGCGTACAGAATTGTGGTGGTGGTCTCTGAGGGTCGTTTACTTCTTCCAACAATCTTCATTACTTCTGGCAGCCTTTGGAGCACGCGCAGTAGATGCTCATACCAGTTTAATTGGTTCCTTAGCACAGGAGACATAATAATCCTCCTATCCTCCTACTTATCGGTTAGTTTAACTGTAGCCCACGCTGGACACCTGCCATTCCCAGTTACTCCTTATCCCTGTGTCCTGTTCCTCTAGACTGTTTTTCTTAAAACTCTGTCAACTATAACAATTTATCTTCTACAAGAATGCTCAGTGTGTTCTCTAGCTGCACTCTATATTTTTTTCAATGTATCATGCACTTTAGTGATTTTCCATTGCTTCTGTTACAAAGCCATCAAACTTAACATTACTTAAAACTGATTCTAAAGGTTTATATATTCCATTTTGTGATTTTTCTGTCCCCCTTGTTACACTTACTGTTTCAATGCAGAAATTAGCGTTACAATGTAGAAATTAACGTTTCAACGCAGAAAAAAGCATTTCAATGGAGAACGTAGCGTTTCAACGCAGAAATTACCGTTTCAAAGCAGAACTTAGTCTTTCAATGCAGAGCTTAGCTTTTCAATGCAGAGCTTAGCGTTTCATATGAGAACTTACCGTTTCAATTCAGAAATTAGTGTGACAATGCAGAACTTAGTCTTTCATTGCAGAACTTAGCGATTCAAATTAGAACTTATTGTTTCAATGCAGACATTCGCGTTTCAATGCATAACGTACCTTTTCAAAGCAGAATTTAGTGTTTCAATGGAGAGCTTAGCGTTTCATTGCAGAGCTTAGTTTTTCAAGTGAGAACTTACAATTTCAAAGCAGAACTTAGCATTTCAAGTGAGAATTTACCGTTTCAAAGCAGAACTTAGCGCTTTAATGCAGAAATTACTGTTTCAATGCGGAACTTAGCGTTTCAATGCAGAAAGTAGCGATTCAATGCAGAACTTAGTGTTTCAATGTGGAAGTTAGCATTTCAACGCGGAACTTAGCGTTTCAATGCAAAATGTACCGTTTCAAAGCAGAACTTAGAGTTTCAATGCAGAACTTAGCGTTTCAATGCAGAGCTTAGCGTTTCAATGTAAAACATTAGAATTTCAATGCAGAACTAAGCTTTTCAATTCAGAAATTACTGTATCAAAGCAGAACTTAGTGTTTCAATGCAGAGCTTAGCCTTTGAATGCATAACATAGTGTTTCAATGCAAAACATAGCATTTCAATGGAGAACTTAGCCTTTCAATGCAGATCTTATTCATTTCAAAGCAGAACGTAGCGTTTCAATGCAGAACTTCGCCTTTCAATGCAGAACGTACCTTTTCAAAGCAGAATTCTGTGTTTCAATGCAGAGCTTAGCGTTTCAAGTGAGAACTTACCGTCTCAATGCAGAATGTACTGTTTCAAAGCAGAACATACCGTTTCAAAGCAGAGAGGAGTCTTTCAATGCAGAACGTATTTTTTCATTGAAAAACTTAGCGTTTCAAATTAGAACTTATTGTTTCAATGCGGACATTAGCGTTTCAATGCATGCCTTCGCCTTTCAACGCAGAACGTACCTTTTCAAAGCCGAATTTAGTGTTTCAATGCAGAGCTTAGCGTTTCATTGCAGAGCTTAGCGCTACAAGTGATAACTTACCGTTTCAATGCAAAACTTAGCGTTTCAATGCAGAACTTAGCGTTTCAATGCAGAACATAGCGCTTCAATGCAGAGATAGCGTTTCAATGCAGAACTTAGCCTTTCAATGCAGAACTTTTTGTTTCAATGCAGACATTAACGTTTCAATGCACAACTTAGCGTTACAGTGCAGAACTTAGTGTTTCAATGCGGAACTTAATATTTCAATGTGGAACTTAGCGTTTCAATGCAAAATGTACCGTGTCAAAGCAGAACTTAGTGTTTCAATGCAGAACTTAGCGTTTCAATGCAGAGGTTAGCGTTTCAATGTAGAACTTTAGTGTTTCAATGCAGAACCAATCTTTTCCATGCTGAACTAAGCGTTTCAATTCAGAACTTACCATTGGAATGCAGAAGTTAGCGTTTCAATGCAGAACTTTGCGTTTCAATGTAGACTTTAGTGTTTCAGATTAAAAAAAAAAAGTGTTTCAATGCAGAAATCAGCGTTTCAATGCATAACTTAGCGTTTCAAAGGACAACTTGCTGTTTCGATGCAGACCTTAGTGTTTGAAAGCAGAACTTAGTGTTTCAATGCAGATCTTAGCGTTTCAGTGCAGAACTTATTGTTTCACTGGAGACCTTAGAGTTTCAATGCAAAATGTATCTTTTCAAAGCAGAACATACCGTTTCAAAGCAGAACTTAGTCTTTCAATGCAGATCTTAGTCTTTCATTGCAGAACTTAGCGTTTTAAATTATAACTTATTGTTTCAATGCAGACATTAGCGTTTCAATGCAGAACTTCACCTTTCAATGCAGAACGTACCTTTTCAAAGCAGAATTTAGTGTTTCATTGCAGAGCTAAGCGATTCATGTAAGAACTTACCATTTCAAAGCAGAACAGTATCATTCAGAACTCATCATTTCAAAGCAGAACTTAGCGATTCAATGCTGAAATTACTGTTTCAATGCAGAACTTAGCGTTTCATTGCAGAACAGAGCGTTTCAATGCAGAACTTAGCGTTTCAATGCAGAGCTTAGCTTTTCAATGTAGAACTTTAGAGTTTCAATGCAGAACTTAGCTTTTCAATGCAGAAATTACTGTATCAAAGCAGAACTTAGCGTTTCAATGCAGAACGTAGCGTTTAAATGTAGAACTTTAGAGTTTCAATGCAAAACATAGCGTTTCAATGGAGAACTTAGCGTTTCAATGCACGCCTTAGCCTTTCAATGCAGATCTTTTTCAATTCAAAGCAGAACATAGCGTTTCAATGCAGAACAGAGTGTTTCAATGCAGAATGTACCTTTCAATGAAGAACTTAGCGTTTCAATGTGGAACAGAGCGTTTCAATGCTGAATGTACCTTTCAATGCAGAACTTGGCGTTTCAATGCAGAAATTAGTGTTTCAATGTAGAACTTTAGAGTTCCAATGCACTACTTAGCGTTTCAATGCAGAACATAGCGTTTCAATTCAGTACTAACTGTTTTAATGCAGAGCTTAGCGTTTCAGTGCAGAACTTAGCGTTTCTGATTACAACTTATTGTTTCAATGCAGACATCAGCGTTTCAATGCATAACTTAGCGTTTCAAAGGAGAACTTATTGTTACAATGCAGACATTAACGTTTCAATGCAGAACTTAGCGTTTCGATGTAGAACTTAGCGTTTCAATGTAGAACTTAGCGTTTCAGATTACAACTTATTGTTTCAATGCAGTCCTTAGCGTTTCAATGCAGAACTTACCATTTCAAAGGAGAACTTAGGGTTTCAGATTACAACTTACTGTTTCAATGCAGACATTAGCGTTTCAATGCAGAACTTAGCGTTTCAAAGGAGAACTTAGCGTTTCAGATTACAACTTATGATTCAGACAAAACTCCAGGAACAAACTTGCCAACAAAGTTTTCAAGCTGACAAGCAGGTATTCTTTATTGCGGCGCCGGGAGACACAGTGGATAGCTCCTCCTGACGTGTGTCTCCCTGTTGCTCCACAAGCTGTCCTTATATAGTCCCTGGGCATACATACATAACGTCATTTTCCAGAAAGTTCCCCGCATGCGTACAGAATTGTGGTGGTGGTCTCTGAGGGTCGTTTACTTCTTCCAACAATCTTCATTACTTCTGGCAGCCTTTGGAGCACGCGCAGTAGATGCTCATACCAGTTTAATTGGTTCCTTAGCACAGGAGACATAATAATCCTCCTATCCTCCTACTTATCGGTTAGTTTAACTGTAGCCCACGCTGGACACCTGCCATTCCCAGTTACTCCTTATCCCTGTGTCCTGTTCCTCTAGACTGTTTTTCTTAAAACTCTGTCAACTATAACAATTTATCTTCTACAAGAATGCTCAGTGTGTTCTCTAGCTGCACTCTATATTTTTTTCAATGTATCATGCACTTTAGTGATTTTCCATTGCTTCTGTTACAAAGCCATCAAACTTAACATTACTTAAAACTGATTCTAAAGGTTTGTATATTCCATTTTGTGATTTTTCTGTCCCCCTTGTTACACTTACTGTTTCAATGCAGAAATTAGCGTTACAATGTAGAAATTAACGTTTCAACGCAGAAAAAAGCATTTCAATGGAGAACGTAGCGTTTCAACGCAGAAATTACCGTTTCAAAGCAGAACTTAGTCTTTCAATGCAGAGCTTAGCTTTTCAATGCAGAGCTTAGCGTTTCATATGAGAACTTACCGTTTCAATTCAGAAATTAGTGTGACAATGCAGAACTTAGTCTTTCATTGCAGAACTTAGCGTTTCAAATTAGAACTTATTGTTTCAATGCAGACATTAACGTTTCAATGCAGGACTGAGCGTTTCAAAGGAGAACTTACAGTTTCAATGCAGACCTTAGCATTTCAATGTAGAACTTTAATGTTTCAATGCACAACTTGGAGTTTGAATGTAGAATGCACCGTTTCAAAGCAGAACTTAGTCTTTCAATGCAGATCTTAGTCTTTCATTGCAGAACTTAGCGTTTCAAATTAGAACTTACTGTTTCAATGCAGCCATTAGCGTTTCAATGCAGAACTTCGCCTTTCAATGCAGAACGTACCTTTTCAAAGCAGAATTTAGTGTTTCAATGGAGAGCTTAGCGTTTCATTGCAGAGCTTAGCGTTTCAAAGCAGAACTTACCATTTCAAAGCAGAACTTAGCGTTTCAATGCAGAAATTATGGCTTCAATGCAGAACTTAGCGTTTCAATGCAGAACAGAGAGTTTCAATGCAGAGCTTAGCCTTTCAAGGGAGAACTTACCGTTTCAATTCAGAAATCAGTGTGACAATGCAGAACTTAGTCTTTCATAGCAGAACTTAGCGATTCAAATTAGAACTTATTGTTTCAATGCAGACATTCGCGTTTCAATGCATAACGTACCTTTTCAAAGCAGAATTTAGTGTTTCAATGGAGAGCTTAGCGTTTCATTGCAGAGCTTAGTTTTTCAAGTGAGAACTTACAATTTCAAAGCAGAACTTAGCATTTCAAGTGAGAATTTACCGTTTCAAAGCAGAACTTAGCGCTTTAATGCAGAAATTACTGTTTCAATGCGGAACTTAGCGTTTCAATGCAGAAAGTAGCGATTCAATGCAGAACTTAGTGTTTCAATGTGGAAGTTAGCATTTCAACGCGGAACTTAGCGTTTCAATGCAAAATGTACCGTTTCAAAGCAGAACTTAGAGTTTCAATGCAGAACTTAGCGTTTCAATGCAGAGCTTAGCGTTTCAATGTAAAACTTTAGAATTTCAATGCAGAACTAAGCTTTTCAATTCAGAAATTACTGTATCAAAGCAGAACTTAGTGTTTCAATGCAGAGCTTAGCCTTTGAATGCATAACATAGTGTTTCAATGCAAAACATAGCATTTCAATGGAGAACTTAGCCTTTCAATGCAGATCTTATTCATTTCAAAGCAGAACGTAGCGTTTCAATGCAGAACTTCGCCTTTCAATGCAGAACGTACCTTTTCAAAGCAGAATTCTGTGTTTCAATGCAGAGCTTAGCGTTTCAAGTGAGAACTTACCGTCTCAATGCAGAATGTACTGTTTCAAAGCAGAACATACCGTTTCAAAGCAGAGAGGAGTCTTTCAATGCAGAACGTATTTTTTCATTGAAAAACTTAGCGTTTCAAATTAGAACTTATTGTTTCAATGCGGACATTAGCGTTTCAATGCATGCCTTCGCCTTTCAACGCAGAACGTACCTTTTCAAAGCCGAATTTAGTGTTTCAATGCAGAGCTTAGCGTTTCATTGCAGAGCTTAGCGTTACAAGTGATAACTTACCGTTTCAATGCAAAACTTAGCGTTTCAATGCAGAACTTAGCGTTTCAATGCAGAACATAGCGCTTCAATGCAGAGATAGCGTTTCAATGCAGAACTTAGCCTTTCAATGCAGAACTTTTTGTTTCAATGCAGACATTAACGTTTCAATGCACAACTTAGCGTTACAGTGCAGAACTTAGTGTTTCAATGCGGAACTTAGCATTTCAATGTGGAACTTAGCGTTTCAATGCAAAATGTACCGTGTCAAAGCAGAACTTAGTGTTTCAATGCAGAACTTAGCGTTTCAATGCAGAGCTTAGCGTTTCAATGTAGAACTTTAGTGTTTCAATGCAGAACCAATCTTTTCCATGCTGAACTAAGCGTTTCAATTCAGAACTTACCATTGGAATGCAGAAGTTAGCGTTTCAATGCAGAACTTTGCGTTTCAATGTAGACTTTAGTGTTTCAGATTAAAAAAAAAAGTGTTTCAATGCAGAAATCAGCGTTTCAATGCATAACTTAGCGTTTCAAAGGACAACTTGCTGTTTCGATGCAGACCTTAGTGTTTGAAAGCAGAACTTAGTGTTTCAATGCAGATCTTAGCGTTTCAGTGCAGAACTTATTGTTTCACTGGAGACCTTAGAGTTTCAATGCAAAATGTATCTTTTCAAAGCAGAACATACCGTTTCAAAGCAGAACTTAGTCTTTCAATGCAGATCTTAGTCTTTCATTGCAGAACTTAGCGTTTTAAATTATAACTTATTGTTTCAATGCAGACATTAGCGTTTCAATGCAGAACTTCACCTTTCAATGCAGAACGTACCTTTTCAAAGCAGAATTTAGTGTTTCATTGCAGAGCTAAGCGATTCATGTAAGAACTTACCATTTCAAAGCAGAACAGTATCATTCAGAACTCATCATTTCAAAGCAGAACTTAGCGATTCAATGCTGAAATTACTGTTTCAATGCAGAACTTAGCGTTTCATTGCAGAACAGAGCGTTTCAATGCAGAACTTAGCGTTTCAATGCAGAGCTTAGCTTTTCAATGTAGAACTTTAGAGTTTCAATGCAGAACTTAGCTTTTCAATGCAGAAATTACTGTATCAAAGCAGAACTTAGCGTTTCAATGCAGAACGTAGCGTTTAAATGTAGAACTTTAGAGTTTCAATGCAAAACATAGCGTTTCAATGGAGAACTTAGCGTTTCAATGCACGCCTTAGCCTTTCAATGCAGATCTTTTTCAATTCAAAGCAGAACGTAGCGTTTCAATGCAGAACAGAGTGTTTCAATGCAGAATGTACCTTTCAATGAAGAACTTAGCGTTTCAATGTGGAACAGAGCGTTTCAATGCTGAATGTACCTTTCAATGCAGAACTTGGCGTTTCAATGCAGAAATTAGTGTTTCAATGTAGAACTTTAGAGTTCCAATGCACTACTTAGCGTTTCAATGCAGAACATAGCGTTTCAATTCAGTACTAACTGTTTTAATGCAGAGCTTAGCGTTTCAGTGCAGAACTTAGCGTTTCTGATTACAACTTATTGTTTCAATGCAGACATCAGCGTTTCAATGCATAACTTAGCGTTTCAAAGGAGAACTTATTGTTACAATGCAGACATTAACGTTTCAATGCAGAACTTAGCGTTTCGATGTAGAACTTAGCGTTTCAATGTAGAACTTAGCGTTTCAGATTACAACTTATTGTTTCAATGCAGTCCTTAGCGTTTCAATGCAGAACTTACCATTTCAAAGGAGAACTTAGGGTTTCAGATTACAACTTACTGTTTCAATGCAGACATTAGCGTTTCAATGCAGAACTTAGCGTTTCAAAGGAGAACTTAGCGTTTCAGATTACAACTTATGATTCAGACAAAACTCCAGGAACAAACTTGCCAACAAAGTTTTCAAGCTGACAAGCAGGTATTCTTTATTGCGGCGCCGGGAGACACAGTGGATAGCTCCTCCTGACGTGTGTCTCCCTGTTGCTCCACAAGCTGTCCTTATATAGTCCCTGGGCATACATACATAACGTCATTTTCCAGAAAGTTCCCCGCATGCGTACAGAATTGTGGTGGTGGTCTCTGAGGGTCGTTTACTTCTTCCAACAATCTTCATTACTTCTGGCAGCCTTTGGAGCACGCGCAGTAGATGCTCATACCAGTTTAATTGGTTCCTTAGCACAGGAGACATAATAATCCTCCTATCCTCCTACTTATCGGTTAGTTTAACTGTAGCCCACGCTGGACACCTGCCATTCCCAGTTACTCCTTATCCCTGTGTCCTGTTCCTCTAGACTGTTTTTCTTAAAACTCTGTCAACTATAACAATTTATCTTCTACAAGAATGCTCAGTGTGTTCTCTAGCTGCACTCTATATTTTTTTCAATGTATCATGCACTTTAGTGATTTTCCATTGCTTCTGTTACAAAGCCATCAAACTTAACATTACTTAAAACTGATTCTAAAGGTTTATATATTCCATTTTGTGATTTTTCTGTCCCCCTTGTTACACTTACTGTTTCAATGCAGAAATTAGCGTTACAATGTAGAAATTAACGTTTCAACGCAGAAAAAAGCATTTCAATGGAGAACGTAGCGTTTCAACGCAGAAATTACCGTTTCAAAGCAGAACTTAGTCTTTCAATGCAGAGCTTAGCTTTTCAATGCAGAGCTTAGCGTTTCATATGAGAACTTACCGTTTCAATTCAGAAATTAGTGTGACAATGCAGAACTTAGTCTTTCATTGCAGAACTTAGCGTTTCAAATTAGAACTTATTGTTTCAATGCAGACATTAACGTTTCAATGCAGGACTGAGCGTTTCAAAGGAGAACTTACAGTTTCAATGCAGACCTTAGCATTTCAATGTAGAACTTTAATGTTTCAATGCACAACTTGGAGTTTGAATGTAGAATGTACTGTTTCAAAGCAGAACTTAGTCTTTCAATGCAGATATTAGTCTTTCATTGCAGAACTTAGCGTTTCAAATTAGAACTTACTGTTTCAATGCAGCCATTAGCGTTTCAATGCAGAACTTCGCCTTTCAATGCAGAACGTACCTTTTCAAAGCAGAATTTAGTGTTTCAATGGAGAGCTTAGCGTTTCATTGCAGAGCTTAGCGTTTCAAAGCAGAACTTACCATTTCAAAGCAGAACTTAGCGTTTCAATGCAGAAATTATGGCTTCAATGCAGAACTTAGCGTTTCAATGCAGAACAGAGAGTTTCAATGCAGAGCTTAGCCTTTCAAGGGAGAACTTACCGTTTCAATTCAGAAATCAGTGTGACAATGCAGAACTTAGTCTTTCATAGCAGAACTTAGCGATTCAAATTAGAACTTATTGTTTCAATGCAGACATTCGCGTTTCAATGCATAACGTACCTTTTCAAAGCAGAATTTAGTGTTTCAATGGAGAGCTTAGCGTTTCATTGCAGAGCTTAGTTTTTCAAGTGAGAACTTACAATTTCAAAGCAGAACTTAGCATTTCAAGTGAGAATTTACCGTTTCAAAGCAGAACTTAGCGCTTTAATGCAGAAATTACTGTTTCAATGCGGAACTTAGCGTTTCAATGCAGAAAGTAGCGATTCAATGCAGAACTTAGTGTTTCAATGTGGAAGTTAGCATTTCAACGCGGAACTTAGCGTTTCAATGCAAAATGTACCGTTTCAAAGCAGAACTTAGAGTTTCAATGCAGAACTTAGCGTTTCAATGCAGAGCTTAGCGTTTCAATGTAAAACTTTAGAATTTCAATGCAGAACTAAGCTTTTCAATTCAGAAATTACTGTATCAAAGCAGAACTTAGTGTTTCAATGCAGAGCTTAGCCTTTGAATGCATAACATAGTGTTTCAATGCAAAACATAGCATTTCAATGGAGAACTTAGCCTTTCAATGCAGATCTTATTCATTTCAAAGCAGAACGTAGCGTTTCAATGCAGAACTTCGCCTTTCAATGCAGAACGTACCTTTTCAAAGCAGAATTCTGTGTTTCAATGCAGAGCTTAGCGTTTCAAGTGAGAACTTACCGTCTCAATGCAGAATGTACTGTTTCAAAGCAGAACATACCGTTTCAAAGCAGAGAGGAGTCTTTCAATGCAGAACGTATTTTTTCATTGAAAAACTTAGCGTTTCAAATTAGAACTTATTGTTTCAATGCGGACATTAGCGTTTCAATGCATGCCTTCGCCTTTCAACGCAGAACGTACCTTTTCAAAGCCGAATTTAGTGTTTCAATGCAGAGCTTAGCGTTTCATTGCAGAGCTTAGCGTTACAAGTGATAACTTACCGTTTCAATGCAAAACTTAGCGTTTCAATGCAGAACTTAGCGTTTCAATGCAGAACATAGCGCTTCAATGCAGAGATAGCGTTTCAATGCAGAACTTAGCCTTTCAATGCAGAACTTTTTGTTTCAATGCAGACATTAACGTTTCAATGCACAACTTAGCGTTACAGTGCAGAACTTAGTGTTTCAATGCGGAACTTAGCATTTCAATGTGGAACTTAGCGTTTCAATGCAAAATGTACCGTGTCAAAGCAGAACTTAGTGTTTCAATGCAGAACTTAGCGTTTCAATGCAGAGCTTAGCGTTTCAATGTAGAACTTTAGTGTTTCAATGCAGAACCAATCTTTTCCATGCTGAACTAAGCGTTTCAATTCAGAACTTACCATTGGAATGCAGAAGTTAGCGTTTCAATGCAGAACTTTGCGTTTCAATGTAGACTTTAGTGTTTCAGATTAAAAAAAAAAGTGTTTCAATGCAGAAATCAGCGTTTCAATGCATAACTTAGCGTTTCAAAGGACAACTTGCTGTTTCGATGCAGACCTTAGTGTTTGAAAGCAGAACTTAGTGTTTCAATGCAGATCTTAGCGTTTCAGTGCAGAACTTATTGTTTCACTGGAGACCTTAGAGTTTCAATGCAAAATGTATCTTTTCAAAGCAGAACATACCGTTTCAAAGCAGAACTTAGTCTTTCAATGCAGATCTTAGTCTTTCATTGCAGAACTTAGCGTTTTAAATTATAACTTATTGTTTCAATGCAGACATTAGCGTTTCAATGCAGAACTTCACCTTTCAATGCAGAACGTACCTTTTCAAAGCAGAATTTAGTGTTTCATTGCAGAGCTAAGCGATTCATGTAAGAACTTACCATTTCAAAGCAGAACAGTATCATTCAGAACTCATCATTTCAAAGCAGAACTTAGCGATTCAATGCTGAAATTACTGTTTCAATGCAGAACTTAGCGTTTCATTGCAGAACAGAGCGTTTCAATGCAGAACTTAGCGTTTCAATGCAGAGCTTAGCTTTTCAATGTAGAACTTTAGAGTTTCAATGCAGAACTTAGCTTTTCAATGCAGAAATTACTGTATCAAAGCAGAACTTAGCGTTTCAATGCAGAACGTAGCGTTTAAATGTAGAACTTTAGAGTTTCAATGCAAAACATAGCGTTTCAATGGAGAACTTAGCGTTTCAATGCACGCCTTAGCCTTTCAATGCAGATCTTTTTCAATTCAAAGCAGAACGTAGCGTTTCAATGCAGAACAGAGTGTTTCAATGCAGAATGTACCTTTCAATGAAGAACTTAGCGTTTCAATGTGGAACAGAGCGTTTCAATGCTGAATGTACCTTTCAATGCAGAACTTGGCGTTTCAATGCAGAAATTAGTGTTTCAATGTAGAACTTTAGAGTTCCAATGCACTACTTAGCGTTTCAATGCAGAACATAGCGTTTCAATTCAGTACTAACTGTTTTAATGCAGAGCTTAGCGTTTCAGTGCAGAACTTAGCGTTTCTGATTACAACTTATTGTTTCAATGCAGACATCAGCGTTTCAATGCATAACTTAGCGTTTCAAAGGAGAACTTATTGTTACAATGCAGACATTAACGTTTCAATGCAGAACTTAGCGTTTCGATGTAGAACTTAGCGTTTCAATGTAGAACTTAGCGTTTCAGATTACAACTTATTGTTTCAATGCAGTCCTTAGCGTTTCAATGCAGAACTTACCATTTCAAAGGAGAACTTAGGGTTTCAGATTACAACTTACTGTTTCAATGCAGACATTAGCGTTTCAATGCAGAACTTAGCGTTTCAAAGGAGAACTTAGCGTTTCAGATTACAACTTATGATTCAGACAAAACTCCAGGAACAAACTTGCCAACAAAGTTTTCAAGCTGACAAGCAGGTATTCTTTATTGCGGCGCCGGGAGACACAGTGGATAGCTCCTCCTGACGTGTGTCTCCCTGTTGCTCCACAAGCTGTCCTTATATAGTCCCTGGGCATACATACATAACGTCATTTTCCAGAAAGTTCCCCGCATGCGTACAGAATTGTGGTGGTGGTCTCTGAGGGTCGTTTACTTCTTCCAACAATCTTCATTACTTCTGGCAGCCTTTGGAGCACGCGCAGTAGATGCTCATACCAGTTTAATTGGTTCCTTAGCACAGGAGACATAATAATCCTCCTATCCTCCTACTTATCGGTTAGTTTAACTGTAGCCCACGCTGGACACCTGCCATTCCCAGTTACTCCTTATCCCTGTGTCCTGTTCCTCTAGACTGTTTTTCTTAAAACTCTGTCAACTATAACAATTTATCTTCTACAAGAATGCTCAGTGTGTTCTCTAGCTGCACTCTATATTTTTTTCAATGTATCATGCACTTTAGTGATTTTCCATTGCTTCTGTTACAAAGCCATCAAACTTAACATTACTTAAAACTGATTCTAAAGGTTTATATATTCCATTTTGTGATTTTTCTGTCCCCCTTGTTACACTTACTGTTTCAATGCAGAAATTAGCGTTACAATGTAGAAATTAACGTTTCAACGCAGAAAAAAGCATTTCAATGGAGAACGTAGCGTTTCAACGCAGAAATTACCGTTTCAAAGCAGAACTTAGTCTTTCAATGCAGAGCTTAGCTTTTCAATGCAGAGCTTAGCGTTTCATATGAGAACTTACCGTTTCAATTCAGAAATTAGTGTGACAATGCAGAACTTAGTCTTTCATTGCAGAACTTAGCGTTTCAAATTAGAACTTATTGTTTCAATGCAGACATTAACGTTTCAATGCAGGACTGAGCGTTTCAAAGGAGAACTTACAGTTTCAATGCAGACCTTAGCATTTCAATGTAGAACTTTAATGTTTCAATGCACAACTTGGAGTTTGAATGTAGAATGTACTGTTTCAAAGCAGAACTTAGTCTTTCAATGCAGATATTAGTCTTTCATTGCAGAACTTAGCGTTTCAAATTAGAACTTACTGTTTCAATGCAGCCATTAGCGTTTCAATGCAGAACTTCGCCTTTCAATGCAGAACGTACCTTTTCAAAGCAGAATTTAGTGTTTCAATGGAGAGCTTAGCGTTTCATTGCAGAGCTTAGCGTTTCAAAGCAGAACTTACCATTTCAAAGCAGAACTTAGCGTTTCAATGCAGAAATTATGGCTTCAATGCAGAACTTAGCGTTTCAATGCAGAACAGAGAGTTTCAATGCAGAGCTTAGCCTTTCAAGGGAGAACTTACCGTTTCAATTCAGAAATCAGTGTGACAATGCAGAACTTAGTCTTTCATAGCAGAACTTAGCGATTCAAATTAGAACTTATTGTTTCAATGCAGACATTCGCGTTTCAATGCATAACGTACCTTTTCAAAGCAGAATTTAGTGTTTCAATGGAGAGCTTAGCGTTTCATTGCAGAGCTTAGTTTTTCAAGTGAGAACTTACAATTTCAAAGCAGAACTTAGCATTTCAAGTGAGAATTTACCGTTTCAAAGCAGAACTTAGCGCTTTAATGCAGAAATTACTGTTTCAATGCGGAACTTAGCGTTTCAATGCAGAAAGTAGCGATTCAATGCAGAACTTAGTGTTTCAATGTGGAAGTTAGCATTTCAACGCGGAACTTAGCGTTTCAATGCAAAATGTACCGTTTCAAAGCAGAACTTAGAGTTTCAATGCAGAACTTAGCGTTTCAATGCAGAGCTTAGCGTTTCAATGTAAAACTTTAGAATTTCAATGCAGAACTAAGCTTTTCAATTCAGAAATTACTGTATCAAAGCAGAACTTAGTGTTTCAATGCAGAGCTTAGCCTTTGAATGCATAACATAGTGTTTCAATGCAAAACATAGCATTTCAATGGAGAACTTAGCCTTTCAATGCAGATCTTATTCATTTCAAAGCAGAACGTAGCGTTTCAATGCAGAACTTCGCCTTTCAATGCAGAACGTACCTTTTCAAAGCAGAATTCTGTGTTTCAATGCAGAGCTTAGCGTTTCAAGTGAGAACTTACCGTCTCAATGCAGAATGTACTGTTTCAAAGCAGAACATACCGTTTCAAAGCAGAGAGGAGTCTTTCAATGCAGAACGTATTTTTTCATTGAAAAACTTAGCGTTTCAAATTAGAACTTATTGTTTCAATGCGGACATTAGCGTTTCAATGCATGCCTTCGCCTTTCAACGCAGAACGTACCTTTTCAAAGCCGAATTTAGTGTTTCAATGCAGAGCTTAGCGTTTCATTGCAGAGCTTAGCGTTACAAGTGATAACTTACCGTTTCAATGCAAAACTTAGCGTTTCAATGCAGAACTTAGCGTTTCAATGCAGAACATAGCGCTTCAATGCAGAGATAGCGTTTCAATGCAGAACTTAGCCTTTCAATGCAGAACTTTTTGTTTCAATGCAGACATTAACGTTTCAATGCACAACTTAGCGTTACAGTGCAGAACTTAGTGTTTCAATGCGGAACTTAGCATTTCAATGTGGAACTTAGCGTTTCAATGCAAAATGTACCGTGTCAAAGCAGAACTTAGTGTTTCAATGCAGAACTTAGCGTTTCAATGCAGAGCTTAGCGTTTCAATGTAGAACTTTAGTGTTTCAATGCAAAACATAGCGTTTCAATGGAGAACTTAGCGTTTCAATGCACGCCTTAGCCTTTCAATGCAGATCTTTTTCAATTCAAAGCAGAACGTAGCGTTTCAATGCAGAACAGAGTGTTTCAATGCAGAATGTACCTTTCAATGAAGAACTTAGCGTTTCAATGTGGAACAGAGCGTTTCAATGCTGAATGTACCTTTCAATGCAGAACTTGGCGTTTCAATGCAGAAATTAGTGTTTCAATGTAGAACTTTAGAGTTCCAATGCACTACTTAGCGTTTCAATGCAGAACATAGCGTTTCAATTCAGTACTAACTGTTTTAATGCAGAGCTTAGCGTTTCAGTGCAGAACTTAGCGTTTCTGATTACAACTTATTGTTTCAATGCAGACATCAGCGTTTCAATGCATAACTTAGCGTTTCAAAGGAGAACTTATTGTTACAATGCAGACATTAACGTTTCAATGCAGAACTTAGCGTTTCGATGTAGAACTTAGCGTTTCAATGTAGAACTTAGCGTTTCAGATTACAACTTATTGTTTCAATGCAGTCCTTAGCGTTTCAATGCAGAACTTACCATTTCAAAGGAGAACTTAGGGTTTCAGATTACAACTTACTGTTTCAATGCAGACATTAGCGTTTCAATGCAGAACTTAGCGTTTCAAAGGAGAACTTAGCGTTTCAGATTACAACTTATGATTCAGACAAAACTCCAGGAACAAACTTGCCAACAAAGTTTTCAAGCTGACAAGCAGGTATTCTTTATTGCGGCGCCGGGAGACACAGTGGATAGCTCCTCCTGACGTGTGTCTCCCTGTTGCTCCACAAGCTGTCCTTATATAGTCCCTGGGCATACATACATAACGTCATTTTCCAGAAAGTTCCCCGCATGCGTACAGAATTGTGGTGGTGGTCTCTGAGGGTCGTTTACTTCTTCCAACAATCTTCATTACTTCTGGCAGCCTTTGGAGCACGCGCAGTAGATGCTCATACCAGTTTAATTGGTTCCTTAGCACAGGAGACATAATAATCCTCCTATCCTCCTACTTATCGGTTAGTTTAACTGTAGCCCACGCTGGACACCTGCCATTCCCAGTTACTCCTTATCCCTGTGTCCTGTTCCTCTAGACTGTTTTTCTTAAAACTCTGTCAACTATAACAATTTATCTTCTACAAGAATGCTCAGTGTGTTCTCTAGCTGCACTCTATATTTTTTTCAATGTATCATGCACTTTAGTGATTTTCCATTGCTTCTGTTACAAAGCCATCAAACTTAACATTACTTAAAACTGATTCTAAAGGTTTATATATTCCATTTTGTGATTTTTCTGTCCCCCTTGTTACACTTCCTGTTTCAATGCAGAAATTAGCGTTACAATGTAGAAATTAACGTTTCAACGCAGAAAAAAGCATTTCAATGGAGAACGTAGCGTTTCAACGCAGAAATTACCGTTTCAAAGCAGAACTTAGTCTTTCAATGCAGAGCTTAGCTTTTCAATGCAGAGCTTAGCGTTTCATATGAGAACTTACCGTTTCAATTCAGAAATTAGTGTGACAATGCAGAACTTAGTCTTTCATTGCAGAACTTAGCGATTCAAATTAGAACTTATTGTTTCAATGCAGACATTCGCGTTTCAATGCATAACGTACCTTTTCAAAGCAGAATTTAGTGTTTCAATGGAGAGCTTAGCGTTTCATTGCAGAGCTTAGTTTTTCAAGTGAGAACTTACAATTTCAAAGCAGAACTTAGCATTTCAAGTGAGAATTTACCGTTTCAAAGCAGAACTTAGCGCTTTAATGCAGAAATTACTGTTTCAATGCGGAACTTAGCGTTTCAATGCAGAAAGTAGCGATTCAATGCAGAACTTAGTGTTTCAATGTGGAAGTTAGCATTTCAACGCGGAACTTAGCGTTTCAATGCAAAATGTACCGTTTCAAAGCAGAACTTAGAGTTTCAATGCAGAACTTAGCGTTTCAATGCAGAGCTTAGCGTTTCAATGTAAAACATTAGAATTTCAATGCAGAACTAAGCTTTTCAATTCAGAAATTACTGTATCAAAGCAGAACTTAGTGTTTCAATGCAGAGCTTAGCCTTTGAATGCATAACATAGTGTTTCAATGCAAAACATAGCATTTCAATGGAGAACTTAGCCTTTCAATGCAGATCTTATTCATTTCAAAGCAGAACGTAGCGTTTCAATGCAGAACTTCGCCTTTCAATGCAGAACGTACCTTTTCAAAGCAGAATTCTGTGTTTCAATGCAGAGCTTAGCGTTTCAAGTGAGAACTTACCGTCTCAATGCAGAATGTACTGTTTCAAAGCAGAACATACCGTTTCAAAGCAGAGAGGAGTCTTTCAATGCAGAACGTATTTTTTCATTGAAAAACTTAGCGTTTCAAATTAGAACTTATTGTTTCAATGCGGACATTAGCGTTTCAATGCATGCCTTCGCCTTTCAACGCAGAACGTACCTTTTCAAAGCCGAATTTAGTGTTTCAATGCAGAGCTTAGCGTTTCATTGCAGAGCTTAGCGTTACAAGTGATAACTTACCGTTTCAATGCAAAACTTAGCGTTTCAATGCAGAACTTAGCGTTTCAATGCAGAACATAGCGCTTCAATGCAGAGATAGCGTTTCAATGCAGAACTTTGCCTTTCAATGCAGAACTTTTTGTTTCAATGCAGACATTAGCGTTTCAATGCACAACTTAGCGTTACAGTGCAGAACTTAGTGTTTCAATGCGGAACTTAGCATTTCAATGTGGAACTTAGCGTTTCAATGCAAAATGTACCGTGTCAAAGCAGAACTTAGTGTTTCAATGCAGAACTTAGCGTTTCAATGCAGAGCTTAGCGTTTCAATGTAGAACTTTAGTGTTTCAATGCAGAACCAATCTTTTCCATGCTGAACTAAGCGTTTCAATTCAGAACTTACCATTGGAATGCAGAAGTTAGCGTTTCAATGCAGAACTTTGCGTTTCAATGTAGACTTTAGTGTTTCAGATTAAAAAAAAAAGTGTTTCAATGCAGAAATCAGCGTTTCAATGCATAACTTAGCGTTTCAAAGGACAACTTGCTGTTTCGATGCAGACCTTAGTGTTTGAAAGCAGAACTTAGTGTTTCAATGCAGATCTTAGCGTTTCAGTGCAGAACTTATTGTTTCACTGGAGACCTTAGAGTTTCAATGCAAAATGTATCTTTTCAAAGCAGAACATACCGTTTCAAAGCAGAACTTAGTCTTTCAATGCAGATCTTAGTCTTTCATTGCAGAACTTAGCGTTTTAAATTATAACTTATTGTTTCAATGCAGACATTAGCGTTTCAATGCAGAACTTCACCTTTCAATGCAGAACGTACCTTTTCAAAGCAGAATTTAGTGTTTCATTGCAGAGCTAAGCGATTCATGTAAGAACTTACCATTTCAAAGCAGAACAGTATCATTCAGAACTCATCATTTCAAAGCAGAACTTAGCGATTCAATGCTGAAATTACTGTTTCAATGCAGAACTTAGCGTTTCATTGCAGAACAGAGCGTTTCAATGCAGAACTTAGCGTTTCAATGCAGAGCTTAGCTTTTCAATGTAGAACTTTAGAGTTTCAAAGCAGAACTTAGCTTTTCAATGCAGAAATTACTGTATCAAAGCAGAACTTAGCGTTTCAATGCAGAACGTAGCGTTTAAATGTAGAACTTTAGAGTTTCAATGCAAAACATAGCGTTTCAATGGAGAACTTAGCGTTTCAATGCACGCCTTAGCCTTTCAATGCAGATCTTTTTCAATTCAAAGCAGAACGTAGCGTTTCAATGCAGAACAGAGTGTTTCAATGCAGAATGTACCTTTCAATGAAGAACTTAGCGTTTCAATGTGGAACAGAGCGTTTCAATGCTGAATGTACCTTTCAATGCAGAACTTGGCGTTTCAATGCAGAAATTAGTGTTTCAATGTAGAACTTTAGAGTTCCAATGCACTACTTAGCGTTTCAATGCAGAACATAGCGTTTCAATTCAGTACTAACTGTTTTAATGCAGAGCTTAGCGTTTCAGTGCAGAACTTAGCGTTTCTGATTACAACTTATTGTTTCAATGCAGACATCAGCGTTTCAATGCATAACTTAGCGTTTCAAAGGAGAACTTATTGTTACAATGCAGACATTAACGTTTCAATGCAGAACTTAGCGTTTCGATGTAGAACCTATCGTTTCAATGTAGAACTTAGCGTTTCAGATTACAACTTATTGTTTCAATGCAGTCCTTAGCGTTTCAATGCAGAACTTACCATTTCAAAGGAGAACTTAGGGTTTCAGATTACAACTTACTGTTTCAATGCAGACATTAGCGTTTCAATGCAGAACTTAGCGTTTCAAAGGAGAACTTAGCGTTTCAGATTACAACTTATGATTCAGACAAAACTCCAGGAACAAACTTGCCAACAAAGTTTTCAAGCTGACAAGCAGGTATTCTTTATTGCGGCGCCGGGAGACACAGTGGATAGCTCCTCCTGACGTGTGTCTCCCTGTTGCTCCACAAGCTGTCCTTATATAGTCCCTGGGCATACATACATAACGTCATTTTCCAGAAAGTTCCCCGCATGCGTACAGAATTGTGGTGGTGGTCTCTGAGGGTCGTTTACTTCTTCCAACAATCTTCATTACTTCTGGCAGCCTTTGGAGCACGCGCAGTAGATGCTCATACCAGTTTAATTGGTTCCTTAGCACAGGAGACATAATAATCCTCCTATCCTCCTACTTATCGGTTAGTTTAACTGTAGCCCACGCTGGACACCTGCCATTCCCAGTTACTCCTTATCCCTGTGTCCTGTTCCTCTAGACTGTTTTTCTTAAAACTCTGTCAACTATAACAATTTATCTTCTACAAGAATGCTCAGTGTGTTCTCTAGCTGCACTCTATATTTTTTTCAATGTATCATGCACTTTAGTGATTTTCCATTGCTTCTGTTACAAAGCCATCAAACTTAACATTACTTAAAACTGATTCTAAAGGTTTATATATTCCATTTTGTGATTTTTCTGTCCCCCTTGTTACACTTACTGTTTCAATGCAGAAATTAGCGTTACAATGTAGAAATTAACGTTTCAACGCAGAAAAAAGCATTTCAATGGAGAACGTAGCGTTTCAACGCAGAAATTACCGTTTCAAAGCAGAACTTAGTCTTTCAATGCAGAGCTTAGCTTTTCAATGCAGAGCTTAGCGTTTCATATGAGAACTTACCGTTTCAATTCAGAAATTAGTGTGACAATGCAGAACTTAGTCTTTCATTGCAGAACTTAGCGTTTCAAATTAGAACTTATTGTTTCAATGCAGACATTAACGTTTCAATGCAGGACTGAGCGTTTCAAAGGAGAACTTACAGTTTCAATGCAGACCTTAGCATTTCAATGTAGAACTTTAATGTTTCAATGCACAACTTGGAGTTTGAATGTAGAATGTACCGTTTCAAAGCAGAACTTAGTCTTTCAATGCAGATATTAGTCTTTCATTGCAGAACTTAGCGTTTCAAATTAGAACTTACTGTTTCAATGCAGCCATTAGCGTTTCAATGCAGAACTTCGCCTTTCAATGCAGAACGTACCTTTTCAAAGCAGAATTTAGTGTTTCAATGGAGAGCTTAGCGTTTCATTGCAGAGCTTAGCGTTTCAAAGCAGAACTTACCATTTCAAAGCAGAACTTAGCATTTCAAGTGAGAATTTACCGTTTCAAAGCAGAACTTAGCGCTTTAATGCAGAAATTACTGTTTCAATGCGGAACTTAGCGTTTCAATGCAGAAAGTAGCGATTCAATGCAGAACTTAGTGTTTCAATGTGGAAGTTAGCATTTCAACGCGGAACTTAGCGTTTCAATGCAAAATGTACCGTTTCAAAGCAGAACTTAGAGTTTCAATGCAGAACTTAGCGTTTCAATGCAGAGCTTAGCGTTTCAATGTAAAACTTTAGAATTTCAATGCAGAACTAAGCTTTTCAATTCAGAAATTACTGTATCAAAGCAGAACTTAGTGTTTCAATGCAGAGCTTAGCCTTTGAATGCATAACATAGTGTTTCAATGCAAAACATAGCATTTCAATGGAGAACTTAGCCTTTCAATGCAGATCTTATTCATTTCAAAGCAGAACGTAGCGTTTCAATGCAGAACTTCGCCTTTCAATGCAGAACGTACCTTTTCAAAGCAGAATTCTGTGTTTCAATGCAGAGCTTAGCGTTTCAAGTGAGAACTTACCGTCTCAATGCAGAATGTACTGTTTCAAAGCAGAACATACCGTTTCAAAGCAGAGAGGAGTCTTTCAATGCAGAACGTATTTTTTCATTGAAAAACTTAGCGTTTCAAATTAGAACTTATTGTTTCAATGCGGACATTAGCGTTTCAATGCATGCCTTCGCCTTTCAACGCAGAACGTACCTTTTCAAAGCCGAATTTAGTGTTTCAATGCAGAGCTTAGCGTTTCATTGCAGAGCTTAGCGTTACAAGTGATAACTTACCGTTTCAATGCAAAACTTAGCGTTTCAATGCAGAACTTAGCGTATCAATGCAGAACATAGCGCTTCAATGCAGAGATAGCGTTTCAATGCAGAACTTAGCCTTTCAATGCAGAACTTTTTGTTTCAATGCAGACATTAACGTTTCAATGCACAACTTAGCGTTACAGTGCAGAACTTAGTGTTTCAATGCGGAACTTAGCATTTCAATGTGGAACTTAGCGTTTCAATGCAAAATGTACCGTGTCAAAGCAGAACTTAGTGTTTCAATGCAGAACTTAGCGTTTCAATGCAGAGCTTAGCGTTTCAATGTAGAACTTTAGTGTTTCAATGCAAAACATAGCGTTTCAATGGAGAACTTAGCGTTTCAATGCACGCCTTATCCTTTCAATGCAGATCTTTTTCAATTCAAAGCAGAACGTAGCGTTTCAATGCAGAACAGAGTGTTTCAATGCAGAATGTACCTTTCAATGAAGAACTTAGCGTTTCAATGTGGAACAGAGCGTTTCAATGCTGAATGTACCTTTCAATGCAGAACTTGGCGTTTCAATGCAGAAATTAGTGTTTCAATGTAGAACTTTAGAGTTCCAATGCACTACTTAGCGTTTCAATGCAGAACATAGCGTTTCAATTCAGTACTAACTGTTTTAATGCAGAGCTTAGCGTTTCAGTGCAGAACTTAGCGTTTCTGATTACAACTTATTGTTTCAATGCAGACATCAGCGTTTCAATGCATAACTTAGCGTTTCAAAGGAGAACTTATTGTTACAATGCAGACATTAACGTTTCAATGCAGAACTTAGCGTTTCGATGTAGAACTTAGCGTTTCAATGTAGAACTTAGCGTTTCAGATTACAACTTATTGTTTCAATGCAGTCCTTAGCGTTTCACAGAATCACAGAATCCCAAGGGTTGGAAGGGACCTAAAAAGATCATCTAGTCCAACCCCCCTGCAAGAGCAGGGTAACCTACAGTACATCACACAGGAACTTGTTTCAATGCAGAACTTACCATTTCAAAGGAGAACTTAGGGTTTCAGATTACAACTTACTGTTTCAATGCAGACATTAGCGTTTCAATGCAGAACTTAGCGTTTCAAAGGAGAACTTAGCGTTTCAGATTACAACTTATGATTCAGACAAAACTCCAGGAACAAACTTGCCAACAAAGTTTTCAAGCTGACAAGCAGGTATTCTTTATTGCGGCGCCGGGAGACACAGTGGATAGCTCCTCCTGACGTGTGTCTCCCTGTTGCTCCACAAGCTGTCCTTATATAGTCCCTGGGCATACATACATAACGTCATTTTCCAGAAAGTTCCCCGCATGCGTACAGAATTGTGGTGGTGGTCTCTGAGGGTCGTTTACTTCTTCCAACAATCTTCATTACTTCTGGCAGCCTTTGGAGCACGCGCAGTAGATGCTCATACCAGTTTAATTGGTTCCTTAGCACAGGAGACATAATAATCCTCCTATCCTCCTACTTATCGGTTAGTTTAACTGTAGCCCACGCTGGACACCTGCCATTCCCAGTTACTCCTTATCCCTGTGTCCTGTTCCTCTAGACTGTTTTTCTTAAAACTCTGTCAACTATAACAATTTATCTTCTACAAGAATGCTCAGTGTGTTCTCTAGCTGCACTCTATATTTTTTTCAATGTATCATGCACTTTAGTGATTTTCCATTGCTTCTGTTACAAAGCCATCAAACTTAACATTACTTAAAACTGATTCTAAAGGTTTATATATTCCATTTTGTGATTTTTCTGTCCCCCTTGTTACACTTACTGTTTCAATGCAGAAATTAGCGTTACAATGTAGAAATTAACGTTTCAACGCAGAAAAAAGCATTTCAATGGAGAACGTAACGTTTCAACGCAGAAATTACCGTTTCAAAGCAGAACTTAGTCTTTCAATGCAGAGCTTAGCTTTTCAATGCAGAGCTTAGCGTTTCATATGAGAACTTACCGTTTCAATTCAGAAATTAGTGTGACAATGCAGAACTTAGCCTTTCAATGCAGAACTTTTTGTTTCAATGCAGACATTAACGTTTCAATGCACAACTTAGCGTTACAGTGCAGAACTTAGTGTTTCAATGCGGAACTTAGCATTTCAATGTGGAACTTAGCGTTTCAATGCAAAATGTACCGTGTCAAAGCAGAACTTAGTGTTTCAATGCAGAACTTAGCGTTTCAATGCAGAGCTTAGCGTTTCAATGTAGAACTTTAGTGTTTCAATGCAAAACATAGCGTTTCAATGGAGAACTTAGCGTTTCAATGCACGCCTTATCCTTTCAATGCAGATCTTTTTCAATTCAAAGCAGAACGTAGCGTTTCAATGCAGAACAGAGTGTTTCAATGCAGAATGTACCTTTCAATGAAGAACTTAGCGTTTCAATGCAGAGCTTAGCTTTTCAATGTAGAACTTTAGAGTTTCAATGCAGAACTTAGCTTTTCAATGCAGAAATTACTGTATCAAAGCAGAACTTAGCGTTTCAATGCAGAACGTAGCGTTTAAATGTAGAACTTTAGAGTTTCAATGCAAAACATAGCGTTTCAATGGAGAACTTAGCGTTTCAATGCACGCCTTATCCTTTCAATGCAGATCTTTTTCAATTCAAAGCAGAACGTAGCGTTTCAATGCAGAACAGAGTGTTTCAATGCAGAATGTACCTTTCAATGAAGAACTTAGCGTTTCAATGTGGAACAGAGCGTTTCAATGCTGAATGTACCTTTCAATGCAGAACTTGGCGTTTCAATGCAGAAATTAGTGTTTCAATGTAGAACTTTAGAGTTCCAATGCACTACTTAGCGTTTCAATGCAGAACATAGCGTTTCAATTCAGTACTAACTGTTTTAATGCAGAGCTTAGCGTTTCAGTGCAGAACTTAGCGTTTCTGATTACAACTTATTGTTTCAATGCAGACATCAGCGTTTCAATGCATAACTTAGCGTTTCAAAGGAGAACTTATTGTTACAATGCAGACATTAACGTTTCAATGCAGAACTTAGCGTTTCGATGTAGAACTTAGCGTTTCAATGTAGAACTTAGCGTTTCAGATTACAACTTATTGTTTCAATGCAGTCCTTAGCGTTTCAATGCAGAACTTACCATTTCAAAGGAGAACTTAGGGTTTCAGATTACAACTTACTGTTTCAATGCAGACATTAGCGTTTCAATGCAGAACTTAGCGTTTCAAAGGAGAACTTAGCGTTTCAGATTACAACTTATGATTCAGACAAAACTCCAGGAACAAACTTGCCAACAAAGTTTTCAAGCTGACAAGCAGGTATTCTTTATTGCGGCGCCGGGAGACACAGTGGATAGCTCCTCCTGACGTGTGTCTCCCTGTTGCTCCACAAGCTGTCCTTATATAGTCCCTGGGCATACATACATAACGTCATTTTCCAGAAAGTTCCCCGCATGCGTACAGAATTGTGGTGGTGGTCTCTGAGGGTCGTTTACTTCTTCCAACAATCTTCATTACTTCTGGCAGCCTTTGGAGCACGCGCAGTAGATGCTCATACCAGTTTAATTGGTTCCTTAGCACAGGAGACATAATAATCCTCCTATCCTCCTACTTATCGGTTAGTTTAACTGTAGCCCACGCTGGACACCTGCCATTCCCAGTTACTCCTTATCCCTGTGTCCTGTTCCTCTAGACTGTTTTTCTTAAAACTCTGTCAACTATAACAATTTATCTTCTACAAGAATGCTCAGTGTGTTCTCTAGCTGCACTCTATATTTTTTTCAATGTATCATGCACTTTAGTGATTTTCCATTGCTTCTGTTACAAAGCCATCAAACTTAACATTACTTAAAACTGATTCTAAAGGTTTGTATATTCCATTTTGTGATTTTTCTGTCCCCCTTGTTACACTTACTGTTTCAATGCAGAAATTAGCGTTACAATGTAGAAATTAACGTTTCAACGCAGAAAAAAGCATTTCAATGGAGAACGTAGCGTTTCAACGCAGAAATTACCGTTTCAAAGCAGAACTTAGTCTTTCAATGCAGAGCTTAGCTTTTCAATGCAGAGCTTAGCGTTTCATATGAGAACTTACCGTTTCAATTCAGAAATTAGTGTGACAATGCAGAACTTAGCCTTTCAATGCAGAACTTTTTGTTTCAATGCAGACATTAACGTTTCAATGCACAACTTAGCGTTACAGTGCAGAACTTAGTGTTTCAATGCGGAACTTAGCATTTCAATGTGGAACTTAGCGTTTCAATGCAAAATGTACCGTGTCAAAGCAGAACTTAGTGTTTCAATGCAGAACTTAGCGTTTCAATGCAGAGCTTAGCGTTTCAATGTAGAACTTTAGAGTTTCAATGCAAAACATAGCGTTTCAATGGAGAACTTAGCGTTTCAATGCACGCCTTATCCTTTCAATGCAGATCTTTTTCAATTCAAAGCAGAACGTAGCGTTTCAATGCAGAACAGAGTGTTTCAATGCAGAATGTACCTTTCAATGAAGAACTTAGCGTTTCAATGTGGAACAGAGCGTTTCAATGCTGAATGTACCTTTCAATGCAGAACTTGGCGTTTCAATGCAGAAATTAGTGTTTCAATGTAGAACTTTAGAGTTCCAATGCACTACTTAGCGTTTCAATGCAGAACATAGCGTTTCAATTCAGTACTAACTGTTTTAATGCAGAGCTTAGCGTTTCAGTGCAGAACTTAGCGTTTCTGATTACAACTTATTGTTTCAATGCAGACATCAGCGTTTCAATGCATAACTTAGCGTTTCAAAGGAGAACTTATTGTTACAATGCAGACATTAACGTTTCAATGCAGAACTTAGCGTTTCGATGTAGAACTTAGCGTTTCAATGTAGAACTTAGCGTTTCAGATTACAACTTATTGTTTCAATGCAGTCCTTAGCGTTTCAATGCAGAACTTACCATTTCAAAGGAGAACTTAGGGTTTCAGATTACAACTTACTGTTTCAATGCAGACATTAGCGTTTCAATGCAGAACTTAGCGTTTCAAAGGAGAACTTAGCGTTTCAGATTACAACTTATGATTCAGACAAAACTCCAGGAACAAACTTGCCAACAAAGTTTTCAAGCTGACAAGCAGGTATTCTTTATTGCGGCGCCGGGAGACACAGTGGATAGCTCCTCCTGACGTGTGTCTCCCTGTTGCTCCACAAGCTGTCCTTATATAGTCCCTGGGCATACATACATAACGTCATTTTCCAGAAAGTTCCCCGCATGCGTACAGAATTGTGGTGGTGGTCTCTGAGGGTCGTTTACTTCTTCCAACAATCTTCATTACTTCTGGCAGCCTTTGGAGCACGCGCAGTAGATGCTCATACCAGTTTAATTGGTTCCTTAGCACAGGAGACATAATAATCCTCCTATCCTCCTACTTATCGGTTAGTTTAACTGTAGCCCACGCTGGACACCTGCCATTCCCAGTTACTCCTTATCCCTGTGTCCTGTTCCTCTAGACTGTTTTTCTTAAAACTCTGTCAACTATAACAATTTATCTTCTACAAGAATGCTCAGTGTGTTCTCTAGCTGCACTCTATATTTTTTTCAATGTATCATGCACTTTAGTGATTTTCCATTGCTTCTGTTACAAAGCCATCAAACTTAACATTACTTAAAACTGATTCTAAAGGTTTGTATATTCCATTTTGTGATTTTTCTGTCCCCCTTGTTACACTTACTGTTTCAATGCAGAAATTAGCGTTACAATGTAGAAATTAACGTTTCAACGCAGAAAAAAGCATTTCAATGGAGAACGTAGCGTTTCAACGCAGAAATTACCGTTTCAAAGCAGAACTTAGTCTTTCAATGCAGAGCTTAGCTTTTCAATGCAGAGCTTAGCGTTTCATATGAGAACTTACCGTTTCAATTCAGAAATTAGTGTGACAATGCAGAACTTAGCCTTTCAATGCAGAACTTTTTGTTTCAATGCAGACATTAACGTTTCAATGCACAACTTAGCGTTACAGTGCAGAACTTAGTGTTTCAATGCGGAACTTAGCATTTCAATGTGGAACTTAGCGTTTCAATGCAAAATGTACCGTGTCAAAGCAGAACTTAGTGTTTCAATGCAGAACTTAGCGTTTCAATGCAGAGCTTAGCGTTTCAATGTAGAACTTTAGTGTTTCAATGCAAAACATAGCGTTTCAATGGAGAACTTAGCGTTTCAATGCACGCCTTATCCTTTCAATGCAGATCTTTTTCAATTCAAAGCAGAACGTAGCGTTTCAATGCAGAACAGAGTGTTTCAATGCAGAATGTACCTTTCAATGAAGAACTTAGCGTTTCAATGTGGAACAGAGCGTTTCAATGCTGAATGTACCTTTCAATGCAGAACTTGGCGTTTCAATGCAGAAATTAGTGTTTCAATGTAGAACTTTAGAGTTCCAATGCACTACTTAGCGTTTCAATGCAGAACATAGCGTTTCAATTCAGTACTAACTGTTTTAATGCAGAGCTTAGCGTTTCAGTGCAGAACTTAGCGTTTCTGATTACAACTTATTGTTTCAATGCAGACATCAGCGTTTCAATGCATAACTTAGCGTTTCAAAGGAGAACTTATTGTTACAATGCAGACATTAACGTTTCAATGCAGAACTTAGCGTTTCGATGTAGAACTTAGCGTTTCAATGTAGAACTTAGCGTTTCAGATTACAACTTATTGTTTCAATGCAGTCCTTAGCGTTTCAATGCAGAACTTACCATTTCAAAGGAGAACTTAGGGTTTCAGATTACAACTTACTGTTTCAATGCAGACATTAGCGTTTCAATGCAGAACTTAGCGTTTCAAAGGAGAACTTAGCGTTTCAGATTACAACTTATGATTCAGACAAAACTCCAGGAACAAACTTGCCAACAAAGTTTTCAAGCTGACAAGCAGGTATTCTTTATTGCGGCGCCGGGAGACACAGTGGATAGCTCCTCCTGACGTGTGTCTCCCTGTTGCTCCACAAGCTGTCCTTATATAGTCCCTGGGCATACATACATAACGTCATTTTCCAGAAAGTTCCCCGCATGCGTACAGAATTGTGGTGGTGGTCTCTGAGGGTCGTTTACTTCTTCCAACAATCTTCATTACTTCTGGCAGCCTTTGGAGCACGCGCAGTAGATGCTCATACCAGTTTAATTGGTTCCTTAGCACAGGAGACATAATAATCCTCCTATCCTCCTACTTATCGGTTAGTTTAACTGTAGCCCACGCTGGACACCTGCCATTCCCAGTTACTCCTTATCCCTGTGTCCTGTTCCTCTAGACTGTTTTTCTTAAAACTCTGTCAACTATAACAATTTATCTTCTACAAGAATGCTCAGTGTGTTCTCTAGCTGCACTCTATATTTTTTTCAATGTATCATGCACTTTAGTGATTTTCCATTGCTTCTGTTACAAAGCCATCAAACTTAACATTACTTAAAACTGATTCTAAAGGTTTATATATTCCATTTTGTGATTTTTCTGTCCCCCTTGTTACACTTACTGTTTCAATGCAGAAATTAGCGTTACAATGTAGAAATTAACGTTTCAACGCAGAAAAAAGCATTTCAATGGAGAACGTAACGTTTCAACGCAGAAATTACCGTTTCAAAGCAGAACTTAGTCTTTCAATGCAGAGCTTAGCTTTTCAATGCAGAGCTTAGCGTTTCATATGAGAACTTACCGTTTCAATTCAGAAATTAGTGTGACAATGCAGAACTTAGCCTTTCAATGCAGAACTTTTTGTTTCAATGCAGACATTAACGTTTCAATGCACAACTTAGCGTTACAGTGCAGAACTTAGTGTTTCAATGCGGAACTTAGCATTTCAATGTGGAACTTAGCGTTTCAATGCAAAATGTACCGTGTCAAAGCAGAACTTAGTGTTTCAATGCAGAACTTAGCGTTTCAATGCAGAGCTTAGCGTTTCAATGTAGAACTTTAGTGTTTCAATGCAAAACATAGCGTTTCAATGGAGAACTTAGCGTTTCAATGCACGCCTTATCCTTTCAATGCAGATCTTTTTCAATTCAAAGCAGAACGTAGCGTTTCAATGCAGAACAGAGTGTTTCAATGCAGAATGTACCTTTCAATGAAGAACTTAGCGTTTCAATGCAGAGCTTAGCTTTTCAATGTAGAACTTTAGAGTTTCAATGCAGAACTTAGCTTTTCAATGCAGAAATTACTGTATCAAAGCAGAACTTAGCGTTTCAATGCAGAACGTAGCGTTTAAATGTAGAACTTTAGAGTTTCAATGCAAAACATAGCGTTTCAATGGAGAACTTAGCGTTTCAATGCACGCCTTAGCCTTTCAATGCAGATCTTTTTCAATTCAAAGCAGAACGTAGCGTTTCAATGCAGAACAGAGTGTTTCAATGCAGAATGTACCTTTCAATGAAGAACTTAGCGTTTCAATGTGGAACAGAGCGTTTCAATGCTGAATGTACCTTTCAATGCAGAACTTGGCGTTTCAATGCAGAAATTAGTGTTTCAATGTAGAACTTTAGAGTTCCAATGCACTACTTAGCGTTTCAATGCAGAACATAGCGTTTCAATTCAGTACTAACTGTTTTAATGCAGAGCTTAGCGTTTCAGTGCAGAACTTAGCGTTTCTGATTACAACTTATTGTTTCAATGCAGACATCAGCGTTTCAATGCATAACTTAGCGTTTCAAAGGAGAACTTATTGTTACAATGCAGACATTAACGTTTCAATGCAGAACTTAGCGTTTCGATGTAGAACTTAGCGTTTCAATGTAGAACTTAGCGTTTCAGATTACAACTTATTGTTTCAATGCAGTCCTTAGCGTTTCAATGCAGAACTTACCATTTCAAAGGAGAACTTAGGGTTTCAGATTACAACTTACTGTTTCAATGCAGACATTAGCGTTTCAATGCAGAACTTAGCGTTTCAAAGGAGAACTTAGCGTTTCAGATTACAACTTATGATTCAGACAAAACTCCAGGAACAAACTTGCCAACAAAGTTTTCAAGCTGACAAGCAGGTATTCTTTATTGCGGCGCCGGGAGACACAGTGGATAGCTCCTCCTGACGTGTGTCTCCCTGTTGCTCCACAAGCTGTCCTTATATAGTCCCTGGGCATACATACATAACGTCATTTTCCAGAAAGTTCCCCGCATGCGTACAGAATTGTGGTGGTGGTCTCTGAGGGTCGTTTACTTCTTCCAACAATCTTCATTACTTCTGGCAGCCTTTGGAGCACGCGCAGTAGATGCTCATACCAGTTTAATTGGTTCCTTAGCACAGGAGACATAATAATCCTCCTATCCTCCTACTTATCGGTTAGTTTAACTGTAGCCCACGCTGGACACCTGCCATTCCCAGTTACTCCTTATCCCTGTGTCCTGTTCCTCTAGACTGTTTTTCTTAAAACTCTGTCAACTATAACAATTTATCTTCTACAAGAATGCTCAGTGTGTTCTCTAGCTGCACTCTATATTTTTTTCAATGTATCATGCACTTTAGTGATTTTCCATTGCTTCTGTTACAAAGCCATCAAACTTAACATTACTTAAAACTGATTCTAAAGGTTTGTATATTCCATTTTGTGATTTTTCTGTCCCCCTTGTTACACTTACTGTTTCAATGCAGAAATTAGCGTTACAATGTAGAAATTAACGTTTCAACGCAGAAAAAAGCATTTCAATGGAGAACGTAGCGTTTCAACGCAGAAATTACCGTTTCAAAGCAGAACTTAGTCTTTCAATGCAGAGCTTAGCTTTTCAATGCAGAGCTTAGCGTTTCATATGAGAACTTACCGTTTCAATTCAGAAATTAGTGTGACAATGCAGAACTTAGCCTTTCAATGCAGAACTTTTTGTTTCAATGCAGACATTAACGTTTCAATGCACAACTTAGCGTTACAGTGCAGAACTTAGTGTTTCAATGCGGAACTTAGCATTTCAATGTGGAACTTAGCGTTTCAATGCAAAATGTACCGTGTCAAAGCAGAACTTAGTGTTTCAATGCAGAACTTAGCGTTTCAATGCAGAGCTTAGCGTTTCAATGTAGAACTTTAGTGTTTCAATGCAAAACATAGCGTTTCAATGGAGAACTTAGCGTTTCAATGCACGCCTTATCCTTTCAATGCAGATCTTTTTCAATTCAAAGCAGAACGTAGCGTTTCAATGCAGAACAGAGTGTTTCAATGCAGAATGTACCTTTCAATGAAGAACTTAGCGTTTCAATGTGGAACAGAGCGTTTCAATGCTGAATGTACCTTTCAATGCAGAACTTGGCGTTTCAATGCAGAAATTAGTGTTTCAATGTAGAACTTTAGAGTTCCAATGCACTACTTAGCGTTTCAATGCAGAACATAGCGTTTCAATTCAGTACTAACTGTTTTAATGCAGAGCTTAGCGTTTCAGTGCAGAACTTAGCGTTTCTGATTACAACTTATTGTTTCAATGCAGACATCAGCGTTTCAATGCATAACTTAGCGTTTCAAAGGAGAACTTATTGTTACAATGCAGACATTAACGTTTCAATGCAGAACTTAGCGTTTCGATGTAGAACTTAGCGTTTCAATGTAGAACTTAGCGTTTCAGATTACAACTTATTGTTTCAATGCAGTCCTTAGCGTTTCAATGCAGAACTTACCATTTCAAAGGAGAACTTAGGGTTTCAGATTACAACTTACTGTTTCAATGCAGACATTAGCGTTTCAATGCAGAACTTAGCGTTTCAAAGGAGAACTTAGCGTTTCAGATTACAACTTATGATTCAGACAAAACTCCAGGAACAAACTTGCCAACAAAGTTTTCAAGCTGACAAGCAGGTATTCTTTATTGCGGCGCCGGGAGACACAGTGGATAGCTCCTCCTGACGTGTGTCTCCCTGTTGCTCCACAAGCTGTCCTTATATAGTCCCTGGGCATACATACATAACGTCATTTTCCAGAAAGTTCCCCGCATGCGTACAGAATTGTGGTGGTGGTCTCTGAGGGTCGTTTACTTCTTCCAACAATCTTCATTACTTCTGGCAGCCTTTGGAGCACGCGCAGTAGATGCTCATACCAGTTTAATTGGTTCCTTAGCACAGGAGACATAATAATCCTCCTATCCTCCTACTTATCGGTTAGTTTAACTGTAGCCCACGCTGGACACCTGCCATTCCCAGTTACTCCTTATCCCTGTGTCCTGTTCCTCTAGACTGTTTTTCTTAAAACTCTGTCAACTATAACAATTTATCTTCTACAAGAATGCTCAGTGTGTTCTCTAGCTGCACTCTATATTTTTTTCAATGTATCATGCACTTTAGTGATTTTCCATTGCTTCTGTTACAAAGCCATCAAACTTAACATTACTTAAAACTGATTCTAAAGGTTTATATATTCCATTTTGTGATTTTTCTGTCCCCCTTGTTACACTTACTGTTTCAATGCAGAAATTAGCGTTACAATGTAGAAATTAACGTTTCAACGCAGAAAAAAGCATTTCAATGGAGAACGTAGCGTTTCAACGCAGAAATTACCGTTTCAAAGCAGAACTTAGTCTTTCAATGCAGAGCTTAGCTTTTCAATGCAGAGCTTAGCGTTTCATATGAGAACTTACCGTTTCAATTCAGAAATTAGTGTGACAATGCAGAACTTAGTCTTTCATTGCAGAACTTAGCGTTTCAAATTAGAACTTATTGTTTCAATGCAGACATTAACGTTTCAATGCAGGACTGAGCGTTTCAAAGGAGAACTTACAGTTTCAATGCAGACCTTAGCATTTCAATGTAGAACTTTAATGTTTCAATGCACAACTTGGAGTTTGAATGTAGAATGCACCGTTTCAAAGCAGAACTTAGTCTTTCAATGCAGATATTAGTCTTTCATTGCAGAACTTAGCGTTTCAAATTAGAACTTACTGTTTCAATGCAGCCATTAGCGTTTCAATGCAGAACTTCGCCTTTCAATGCAGAACG
Organism: Lathamus discolor; assembly: GCF_037157495.1. NCBI lineage: Eukaryota > Metazoa > Chordata > Aves > Psittaciformes > Psittacidae > Lathamus > Lathamus discolor. The sequence goes on from NW_027069385.1 coordinate 1,518,892, forward strand.
TACCTTTTCAAAGCAGAATTTAGTGTTTCAATGGAGAGCTTAGCGTTTCATTGCAGAGCTTAGCGTTTCAAAGCAGAACTTACCATTTCAAAGCAGAACTTAGCGTTTCAATGCAGAAATTATGGCTTCAATGCAGAACTTAGCGTTTCAATGCAGAACAGAGAGTTTCAATGCAGAGCTTAGCCTTTCAAGGGAGAACTTACCGTTTCAATTCAGAAATCAGTGTGACAATGCAGAACTTAGTCTTTCATAGCAGAACTTAGCGATTCAAATTAGAACTTATTGTTTCAATGCAGACATTCGCGTTTCAATGCATAACGTACCTTTTCAAAGCAGAATTTAGTGTTTCAATGGAGAGCTTAGCGTTTCATTGCAGAGCTTAGTTTTTCAAGTGAGAACTTACAATTTCAAAGCAGAACTTAGCATTTCAAGTGAGAATTTACCGTTTCAAAGCAGAACTTAGCGCTTTAATGCAGAAATTACTGTTTCAATGCGGAACTTAGCGTTTCAATGCAGAAAGTAGCGATTCAATGCAGAACTTAGTGTTTCAATGTGGAAGTTAGCATTTCAACGCGGAACTTAGCGTTTCAATGCAAAATGTACCGTTTCAAAGCAGAACTTAGAGTTTCAGTGCAGAACTTAGCGTTTCAATGCAGAGCTTAGCTTTCCAATGTAGAACTTTAGAATTTCAATGCAGAACTAAGCTTTTCAATTCAGAAATTACTGTATCAAAGCAGAACTTAGTGTTTCAATGCAGAGCTTAGCCTTTGAATGCATAACATAGTGTTTCAATGCAAAACATAGCATTTCAATGGAGAACTTAGCCTTTCAATGCAGATCTTATTCATTTCAAAGCAGAACGTAGCGTTTCAATGCAGAACTTCGCCTTTCGATGCAGAACGTACCTTTTCAAAGCAGAATTCTGTGTTTCAATGCAGAGCTTAGCGTTTCAAGTGAGAACTTACCGTCTCAATGCAGAATGTACTGTTTCAAAGCAGAACATACCGTTTCAAAGCAGAGAGGAGTCTTTCAATGCAGAACGTATTTTTTCATTGAAAAACTTAGCGTTTCAAATTAGAACTTATTGTTTCAATGCGGACATTAGCGTTTCAATGCATGCCTTCGCCTTTCAACGCAGAACGTACCTTTTCAAAGCCGAATTTAGTGTTTCAATGCAGAGCTTAGCGTTTCATTGCAGAGCTTAGCGTTACAAGTGATAACTTACCGTTTCAATGCAAAACTTAGCGTTTCAATGCAGAACTTAGCGTTTCAATGCAGAACATAGCGCTTCAATGCAGAGATAGCGTTTCAATGCAGAACTTAGCCTTTCAATGCAGAACTTTTTGTTTCAATGCAGACATTAACGTTTCAATGCACAACTTAGCGTTACAGTGCAGAACTTAGTGTTTCAATGCGGAACTTAGCATTTCAATGTGGAACTTAGCGTTTCAATGCAAAATGTACCGTGTCAAAGCAGAACTTAGTGTTTCAATGCAGAACTTAGCGTTTCAATGCAGAGCTTAGCGTTTCAATGTAGAACTTTAGTGTTTCAATGCAGAACCAATCTTTTCCATGCTGAACTAAGCGTTTCAATTCAGAACTTACCATTGGAATGCAGAAGTTAGCGTTTCAATGCAGAACTTTGCGTTTCAATGTAGACTTTAGTGTTTCAGATTAAAAAAAAAAAGTGTTTCAATGCAGAAATCAGCGTTTCAATGCATAACTTAGCGTTTCAAAGGACAACTTGCTGTTTCGATGCAGACCTTAGTGTTTGAAAGCAGAACTTAGTGTTTCAATGCAGATCTTAGCGTTTCAGTGCAGAACTTATTGTTTCACTGGAGACCTTAGAGTTTCAATGCAAAATGTATCTTTTCAAAGCAGAACATACCGTTTCAAAGCAGAACTTAGTCTTTCAATGCAGATCTTAGTCTTTCATTGCAGAACTTAGCGTTTTAAATTATAACTTATTGTTTCAATGCAGACATTAGCGTTTCAATTCAGAACTTCACCTTTCAATGCAGAACGTACCTTTTCAAAGCAGAATTTAGTGTTTCATTGCAGAGCTAAGCGATTCATGTAAGAACTTACCATTTCAAAGCAGAACAGTATCATTCAGAACTCATCATTTCAAAGCAGAACTTAGCGATTCAATGCTGAAATTACTGTTTTAATGCAGAGCTTAGCGTTTCAGTGCAGAACTTAGCGTTTCTGATTACAACTTATTGTTTCAATGCAGACATCAGCGTTTCAATGCATAACTTAGCGTTTCAAAGGAGAACTTATTGTTACAATGCAGACATTAACGTTTCAATGCAGAACTTAGCGTTTCGATGTAGAACTTAGCGTTTCAATGTAGAACTTAGCGTTTCAGATTACAACTTACTGTTTCAATGCAGTCCTTAGCGTTTCAATGCAGAACTTACCATTTCAAAGGAGAACTTAGGGTTTCATATTACAACTTACTGTTTCAATGCAGACATTAGCGTTTCAATGCAGAACTTAGCGTTTCGAAGGAGAACTTAGCGTTTCAGATTACAATTTATGATTCAGACAAAACTCCAGGAACAAACTTGCCAACAAAGTTTTCAAGCTGACAAGCAGGTATTCTTTATTGTGGCACCGGGAGACACAGTGGATAGCAGCGAATGCCTGAGCCTGGCACTTGTATTGGAGGCAGCCAGTGACACTGCTTGTGTTCGCTGTGAGCAAATAAATGACCTGCTCAGGCAGGTGGCTGAACTGAGGGAGGAGGTAGAAAGGTTGAGAGCCATTAGAGAGTGTGAAAGTGAAATAGATTGGTGGAACCACACCTTAAGGCAATGGCAGAGGGAAGTGGTTCAACAAGCTATGGATCCCCTTCCCTCCTACCATCAGACAGAATGAGAGAGCTTAATGGACAAGGATGGATGGAGGGAGGTTCCTCCTCAGAGAGGTAAGCGAAAACCCTCACAATCCCTTCCTCCCTCCCAATTGCCCTTGAATAACAGGTACGAGGTCTTGGAAATTCAGGGCCAGGTGAATGGAGATGGTGAGGCAAATCTATCTAGTGAGTCACCCAGGGCTAGTCATTCACCCACATGCCTCAGAACTTCCCCAACCAAGAAGAAAAGAAGAGTAATTGTGGTGGGTGACTCCCTTCTGAGGGGAACAGAAGGGCCCATTTGTCAACCGGATCCACCCCACAGGGAGGTCTGCTGCCTGCCTGGGGCTCGGATTAGAGATGTTAAAAAGAAACTCTCTGAACTGGTGCAGCCGTCTGACTACTACCCGCTGCTGGTTTTTCAGGTTGGCAGTGACGAAATTATTACGAGGAACGTAAGGGCAATGAAGAGAGACTACAGGGCCCTGGGACGGCTGGTTAAAGGGTCTGGAGCGCAAGTGGTGTTTGCCTCCATACCTGCTGCAAGCGAGGGTGAAGGGATATATAAGAAGACTCTGCAGGTTAATGTATGGCTACGTGACTGGTGCCAAAGGCAGGGGTTTGGGTTTTTCAGTCACGGGCTGCTGTATGGGACACCTGGTTTGCTGGTGACAGGCGGGATACACCAGTCCCAGAGAAGAAAAAGGGTTTTGGGGCAGGAGTTAGCAGGGCTTATTGACAGGGCTTTAAACTAGTTAGGAAGGGGGGAGGGGATTTAACTGGGCCTGTTGGGGACAAGCCCAAGAGGAACATGCTAGGGATTGAAGGATGGCGGGCTAAGGAGGACTATCAATCTCTTGTTTCACTTGTGGGAAAGGATAGCTTTTTAGACCCTGTCCCGCAGGGGAAAAAGGGTACTAGGACTGGCTCCCTGAAATGCCTGTACACCAATGCACGCAGCATGGGGAATAAACAGGAGGAGTTAGAAGTCTGTGTGCGGGCTAAAGGTTATGATCTAGTGGCAATTACAGAGACATGGTGGGACAGTTCACATGACTGGAATGTGGTCATGGATGGCTATGTCCTTTTTAGGAAAGATAGGTCAGCAAAGCGAGGTGGTGGAGTTGCTCTTTACGTGAGAGAGCAACTAGAATGTATTGAGTTCTGTCCGGGGTCGGATGAGGAGCAAGTGGAATGTCTGTGGGTACGAATCAAGGGGCAGACTGGCACGGGTGATACAGTTGTGGGGGTCTATTACAGACCTCCTGATCAGGATGAAGGAGTTGATGAGGCTTTCTACAGGCAACTGGAAGTAGCCTCGCGACTACATGCCTTAGTCGTCGTGGGGGACTTTAACTACCCCGATATTTGCTGGAAGACTCACACAGCCAGTCATTCACAGTCTAGGAGGTTCCTCGAGTGTATTGATGATAATTTCTTAATGCAAATGGTGGACGTACCAACTAGGAGAGCAGCGCTGCTAGATTTAGTACTCGCCAACAAGGAGGGTTTGGTCGAAGTGGTGACGGTCAATGGCAGCCTTGGCTGCAGTGACCATGAGATGGTGGAGTTCAGGATCCTGTGTGGGAGGAATAGAATACCTAGCAAAGCCACAGTTCTGGATTTCCGAAGGGCCAACTTTGGCCTCTTCAGTCAACTGCTAAGGGAAGTCTCATGGGAAAGTGTACTAGGCGGTAAAGGGGCTCAAGATAGTTGGTTAGCATTCAAGGACCGCTTCTTCCAAGCTCAGGATCGGAGCGTCCCAATGAGTAGGAAGTCAAGTAAGGGATCTAGGAGACCGGCGTGGTTAAACAAGGAGCTGCTGGGCAAACTCAAGTGGAAAAGGAGAATCTATGGATTATGTAAGGAGGGGCTGGCCGCTTGGGAGGAATATAGGACAGTTGTTAGAGGATGTAGGGAGGCAATTAGGACAGCTAAGGCCTCCTTGGAACTCAATCTTGCTAGTCGGGTTAAAGACAATAGAAAGGGCTTCTTCAAATACATAGCAAATAAAACTAACACAAGAGGCAATATAGGCTCACTGCTGAACGAAGTGGGTGCCCTGGAGACAGAGGATATAAAGAAGGCAGAGGTGCTGAATGCCTTCTTTGCCTCTATCTTTACTCCTGCAGACTCTCCCCGAGGGCCCCGGATTTCTATAGCCCCAGAAGGAGTCAGGACATAGGAGGAGTTTGCTTTGGTAGATGAGGATTGGGTTAGGGATCAGCTATGCAATCTGGACATCTGTAAATCGATGGGTCCGGATGGAATGCACCCACGGGTGCTGAGGGAGCTGGCGGAGGTCATTGCTAGGCCACTCTCCATCATCTTTGGTAAGTCGTAGGAAACGGGCGAGGTGCCTGAGGATTGGCGGATGGCAAAGGTCACACCAATCTATAAGAAGGGCAAGGAGGACCCGGGTAATTATAGACCGGTCAGCCTTACCTCCATCCCTGGAAAGGTGATGGAACAACTTATTCTTGACTCCATCACTAGGCATATCAAGGATGAGGGGGTCATTAAGAACAGCCAACATGGTTTTATGAGGGGGAAGTCATGTATGACCAACCTTATAGCCTTCTATGAGGAAGTGACTAGGTGGAGGGATGATGGTAGAGCGGTAGATGTAGTTTTTCTTGATTTCAGTAAGGCATTTGATACTGTCTCCCACAGCATCCTCATAGATAAGCTAAGGAAGTGTGGGCTTGACGATCAAGTAGTGAGGTGGATCGAGAACTGGTTGAGAGGAAGAAGGCAGAGAGTTGTGGTCAATGGCGCAGAATCTAGCTAGAGGTCTGTGACTAGTGGAGTTCCTCAGGGGTCGGTGCTGGGACTGGTGCTGTTTAATATTTTCATCAATGACCTGGATGAGGGAACTGAGTGCACCATCAGCAAGTTTGCTGATGACACAAAACTGGGAGGAGTGGCTGACACACCAGAGGACTATGCTGCCATTCAGCGAGACCTGGACAGGCTGGAGAGTTGGGCGGGGAGAAACTTGATGAAATTTAACAAGGGCAAGTGTAGAGTCTTGCATCTGGGGAAGAACAACCCCATGTACCAGTACAGGTTGGGGGTTGACCTGCTGGAAAGTAGCGAAGGGGAAAGGGACCTGGGGGTCCTGGTGGATAAGAGGATGACCATGAGCCAGCAATGTGCTCTTGCGGCCAAGAAGGCAAATGGCATCTTAGGGTGCATTAGAAAGGGAGTGGTTAGTAGGTCAAGAGAGGTTCTCCTCCCCCTCTATTCAGCCTTGGTGAGGCCGCATCTGGAATATTGCGTCCAGTTCTGGGCCCCTCTGTTCAAGAAGGACAGGGAATTGCTTGAAGGAGTCCAGCGCAGAGCCACAAAGATGATTAAGGGAGTGGAACATCTCCCTTATGAGGAGAGGCTGAGGGAGCTGGGTCTCTTTAGCTTGGAGAAGAGGAGACTGAGGGGTGACCTCATCAATGTTTACAAATATGTAAAGGGTAGGTGTCAGGATGATGGAGCTAGGCTTTTTTCAGTGATATCCAGTGATAGGACAAGGGGCAATGGGTGTAAACTGGAGCATAGGAAGTTCCACGTTAACATCAGGAAGAACTTCTTTACTGTGAGAGTGACAGAGCACTGGAACAGGTTGCCCAGGGGGGTTGTGCAGTCTCCTACACTGGAGATATTCAAGGCCCGCCTGGACAAGTTCCTGTGTGATGTACTGTAGGTTACCCTGCTCTTGTGGGGGGGTTGGACTAGATGATCTTTTGAGGTCCCTTCCAACCCTTGGGATTCTGTGATTCTGTGATTTTCAGGCCATTTTTCCTGATCTTCTAATTCATACTGCGTCCACCATACATTGCAATAATCAATTAGTTTGCTTTTCCGCATACTCTGCCCAAATCCACCCTCCTTCCAATGGCTTAAAATACAACCTAAAGGAGATGATTTAGGAATTGGTGACATTTTATAATTACAAGATGATTTCTAAACAGGCTCCTCTCTCACACACACACACCACTATATTACAAAACTTATACAGACAGATGCTGATCCCGCAGCACAAATACCAATACCATAACCACGTTTGCCGAACCTGCAGAGCTTTCGCTACTGTCTAACGGTCGGCGCCTAGGCTTTTACCCCGAGAGCTCTCTAGCCCCAACCAAGCGCAGCTTTCACCGCGTCTAACAGGCAGGCTTTACTACTAGCCCAGCCAAACGCAGCTTTTCGCTGTGTATAACAGGCAGGCTTTTACTACTAGCCCAGCCAAACGCAGCTTTTCGCTGCGTATAACAGGCAGGCTTTTACCAGACCTTACCAAAGGTCAATACACCATACTTTTACTAGAAACTGGTTCTGTAACTTAAATAAAGCACCTTTCTTACCGTGTCAGAGGTCCATCGTGAGCAGCAGAGGTCGGTCGCGGTCGATAGCTCCCCGAGAATCTCTCGGTGCCGGCTGGAGTGGGGTCGAAACGCGATCCGCCTCAGCAATGCCCGCGAGGTCCCACCTGGGTCGCCAAAATGTTAGCGTAAGAATAAACACATAACCACTGGAATGGTTATATGAGGTGCTTTATTGCAGCGCTGGGAAACCAGGGGCACTCACCCAAATCTGGCTTCAGCCTCGTCACATCGCGTCCACAATTTATATCCTAAAAGTTTCACAGTTAATACATATTCATCATAGGTTACAACATTTAACTAATACATATGCATTAGGGATTGCCATATCCATCTATTACGACATCAGCCTCTTCTGCGCTTGCGCGGCCCCCTCTGGTGGTCGTCTGGTGGTCGTTCCGATGAAGTAAGAGTCTTCCTCAGGTTGTCCTTTTCACCTTTCCCCCACTTGAGTATATTCCAGTCCTTGTGCAAACGTTAGCACCCTCTTACCTTCTTTCTGGTATGCTCTTCCAGCTATCTTATACACAGGTTCCACTTGGGTATAGTCTCCAGTACATACTTTTCTAAATCCTTTTATACTCCTTTTACCATATTTGGTTATGCTATGTTTTTGTAGCATTGGGTACAAGACAGCTGTGATATATTGCAACATTAGAACCGCCGTGATACAAAACCATGAAGTCACAGCATTTTCTAATATACAAAACCTCACTATTAATTTATAAATTTCTCAAACATAATAATTTTTACTATTTTATACAATTGTTTTATCATACAAAATTCTGCTCTTTCCAACACCATTGCAACACTGGTTACAGAGCAGCCATGATACAAAACTGCAAAGTTACAACATTTCCTAATATACAAAACCCCGCTATTGATTTATAAATTTCTCAAACATAATCATCACTACTATTTTATACAATTGATTTATCATAAAAACTCCGCCCTTTTCCAACAGTGGTGCTGCCCTTGATCCCGGCTGTTCTCTAGGCCTGCCCTGCCCTGCAGAGCAGAGCCTCAGCGTGACTTTGTTAGGATTTTCCCAGAAGTTTCTCATCTGACAAGTGCTATTTTAGGTGTAGAAATCCTAGTTTTTGTAACTGCCCATGTGGTCAGTATTAGGACAGGACAGGGCTCAGCAGCCCGTGGATTAGTGCATAGTCTGGAGAGCTGCAGAGTCCATCACTCTTGGAGCGCTCCGATGGCACCATCAAGGGAGTGCAGGGCTCGGCAGCGCTGGCAGGAGCAGAGCTGTGGGGCCTGACCCTGCTCCCGGGGCAGACGCGGGTGAGCTCCAGCACTTGGGGTTTCTCGGCAGGAAACCGGCCCCGGCTTCCCCTCCGCCTGCACGGCCGCCATGACACCGGGCGGCGCGGAGGGATGATGTCAGAGGCGGCGCCACGGAGGGGAGGGCGGGAAGGGGGCGGGCGCGCGGCGTCTGTGGTAACCTGTGGGGGTGGAGGGATGTGGAGAGGAGAGGGCGGGATGGAGCCGGGATGGAGCCGGGATCGGGGCGGGATGGAGCCGGGATCGGGGCGGGATGGAGCCGGGATGGAGCCGGGATCGGGGCGGGATGGAGCCGGGATGGAGCCGGGATGGAGCCGGGATCGGGGCGGGATGGAGCCGGGATGGAGCCGGGATCGGGGCGGGATGGAGCCGGGATGGAGCTGGGATCGGGGCAGGATGGAGCCGGGATGGAGCCGGGATCGGGGCGGGATGGAGCCGGGATCGGGGCAGGATGGAGCCGGGATCGGGGCGGGATGGAGCCGGGATCGGGGCGGGATTGAGGCGGGCAGGAGCGGGGTGAGCGGGGCTGTGGCAGGGATTGAGTGGGAAGGGCAGGGGCTGGGCTGGGCTGGAGCCGGGGGGCAGGGGGTCGGGAGCAGGGATGCAGTGGGGGGGTCAGGGCTGTGGGGCGGGGTGGAGCGGGGGGGGCAGGGGGCACAGCAGGGGTGCAGTGGGGTGAGGTGGGCTGGGCTGGGCCAGGAGCGCACGGGAAGCGGGGCCTGACCCAGCAGGGGAAGTGCAGGCAGGGCTGGAGCCCGCTTGGAATCCCTCTTCCAGGGAAGGAGAAGCATGAAGTAGGCAGGAATACTCTTGCAGAAATGAAATCAGGTCTGAATAAGAGCTTTGAATCCAGGTGAAAACTTCTCTTATGCGTTCATGTGAAACTTTGAGCCTCCAGACTTTTGTTTGCGTTTCATGACGATTTTCATGAGGGTGCATTTCAGTAAGGAACTTAGAGAATTAACCAAGATGTTTAAATACACCAACTCTACCTGCACTTAATTTGATGCAGCCAAACAACATTACTGACATGTGAGTTGTTTCATACATGGCAGCAGTCTTGATTGCTTCCAAGATCAAGCTCTTAAACCGTTGCATTTTGCTTTGACTACAAAAACCAGTGTGTGAAAGTAGAGTATATTTGATGAATTTCCCATCCACGTCCTCTGTGGATCATTGGCCTTCACCCACAGCCCAGGAGATAAACATCCAAGGCTGAGAGAGCTGGGCTTGTTCAGCCTGGAGAAGAGAAGGCTCCTTAAGGGGAGACCTTAGAGCAACTCCAGAGCCTAAAGGGTCTCCAGGAAACCTGGAGAGGGGCTTTGGACAAGGGCCTGTAGGGACAGGCCAAGGGGAATGGCTTTAACCTGCCAGAGGGGAGACTGAGCTGAGCTCTTAGGCAGAAGGTCTTCCCTGTGAGGGTGCTGAGGCGCTGGCACAGGGTGCCCAGAGGAGCTGTGGCTGCCCCATCCTCTGTGGGATTCTGTGGTTTTTGTTCAATACCTTTAGCACTGCATGTAATTGTTAGATGATGGGCAAAATGAGCCATAGATTCCTTCGAGTGCCAGATATGTTAGTAAGGGTAAGAATGGAAAAGTAAATTGTGGTTTTTTTCACCAGTGTCAGGAAACATGACCAAATTCAGGTTCCTCTTCATCCTGCAACAACAACCACTGCATCCTCAGGACCTGCATATGCATCTTGTTCCAGTGCTAACTAGGGCAGTTAGTTGGTAACTACTGCTTGTGTCATAGCTGTGAAAGATCCATCACACCCGAGACCCTAAACGGTGGCAGGTGTGGGCATATATGTAAGAGCAGCAAGTTTTTACAGTGATGCCTCTTAACTGTTGTCTCTAAGCTCAGCCCAAGAGATAATAACCTGCTCTAACATGGCAGTGGTGTCATTTTTCCGCAGGTACCCTCAGAAAGATGTCTTCTCTGGGGCAACGCTGTAGCTTCAAGTGATGACAGGATATTCACCACCCCCTTAGGCTGGGTTCATAATCAGGAGGATTTCAACACCTACAATTCATAGCAGCTTTTTAATTTTACTGAAAGCTAACTTAGTGCCATTCTGGCCCAGGTTTAGTTGTCGGTAGTCACTCCAGTTGTCTTCGTATCTTCTCCGTAGCCTTTGGTCTGTAAGGATCAGTACCAGCAGCTGTGGCTATCAGCTGCTGTGTTTCTAGTGACTTTGCTGCTGCAGACCCTAACCAGGAAAATACTGAAAACCTCTTGACAGCCTTAATGACATGATGTGATGTGGCTTTTTCTTCAGATGGCACCATGTCTTGAATGCAGACATCTGCTGCCAGTTTCTTAAACAGGTCCTCATTTCCCTGCTTCCCTGGGTTGATTGTAAGTTGAAAATGAATTGTCACCCAGATCCATGGATTTGTGATGGGCAGGCACTATGGCCTAACTAAAACCTGGAGCCCCCAGCACAGACTGGAATGATCTCTTCTATCTGCAGGGATGAATAAGCACAGCACTTTCTAAGATCAAGTCCTCTTCTTATTACTGTTGATGATAGTTTGCAGATACCATGTGAAACATATTCTGTCTCTGTTTCAAAGGGCAAAGTAATTTGTCAGGCACAGGAAATCTTCATCATAAACACTGTGTGACTGGTGCAAGCATGCTGCCTGAAATACAGACACTGAGGATTCTTCCATCAATCACCCTAGGGTTAGTCAAACCAAAGCACAACATTTTTTTTCATAGCCCTGTGTCCCTGCACCTCTTTCTGTTACACAGCTGATAGGTTCAGTTGGTTTGAACATCTCAGCAACAATCTGGGTCTTTTGCTCCGCTCGAGATGAGTAAAAGAAGTAATTCTAAAAACCTTCTTGACCATTTTCCCGTTTCTTCTGGAAGCAGCACTTAAAGGCTGGAGGTGAGATTTATTCTGAGCCGGGCTTGCACAAGAAGCCTTCTTGTGGGATGAACCTGAGTGTCTTAGAGTGCTTCCTACGATTCCATTTCTGTTTCATTACGTTTATGTGTACAAGGCATTAAGTCTGTTCAGGATGGAGCATCTGCCTTTTACCACGTCCCCTCCCCAGCATCCTCACTGCTGCAGAGTGCAAAGCTCTGTCTCTGCATACAAAGAGGCGAGGATCTTGACTCCAGACTGATCCAAGAGGCAAACTAAACAAACCCATCCTTCTGGCTAGGCAAAAGTCATTGCGATTTCCTAACACAGCAAAGCAGCTGCAAATCCAGTGCCTGAGCAGTATGATCTGAGTGGTCTCTTTCAGGTCACGTGGGGGGCAGTTGTAGGTCTGACGGGGGTCTCTTGAGGCATAGGTGTGGGTCTGGGTGGTAACTGGGGGGACAGCTGTGGGCCTGGGGAGTGACTGGGGGTTCACCTGGGGGCAGCTGTGGGTCTGAGTGATCACTTGGCAGTAACCTAGGGGGCAGTTGTAGGTCTGGAAGGTCACTTGGGGTGCAGTTACGGGTCTGGGGGGTTACAGGGGGGATCCCTCGGGGGGCAGCTATGGGTATGGGGGGTCACTGGGTTACCCCTTGAGGGGCAGTTATGGGTCTGGGGAGTTATGGGGGGGTCACTTGCAGGTCAGTTATGGGTCTGGGGGGTGACTTGGGGGGCAGTTATGGGTCTGGGGAGTTATGGGGTGGTCACTTGCGGGGCAGTTATGGGTCCGGGGTGTCACTTGGGGGCAGTTATGGGTCCCGGGGGTTACAGGAGGGTCCCTTGGGGGGCAGTTATGGGTCTGGGGTGTCACTGGGGGTCCCCTGGGGGGCAGTTACGTGTCGGGGGGGGCACTGGGTGGTCCCTTGAGGGGCAGTTATGGGTCTGGGAGGTCACTTGGGGGGCAGTTGTAGATCTAGGTGAATCACTTGGGGGACAGTTGTGGGTCTGGGGAGTTGCGGGGGGGTCCCTTGGGGGGCAGTTATGGGTCTGGGGGGTCCCTTGGGGGGCAGTTGTAGGTCTAGGAGGATCACTGGGGGGGCAGTAGAGGGTCTGGGGGGGGTCACTGGGGGGGCAGTTGTAGGTCTAGGAGGATCACTTGGGGGGAAATTGTGGGTCTGGGGCAGCATTTGGAGGCATTTGTGGGTCTGGGGAGTTGCGGGGGGGTCCCTTGGGGGGCAGTTATGGGTCTGGGGGGGAGGCACTGTGTGGTCCCTTGGTGTGCAGTTATGGGTCTGAGGGGTCCCTTGGGGGGCACTTACGGGTCTGGGGTGTCACTTGCAGGGCATTTATGGGTCTGGGGAGTTATGGGGGCGTCACTTGTGGGGCAGCTATGGGTCTGGGGGGTCACTTGGCTGGTCCATTGGGGGGCAGTTATGGGTCTTGGGGGTCACTTGGGGGGCAGTTATGGGTCTGGGGGGTTACTGGGGGTCCCTTGGCGGGCAGTTATGGGTCTTGGGGGTCTTTTGGGGGACAGTTATGGGTCTGGGGGGTCCCTTCGGGGGCATTTATGGGTCAGGGGAGTTATGGGGGGGGGCACTTGTGGGGCAGTTATGGGTCTGGGGAGTTACAGGGGGGTCCTTGGGTGGCAGTTATGGGTCTTGGGGGTCACTTGGGGGGCAGTTATGGGTCTGGAGAGTTATGGGGGGGTCACTTGGGGCACAGTTATGGGTCTGGGGGGTTAATGGGGGTCCCTTGGGGGGCAGTTATGTGTCTGGGGGGCGGCACTGTGTGGTCCCTTTGGGGGGAAGTTATGGGTCTGGGGGGTCACTTGGGGGGCAGTAGTGGGTCTGGGAGGCTGGGGGGGGCAGTTGTAGGTCTAGGAGGATCACTTGGGGGGCAGTTGTGGGTCTGGGGCAGCACTTAGGAGGCAGTTGTGGGTCTGGAGAGTTAAAGGTGAATCACTTGGGGGACAGTTGTGGGTCTGGGGAGTTGCGGGGGGGTCCCTTGGGGGGCAGTTATGGGTCTTGGGGGTCACTTGGGGGGCAGTTATGGGTCTGGAGAGTTATGGGGGGTTCACTTGGGGGACAGTTATTGGTGTGGGGGGTCACTGGGGGTCCCTTGGGGTGCTGTTATGGGTCTTGGGGGTCTTTTGGGGGGCAGTTATGGGTCTGGGGGATCACTTGGGGGGCATTTATGGGTCTGGGGAGTTATGGGGGGGTCATTTGGGGGACAGGTATGGGTCTGGGGGGCTACGGGGAGGTCCCTTGGGGGGCAGCTATGGGTCTTGGGGGTCACTTGGGGGGCAGTTACGGGTCTGGGGTGTTACGTGGGAGTCCCTTGGGGGGCAGTTATGGGTCTGGGGGGTTACTGGGGGTCCCTTGGCGGGCAGGTATGTGTCTGGGGGCGGCACTGGGTGGTCCCTTGAGAGGCAGTTATGGGTCTGGGGGGTCACTTGAGGGGCAGTTGTAGGTCTAGGAGGATCACTGGGAGGGCAATTGTGGGTCTGGGGCAGCATTTGGAGGCATTTGTGGGTCTGGGAAATTGCGGGGGGGGGTCCCTTGGGGGGCAGTTATGGGTCTGGGGGGTAGGCACTGTGTGGTCCCTTGGTGTGTCGTTATGAGTCTGGGGGGGAGGCACTGTGTGGTCCCTTGGTGTGTAGTTATGGGTCTGAGGGTCCCTTGGGGGGCACTTACGGGTCTGGGGTGTCACTTGGGGGGCATTTATGGGTCTGGGGAGTTATGGGGGCGTCACTTGTGGGGCAGCTATGGGTCTGGGGGTTACTTGGGTGGTCCATTGGGGGGCAGTTATGGGTCTTGGGTGTAACTTGGGGGGCAGTTATGGGTATGGGGGGTTACTGGGGGTCCCTTGTGGGGCAGTTATGTGTCTGGGGGGCGGCACTGGGTGGTCCCTTGGGGGGCAGTTATGGGTCTGGGGGGTGACTTGGGGGGCAGTTATGTTTCTGGGATGTTACGGGGGGGTCCCTTGGGGGGGCAGTTGTAGGTCTAGGAGGATCACTTGGGGGGAAATTGTGGGTCTGGGGCAGCACTTAGGCAGTTGTGGATGTGGGGAGCTAAAGGGGGATCACTTGGGGGACAGTTGTGGGTCGGGGGAGTTGCGGGGGGGTCCCTTGGGGGGCAGTTATGGGTCTGGGGGGAGGCACTGTGTGGTCCCTTGGTGTGCAGTTATGGTTCTAAGGGGTCCCTTGGGGGGCACTTATGGGTCTGGGGGGTCACTTGGGGGGCATTTATGGGTCTGGGTAGTTATGGGGGCGTCACTTGTGGGGCAGCTATGGGTCTGGGGGGTCACTTGGCTGGTCCATTGGGGGGCAGTTATGGGTCTGAGGGGTCCCTTGGGGGGCACTTATGGGTTTGGGGGGTCACTTGGGGGGCAGTTATGGGTCTGGGGTGTTACGGGGGGGGTCCCTTGGGGGGCAGTTGTAGGTCTAGGAGGATCACTTGGGGGCAATTGTGGGTCTGGGGCATTACTTGCGGGCAGTTGTGGGTCTGGGGAGTTAAAGGGGGATCCCTTGGGGGACAGTTGTGGGTCTGGGGAGTTGCGGGGGTGTCCCTTGGGGGGCAGTTATGGGTCTGGGGAGTTACAAGGGGGTCACTTGGGGGGCAGTTATGGGTCTGGAGAGATATGGGGGGGTTCCTTGGGGGGCAGTTATGGGTCTGAGGAGTAACAAGGGGGTCCCTTGGGGGGCAGTTATGCGTCTGGGGGGTCACTGGGGGGTCCTTTGGGGGGGCAGTTATGTGTCTGGGTTGGGGGGGACTGGGTGGTCCCTTGTGGGGCAGTTTTGGGTCTGGGGGGTCACTTGGGGGACAGTTGTGGGTCTGGGGGGTTACGGGGGGGTCCCTGGGGGGGCAGTTATGGGTCTGGGGGGTCACTGGGGGTACCCCGAGGGGCAGTTATGTGTCTGAGGGGCGGCACTGGGTAGTCCCTTGGGTGGCAGTTATGGGTCTTGGGGGTCACTTGGGGGCAGTTGTAGGTCTAGGAGGGTCACTTGGGGGGCAATTGTGGGTCTGGGGCAGCACTCTGGAGGCAGTTGTGGGTCTGGGGAGTTACAGGAGGATCACCTGGGGGACCATTGTGGGTCTGGGGAGTCACTGGGGGCTCACTTGGGAGCAGTTTTGGGACTGGGGAGTACCCACAGTGCATGTGGCTTGGTTTGGGGAAGCCTCGCTGCTCATCGATGAGGTTGGAGCAGCGGCAGTGTCTGTCTCAGGCATTGGAGCAGCCGCATTGCTGTGTGCTGTAGCTGCTGTGCTTGTTCAGTGGTTGGAACAGCTGCAGTGCTTATGCCTGTCACTACCATGTAGTAGGCACT
This sequence comes from Lathamus discolor, assembly GCF_037157495.1. Classification (NCBI taxonomy): domain Eukaryota; kingdom Metazoa; phylum Chordata; class Aves; order Psittaciformes; family Psittacidae; genus Lathamus; species Lathamus discolor. Next base: position 1,534,628 of record NW_027069385.1, read on the forward strand.
GTCCCAGTCACTGGGGTTGCAGTAGCCGCAGCGCTTGTGGCTTGCACTGGAGAAGCCTCCCTGCTTGTTGATGTGGTTGGAATACCTGCAGTGCGTGTCATTGGAGCTGCAGCAGCCACAGCACCTGTCCCTGGCACTGGAGTAGCCCATGTGCCTGCTGCCATGGTTGCAGTAGGCACAGTTCTTAGGGCTTGGGTTGGAGAAGCCTCACTGCTTGTTGGTGGGGCTGGAGGAGCAGCAGTGTGTGTCACTGGCGTTGGACAGCCCGCAGTGCTTGTGCCTGTCACTGATGTAGCTGTAGTGCTTCTGGCAGGGTTTGGAGTAGCCACAGTGCTTGTGGCTGGGGTTGACGTAGCCACTGCATACGTTGCAGGCTGTAGAGTAGCAGCAGTGCTCCCTCCTAGAGCTGGAATTGCTGCAGACCTGAAGAGTGCTGGTGGAGCAACTGCAGTGTTTCTGCCTGGGGTTGGATTGGCCAAAGTGCTTGTTGATGGGGATAGAGGAGCCACAGTGCCCATCCTTTGCATTTGAGTGTCTGATGTGTCTCTTACGTACTTTGAGTACCCGCAGTGCATTTGGCTTGGTTTGGAAAAGCCTCACTGCTTGTCAATGAGGTTGGAGCAGCGGCAGTGTCTGTCTCAGGCACTGGAGTACTTGCACTGCTGTGGCTGGCACTGCAGTAGCTGCTGTGCTTGTTCAGTGGTTGGAACAGCTGCAGTGTTTATGCCTCTCACTACCATGTAGTAGGCACTGTCCCAGTCACTGGGGTTGCAGCAGCCACAGCGCTTGTGGCTTGCACTGGAGAAGCCTCCCTGCTTGTTGATGTGGTTGGAATACCTGCAGTGCGTGTCATTGGAGCTGCAGCAGCCACAGCACCTGTCCCTGGCACTGGAGTAGCCCATGTGCCTGTGGCCATGTTTGCAGTAGGCACAGGTCTTAGGGCTTGGGTTGGAGAAGCCTTACTGCTTGTTGGTGGGGCTGGAGGAGCAGCAGTGTGTGTCACTGGCGTTGGACAGGCCGCAGTGTTTGTGGCTGGCACTGGAGTAGCTGCAGTGTTTGTGGCTGGGGTTGACGTAGCCACTGTATGCATAGCAGGCCTTAGAGTAGCGCCATTGCTCCTTCCCAGAGGTGGAGTGGCTTCAGAGCTTTAAAGTGGTGGTGGAGTAACTGCAGTGGTTGTGCCTGGGGCTGGAGTAACTGCAGGGCATGTTGAATTGGTTGTAGTAGCCACAGTGCCTGTCCTGGGCGTTCTAGTGGCCGATGTGTGTGTCGCTGCATTTGTAGTCCTGCAGTGCTTGTGGCTTGGGTTTAAGAAGCCTCACTGCTTGTCTCTGTGTTTGGAGTAGCCGCACTGCTTTTTTTGCCCTGGTTGGAACAGCAGCAGTGCATGTCACTGGAGTTGTAGCTGTAATGACAGTCCTTGCCATTGGAGTAGCCACAGTGCCTGGTGCCATGGTCGGTGTCACCGCAGTGGTTGTGGCTGGTGTTGGAGTAGCCGCATTGTCTGGTGCTTTGCAATATTAGGTCTTGTCTCTCCTCACTGCAGAGCATGAGAGACTGAATCAGCCTTGCTCAGGGTACAGGCTAATCAGAAACCACTATACGATCGGTATGTTATCAGCGTTATCCTCAGACTAAAGCCCAACCTCAGCACTGCCCCAGCTACAAGGAGGAGAATGAACTCTCATGAGGTGTCCCTCTGACACCTATTGCCCTCCAAAGAACCCAGAAACCAGTCCCCACAACCCCCCCAATAAATGCATAAGTCCCCCCAAAACACCCAATCCCCCAATAAACACCCAACCTCACCAAACTCCCTAAACCCCAAAACACCCAAAACCACCAACTCTCCTCAAAACCCTCGACGTCCCCCCAAAAAACCAAGCCCCAAACCCTCAAAGTCTCCAAAAAATCCCCACAGGCCCCAAAAATCCATCCCAAGCTGCCAAGAGCCCGAATCCCCACAAAAGCACCCAACCTCCCAAAAACAGCACACTCCCCCCAAAAGGCACCCCCGGCTTACTTGCGCGGCTGCTGGCTCAGGCTGTGCGGGTGGAGGGGCAGCCGTCTCCTGGGGCAGGGGATGTCTGCAGCCAAGGGTGGTTGAGCACATCCTCCAGGGATGGTCTGTCGCAAGCGCGCATGGACAAGCACCACCCAATGAGGTGCTGGCATTCTGGGGAGAATGCGGGAAGCACCGCTCAGTTGCAGGAGGCTCCTGCCCACCTTGTGCCACCGTCCGCAGCGCCCAGGCCTGGGTGTGCTCAGAGCCTCACCCAAACCTCCTGCTCCACCATCCGGTTTGGAGGAGAGCAGGATGGCAGGACATGGGCCATCTCCTCCAGCTGAGCAAGGGAGATCGGCTGCCACCCCGTAAATCCCGACCTCCCCCTGCTGCCGCAAAGCCGGGCACCTACCGACAGAGATCTGGCGCTGGAAGAAGAGCTGCCCGCCAATGATGTCCTTGCAGCACTGGAAGGGGAGGACCCCGCACACCATCTCATACAGCAGCACGCCCATGGACCAGATCGCCGCCGGACGGCCGTGGTAGCAGTGGTAGCGGAACCACTCCGGCGGGTAGTACAAAGGTGTTCCTACAACAGGATACAGGCACAGCTCATCAGGCGGATGCCACCTGCTCCCGGATCCTCGCCCGCGCATCCCCAGGGCTGCAGGGGCTGCAGCGGCGGCCCCATGGACGTGGGGACACGCACTCGGTGTGACCCGCCACCTCGTCACCGGCACGTGACTCTGGTTCACAAACTGCCCGGTACCGGAAGCACCCTGGGCTGTGGGCTCACCGCTAAATTTGGTGTAGACCGTGTCCCTGAGGAAGGTGCTGCAACCAAAGTCAATAAGCTTGACCTCTCTGGTGGCCAAGTTGATGATGATGTTATTGGACTTGATATCCCTGTGCAGGACACCGCGGCTGTGGCAGTGCCGCACAGCCACCAGCACCTGGAGGAAAATGCCCCGCGCCAGATCCTCGGGCAGGAACCTCCGCTTTTTGATGAAGGCAAAGAGGTCCTGCGATGGCTGCGGACGCTCCAGAACCAGCACAAAGGAGTGGGGCAGCTCAAACCAGTTGAGGAGCTGGATGATGGCACTGCAGCCGGAGCGCACCTTCCTCAGCATGGCTATCTCCATGGGAATGCGAGTGCCGCTGGGCTGCGGGGGGACCAGGGCACCGTCAGCAGGGCTGATGCTGGCCCGGGGGTCCTGTGCCTCCCTGCCTGGGATGCCCCAACGGTACCAGGCACCGTCCCGCTGCCCCCGCGCACTCACCCGCTCGCCCCACGAGGAGATGCGCCCCCGAGCCACTTGTTTGATCGCCACCTGCAAGCCAAGGGCAGCGCTGGGCTGAGCCTCGCCTCGCCCCGCCGCCTCCCCGCCCCGCCGCCGGCCCCGCCCCTTACCGGGGTGTTGTCACTCAGGCGGACCCCCGCGTACACGGCCGCGAAGCCGCCTCTCCCCAGCCGCGGTCCCACGCGGTAAAGCCGCTCGAAGCTCTCCTTGTCATGCCCCGCGCGACAGACGCGGCCGCTATCGCTGCGCGCGGGGTCCCCGCCGGCCCCCACCGGCCGCTCCGGGCCGAGCGGCGCCGCATCCTTCCCGGCCTTTCCCGGCCGAGGCTCCGCGGCGTGCCGCTCCCCGCCGGTCCCGGAGCGCAGATAGGCCGACGGGTCAATGCGGGTCAGGAGCACCACGGGCACCTTGCCCGACCGCGCTCCCGGGGCCGGCACCCCCGCAGCCGCCCCGCGCACCGGGGTCTCGGGGGTCGCGGCTGCCGGGCGGGGCGGGGCCTGGGGGCGGGCCGGGGAGCGCCAGGGGGCGGCGCTGCCTCGGCAGACCCAGCGGCGGCGGCTCGCCCAGCGCCGCCACTGCCAGTACCGGGAGAGCCGAGCGGCGCCGCGAGCCCCGGCGGGGGGCTGGGGGGAGGCGGGGGGCACCATCGCGGGGAGCGGCGGAGGGAGGGCTCCGGACCGCCGAGAGCTGCCGCCGCCGCCGCGCCTGGTGCTGCCGCTGCTGCCGCTGCTGCCGCTGCTGCTGCCAACGGCGCTGCCGCTCCAAAGCCGCTCCAAAGCCGCTGCTGCTGCCGCCGCCGCAGCCTCGCTCCCAACGGCTCTGTCCACGCGCGCCCCGGGCGCCCGCTGCCAGCGGCCGGAGCGGCCGGCGGGGGGGGGCTCGCGGCCGCGGGAGCCCGTGGAACGGCGGAGCGGGTCCTGCCCAGCCCCGCGGCCGGGCCCGTGCGCCCCCCGCCCGGCCGCAGCGTCCCCACGGCAGAGCCTTTGTAAACTGAACCCGAGCCTTGGGACCCTGCGAGCGAGGCTTTAGAAATGAGACCGGAGACTTTGGAAAGTCAAAAGGAGGCTTCATTTTACTGCTTATTTTATCCCCTTTTTCCTTTCCTTTCCTTTTTCCTTTCCTTTCCTTTCGTGATAAACACATAAATGTATTGGCTTTCGCAAGTCATAGGTGTGGTTATGTGGCTATAACTGTACGAGTTTACGACAACAGAAACAAAGCTCGCTAAAGACATAAGATCAGACGACAAGTTAAAAAGGACCAGAACTCTTAAGCAAAATGAAGTCACATAGCAAAAGGATTTGTAAAGGTAAAAGAAAGAAGGTGGGGGTCCTGATATAAGAAAAGCTAGTGCCTGGACAACATAAAGTACTTTTTAGCTTCACTTAGGTTGTAGAGAGAGAACAATGTTTATGTTGTAAGTCTGTGGAATGTAGTGGCCCCACTAAACATGAGTTAATGGTTTCACACCAGACTTCTAAAGTGTCTTTAGTTTTAAAGAACAGTGTTTGTGTTGTAAGTCTGTGGTGAGCTAACAGGATTTAGCGGCCCCACTAAGCATGAATGAGTTATTTCACACCATCCTTCCACTTGTTAGTTAGTTTAGAGACAGAGCCTCCCAAACATCTGCTAGCTTGGGATACTCCTTGTCTGCCCGTCCTGCAATAAATTTTGCAGGAAGATCACACTTTTAAATCTTTGCTAGTTGTCAGAAGAATTACAGATATGGCTGGTTTCGGCTACTTGTGTGGTTACTGGGGCGTCCAACTGTGCCAAAGGTGAAAAGTACGCTGTGAGGAAGACTGCTTACTTCATCTTGAAGACCCCTACTCACAAGAGGAAGACTGCTTGCTTCATCCTCAAGAGCCCTGCCCACAATCACCGCAGAGCAGTGCGCAGACACCAAGAGGAGGAGACCTATGATAACAAGTTCTTGGAGCTAGTTATAATATTCCTTGCCTGTACACGGGAATTATGAATATGTATGTGACTAACGAAAGATTGAAAGTATATAAACCTGTAACAAATACTAATCACTTGCGCCTCTGGTTACTGTCATGCGCCCAGCACTGTTGCTTTTGCTTTATTGACTTTGTCCCTCAATAAAACCTTCTTATCTTGTTTAGAGGAGTGAGTTCTTATTTCACCCTTTCCTTTCCTTTCCTTTCCTTTCCTTTCCTTTCCTTTCCTTTCCTTTCCTTTCCTTTCCTTTCCTTTCCTTTCCTTTCCTTTCCTTTCCTTTCCTTTCCTTTCCTTTCCTTTCCTTTCCCTCTCCTCTCTCCCCTCCCCTCCCCTGTCCTCCCCTGTCCTCTCCTTTCCTCCTTTCCTCCTTTCCTTTCCACAAAGATGGATTGAGATGAGATCTCAGGCAGGTTTTCCCTGTGAGGGTGTGAGGCGCTGGCACAGGGTGCCCAGAGGAGCTGTGGCTGCCCCGTCCCTGGCAGTGTTCAAGGCCAGGTTGGACACAGGGGCTTGGAGCTGGAGGAGCTTCCAGGTCCCTTCGCCCCAGCCCATCCGGTGCCTGTGGGATCCCGCTCGGGGGTCCAGCTGCGCCCCCTCCCCTCTGCCTCGTACCGGCTGCGCCTTGCGCATGTGCCGGATCCCGGACTACAGCTCCCAGCGCGCCCCGCGCGGGGAGCCGTGCGCTGATTGGCGGAGGCGGGCCCAGGGCGTGAGGCGGAGCTGCTCCCGGCAATGGCGGCGGCCGAGCGGGCGCGGCGCGGGTCTGGGGGGCGCTGCAGAGCCCGGGGAGCGGGGCTGGGGTCTGCGGCCCCCCGAGGCTCTGGGCAGTGGGGCCGGGCGCTGCGGGGGTGCTGGGGAATGCGGGGGGCGGGTGCGAGCGCTGGGCAGTGGGGCTGCGAGTTGCCTGGGAGTATGGGGTGCTGCGAGCCCGGGCCGTGGGGGCTGGAGCTGTGGGGGTTCCCGGACCTTTCCGTGCCCGCCCCGGCCACACGGCCCTGGGGATGGAGCGGGGCTGTTGTGGGGGGCCTGGGGGCTGTTTCCCCCCGGGGGGAGGTGCTGCTGGGGCAGCCGATCCCTGGCACCCAGGAGGGGGCAGAGGTGCCGCTGACCCTGAGCCAGGTTTTGGCTCCTGGGGCGGGATGGGGAGGAGGGACGGAAGGATGAAAACCCCGAGGGTGCAGATGAGAACAGTTTAATAACCGAAGCACAGTGCACTAGTACTGGTAATAGTGGTAATAATGGTAACGGGAAAAACAAGAGGAGAGGAAAGAAAGGGAAAAGGAAAAAAAGCCCAATAAACACAAGTGATGCCCAAGACACTTGCTCAGCACCCGCTGACTGATACCCAGCCCAACCCGAGCAGTGATCCTCCCCTTCCGAATAACTCCCCCCGGTTTATATACAACTAAAAGGTCAGTGTGTTGTCAGCATTGCTCTCGGAATAAAGCCAAAACACAGCAGTGCACCAGGTACTAGAAAGCAAACGAGCACTGTCCCAGCCACAACCAGGACAGTATCCACCCCTTATTCCACAGCATTTGTGTCATGCCGGGCCTCCCGCTTCCCACCGTCATCTTTCCCGTCTTTTGAGACTTACACATATACATGTATCTACACACCCCCACAGAGATATCACTCCCTTAGCCTACGGACCATCCCTACAAAAGTCCGTTGAATTCATTCAGGCCATGGCTTGGGGCTCCATCTGCCATAGCAGTGTCTCCAGGCAGGAAAGATGGATGGGGTGTGGTGTTGGGTTGTTGGATGCTGAAGCCAGTTCCGATTCCATCACCGCGGCACCTGTCCATTCGGATCAAAGTCCATTCTTCATCAGTGTGGTGATCAAGGGAGTCAGGTTCAGATCCTCAAACCCAGAGCGGTGGGGACGGGGGCCACAAGGTGTCCCGCGCAGTGATGGGTGTTCAGCCGCCATGGCGGCGATCACGGAATTCAGTATTAGACAGCATCATAAAGTTCAATTCACTGGCTCTTTTCACCCCAAATCAGATCTCCTTCAGGTACACACCGGACTTCCCCATCCTCCTGCAATACCCACCAAATGCCCCCAGCTCTTGGAGCAAAAGCAATCCCACAAGCGGGTTTTCTTTTGCTCGAAGCAGCGATAACCAGGACTGGTTGCCCCAGCACATCCTTTATGCCACCACGGGAACTTTATCTCCCTCTATGGTATGTAAAAGTTGTGACTGGGCTGGGTCAGGCCTGTTGGCAGCTCCTCTGGTGTTGACCAACCAGGTGGCCTTTGCTAAGTGTATCCCAGTGTTTGAAAGTCCCACCACCCGTTGCTCTCAGTGTGGTGTTCAGCAGCCCATTGTACCACTGGACTTTCCCAGAGGCTGGTTCATGGTGGGGGATGTGATATAGCCACTCAATGCCATGCTCTTTGGCCCAGGTGTGTCTAAGGTTGTTCTGGAAATGAGTCCCATTGTCTGACTCAGTTCCCCCTGGGGTGCCGTGTTGCTACGAGATTTGCTTCTCAAGGCCCAGGATAGTGTTCCGGGCAGTGTTGTGGGGCACAGCGTATGTTTCCGGCCACCCGGTGGTTGCTTCCACCACGGTAAGCACACGGCGCTTGCCTTGGTGGGTTGGTGGGAGTTTGATACAGCGAATGTGCCAGGCCTCCCTGTATTTGTACTTCAGCCATCGTCTGATGTTCCTCAGTGGCCCGACTCTTGGGTACATGAGCATCTCCATGGCATACCTTCACCACCAGGTTCTGCATCTGGGCAGCGATATCTTGCCACAGTGCAGCAGCCCAGATGGGTTTCCCTCTGCGCTGCCAGTTGCTCTGCTTCCATTACTGCAACCACCCCCACAGGGCACTTGCCACCATCCATGAGGAAGTAGAGATAAAGCACTGGAGATTTTTCTCATTCATTATATGGTGGGGCTTCTTCAGCATCTGTTCTCTGGTGACATTCCAAAATCGGTGCCTTCTGGCCAGTCCACGGTCACTTCCAGGATTCCTGGACAACTGGGATTTCTATCTGAGCTCGTTGTGTCATCAGTGCAACCCCCTTCCTTAATCCCTGTAGCATCAGTTGTATGACGTGTAGGCCTTCCCTTTGAGCATCCAGCCCAGCACAGGCAAGCGGGGTGCCAGGAGGAGCTGTGCTTCAGCGCCAGTCACTTCTGAAGCAGCTCGATCCCCTTCAGAGGCTGCCAGTATCTCTTGTTCAGGTGGGCTACAATCAGCCTTGGATCCTGTGTGTCCCCGACTCCAAAAGCCGAGGGGTCGACCTCGAGTCTCCCCTGGAGCTTTCTGCCAGAGGCTCCAGGTAGGCCCATTCTGCGCGGCTGGGGTGCAGAGCACATTTCCCATCTTGCCCAGTCCTGACTGGCCCAAGTGCATAAACTATCTCCTGTTGAATTTGTTCAGAGGCTTGTTGTTGCTCAGGGCCCCATTTGAAATTGTTCTTCCTTGGGTCACTTGATAGAGCTTACAATCAGACTGTAATGTGGGTTGTGCACGGGCCCTGTGGGGCTATTAAAGGGTGAGTGGGTCCTGCTGAGCACTCCTGGGCTCTCCAATCAATGGATCAGCTCCTGGATGGCAATCAGGGAGTATCGGTTGGTGCTATATTGCTGCCGGTGGACTGCTGTGGTGGTGATTGGCACTTGCTGTTCTACCTTCATCAACCCCACCACAGAAGGATCCTCTGAGAGACCAGGCAAGGCGGAGAGCTGCTGCATTTCCTCTGTCTCCAAGACAGCACTACCAAAAGCTCGTCAGTCACCTTTGGGCAGTGCCTGTCACAGGCGTTGGAGTAGCCTCAGTGCCTGTTGCTGGCATTGAAATAGCTGTGCCACCTCTTGCTGAGGTAGTAGTTGCGGTGCCTGTTGTAGGGGTTGGAGTGGCTGCAGTGCCACATCTCTTTTATTTGTATATGTGTGTCTATATGTTTCCATGTGCACTGTAACGTGACGAGGCAGTGGATTTTTACTGGAAGCTTCAGGCCAGCCCTGGATCTAGGACTTTTCTTTCGGGTATCTTAGAGCTGTCTGTGAAGGAGAAGGGGTTTTGCAGCACAGCAGAAACAGTGGCAGAGTCCCAGCCCCTCCAGCATGACTTTGAAACCCTCCCACAGTCCCGCACAGCATTAATCAGTATCTCCTGCAGGACTGGTCCAGGGACATCTGCATCACCAGACAAGAGCAGGACCGCAGCAGAAGCAGCATGAGCGCCTGGCAGACTTTGACTAGGACTAGTAGTTGGTAGTGAGGGTGCTAGTGCTTAGTCCAAGTGTGTGGTATGTGACTGTTTGAAGGGTGTGAGAACCCTGTGTAAAACCACATTTGGGGTTCCCCAGCGCATCTGGGGATACTCTGCTGTCAGGGCAGTAGGATCTCCATGAAGGTTTCATACAACCCTAAGATAATACTGCACAAGAATTGGGACAAAAGAAACCAAAACAAACAAACAAAAAAAAACCCCAAGAAAACAAAACAACAAAACCTAAACACCAAAAGGTGAGACAATGAAGAAATAATCAAAGCTTTTGTGCACCCTTTATAAAAAAATCTGAACTCCTTTGAGGTTGGCTGTTAAGAAGGAGGAAGAGAACTGTTAGAGCTGAACCCAGGACAGCTGTGCAGCAATAATTGGCAAGCTTTCCAGGGATTTATGCCCACCACACCAAGCTCCAGGTTCTGCTCTAAAACACATACAGAAATATGTGTATTAGAAAGAAAACTAAAATCTACTCCCCCCACTTCAGACCAGATGCGGATTGGCTTTAAGAATCACACCAAGTGTGGCTCTGACACCAGAAGCACCTGAGCCTGCAGTGCTTTTACAGCGAGAGAGAGAACACTTGTAAAGAGAGATGAGAGGCTTCCACCCTCCCTGTGGCTTCCCATAACCCGAACCAGGTACAGTCGGAGCAGACAGGAAGGGGATGCTTTTGCTCTGCCTTTCACTTACTTCAGTCAGTTCTAACTGTGTGTTCCCTTTGACTCCAGAGCTTTTCCTTCTTTTCAGGTTTTTTTTTGGAGACCTCTGTGTCACCTTATGGCAAGATGCTACTTAGAGATGGAATCCAGGCATGCCAGGGAATCCACAAGGCTAAATGAATGCGTACTTTGTCTATGAACACTGGTTTGAGTTTATACACATGCTGGTAAACGAAGAGAAGCAAAACTGTTGTCAGGATCTAAAAGCCCAGGGAGGTGCTGATCTCTTCTCCCTGGGATCCAGGGACAGGAGACCTGGGAGTCAGGGGAGGTTCGCACTTCATAGAAGGAAGCATTTCTTCACAGAGAGGGTGTTCAGGGGGTGGCACAGGCTTCCTAGAGAGGTGGTTGATGCCCCAAGGCTGTCAGCTCTCTGCCCAGGCTGGAACAGAGCTTGCACCAGTTACTAAGAAGGAGCAAAACGGCTCCTGGTAAACCCAGGACAGTGTTGAAGAGGCATTTGGACAATGCTTTGGCTTTTGGTCAGCCCTGAATTAGTCAGGCAGTTGGACTAGGTGGTGGTTGTAGGTCCCTTCCAATGAGCTAGTCTATGCTCTTCTGGTCTGTGCTATGCTCTGCTCTGCTCTGCTGTGCTATGTTGTGCTATGCCATCCCATGCGATTCTATGCTATACTTTGCTGGTCTGTGCTATGCTGTTCTGTGCTGTGCTGTACTATGGCATGCTTTGCTATGCCATCACATTCCATGAGGTGCTGTGCTGTCTTATGCTGTGCTACAGCACGTGTTGGTGTCCTCAAGATGAAAAGGACATGAAGCTGTTGGAGCAAGTCCAGAGGAGGGTTGTGAGGATGATCAGGGGCTGGAGCACCTCCTCTGTGAAGACAGGGTAAGAAAGTTGGGGGTGTTCAGCCTGGAGAAGAGAAACTGTGTGGAGACCTCATAGCAGCGTTCCGGTATCTACAGGGGGCCTATAAGGATGCTGGGGATAGACTCTTCGTTAGGGACTGTAGTGACAGGAGAAGGGGTGATGGGTTCAAACTTAATCAGGGGAAGTTCAGGTTAGATATAAGGAGGAAGTTCTTTACTGTAAGGGTGTTGAGGCACTGGAATGGGTTGCTTGGGGAAGTTGTGAATGCTCCATCCCTGGCAGTGTTCAAGGCCAGGCTGGACAGAGCCTTGGGTGACATGGTTTAGGGTGAGGTGTCCCTGCCCATGGCAGGGGGTTGGAACTGGATGATCTTAAGGTCCTTCCCTATCCAAACTATTCTATGTTTCTCTGCTGGGCTGTGCTGGGCTGTGCCGTTCCCTGCACTGCCATGAATCGCATGATGAGGCTGTTGTTTGCCTGAAAGCTCAAGTGTTTTTTCAGCTCCAGAAACAATTTCAAGACACACAAAGGTAACAAGTGGAAACAGGATTTAATTTCATTTCATATGAGGCAGAAGCTCTTCCCTGTGAGGCGCTGGCACCGGGTGCCCAGAGAAGCTGTGGCTGCCCCATCCCTGACAGTGTTCAAGGCCGGGTTGGACACAGGCGCTTGGAGCAAGCTGCTCCAGTGGAAGGTGTCCCTGCCCGTGGCAGGGGTTGGAGCTGGAGGAGCTTGAAGGTCCCTTACTCGATTTCGTACGCCCCTTCCTCTTATTTATTTATCTCCTTTTATGGTTTGATTTGGTAACTTTCTGGCAGAGATGTGGTACCCCAACTTCCTGTGTAACCAGCCTGCACCTGCTTAGTTTCCCAGGCTGTACAAAGACATTGTTTTTAACCACAGAGTTTGTCTTTCATCCAAAAGATGATCCTGTCTTTAACCACAGAGTGTGTCTTTCTAAGTTATGGTTTCTCAAACCCTTTGTCTTGTTCCCTTAGTAACTTAGCCCCATGCCCAGCATTGAAAAATCTTAATATTGCAAGGCCTTAATATCGATCTTAAAGCTTTAATATTGTGAATATTAAACCAGCAGTTTGCAGCAGTTTAGCTTCATAGGCTGTACAAGAATAGCGTTCTTTTGCACCGCAGAGCGTGTCTGTTGCCCAAAGATGACGTTGTCTTTAAGCACAGAGCGTGCCTGTTTAAGTCATGGTATTTCAAACCCTTTGTTTCGTTCCCTTAGCAACTTAGCCCCAGCCCCAATATTCAAAGTCTTAGTATTACAAAACACTAATACTGCAAAGCCTCATCCCCAATATGCAAAGCCAGCAGTGTTTCTCTCTCATGCCTGATTTTTCCCCGTTGGGAACCTGCCATTTTCTTTTCATAGAATCATAGAATGGTTTTGGTTGGAAAGGACCTTAAGATCATCCACTTCCAACAGGCTGGGACACCACTCAGTAGCCCATGCCACCCAAGGCTTCGTCCAACCTGGCCTTGAACACTGCCAGGGATGGAGCATCCACAGCCTCTCTGGGCAGGCTGTTCCAGGGCCTCACCACCCTCACAGTAAATGCAGTTGTTTTCATCATTCAGAGGATCTTTTTTGGTGAAGGATCAGCGTAGCTTAGAGATGACATCACTAAGGGCACAGCTTCTAACTACCCAAGTTTGGATCATGAATTCTTTTATCCACCGTGGAGCAAGAGTAGTCCTAAAGCGTTGCCGCCTGGTTCTTACTTGTTCTCAACATGCACCAAGTAACAGAAAAGACCAGAAGGAGAAGCTCTTGGGGTTTTATTTCTGGTGTTCAGGTAGTGGCAGTAGAGAGGAGACTGAGAGGTGTGGGAGCAGGCAGCTGTAAGCACACCTTCCCTGGGATACCTGCCGAGTGGAGGTGTGGGATGTGCTCGTCGTGCCTTCCCTGCTGCCATTGTCAGGGCTTTCTGACGTCCGGAAAGTAAGCACTGTGAAAGGCTAACCCAGGACTATGGTTTTCCTGCGTCTCTAAGGCTTTAGTGTGAGAAGTTTTCCTGGGAAAGTGGTCGCAGTCTCTGTTTTGAGTCTTGTGCTCGGAGCAAGCATTCAGAGCAGTCTCACTGAGGAGTAGTCATGAGCACTGTGAAGAAGCTGTTGAAGAGCGCTGACATTTCAGTCCAAAAGTTTACTCTGTGGATTTGAAGAAATCACAGCTAATGTTAGTGAAACCGGTTTTGGCAGGATGCGTGGTTTGTTACCAGTGCACCGTAGAACGGACCCTGGTGAAAACAGTTTAACCTTGTAAAATGTCAGGCAGTTGAGCTAACCCCAGTTTTAAAGGGAACTTGACTGTGCAGTGAAATTCCTGAAGCTGTCAAGTGTGAGGATCTGGGGTGCAAAGTCCTCAGGCTGTCCCTACTTTCCATCACAGGAGGTTTGTCAGGGTTAGGAGCAGATGCTATTATTATGGTTCTGTTTCCTGGCCAGCTGCTTTAAGGTTTCAGCCGTAAAGAGCTTTTGGTTGACTTTGGTGCCTCCTTCTGACCAGGCAGAAACAGGCAGCTTTCACAGTGTAGCATTTGCCCATAGTGATCTTGCCCGCAGTGCACACGCAGTGTGTTCAGTGCAAGCAGGGGAGCCCCAGAGTTTTTGCGGGGGTGTTTTACAGACCTCACTTCTCAGAGGCAGGGCTACAGATGCCTGTAACAGTGCCTGGGTTGTTTCAGCTTAAAAGCGTTCTGTGAAAACACCTTCTCAAAAGTTAGCAGTCTTTAGCTCACATACTTCTTTAGACCAAATGCTTCTGGTTTTGGAGATGTCTTGGCATGAAAGACCCAGGGTCTGCTTGGGATTTGTTTGGGTTTGTTTTTGTTTGTTTTGTGTGGGCAGTATCACCAATCACAATGGTAGAATTTAAATATCAATCCATGCTGTCAGGTTTTGAATGGTAGGATGTACAAGCACCCTTAATCATAACATTACTTAGGTCCACTTCCATAGGAACAAGACCATTTTGTTTCACTTCAGCATTCTGGAATGTGCCAGCCCCGTAGTGTTAATAAACCTACAGTGCCCTATAAGACAGGTGAGTGAAATACCGAGATTGCCTTTTAATCATGGTGCTTAAGAGGTAGACATGCATTTGTTTGTTTTAAAAATTCATATCCTTCAAAATGCACTCGCAAGTGCATTGTGTCCCTTCCCAAATGCTGCAGTAAGCATTACTGAAGGCAATTCCATAAAAGAGGGCAGTTTTGCAGGTGGCCTTTTCTCTTGCTTTTTGATTGCGCTGACTTTCCTTACCCTTCTCTACCCCCAGTGTCCCTTCTTTTCTTGCAGCTTTGTGTCTCAAAGTGCCCAGGCAGGTTTGTGACCTACACTGATGTTCAGGCTTCCTACAGATACAAACGCGATCAGTGGAATTACTTGAGGCAGTTCTGCAGACCTGGTTTTAGGGGTCCTCACAAGGTCTGCGTGTATCAGGAGGTGATGGAATACATGTGTTTTCATCAAGCAATGTGTAATACGCATGATTTTCCTGAGCTACAGCAAAGCTTTGAATTATTCTGATTTCACCATAGAAGGAGTTGTCCCATACATATGTTTTCAGTGATTTGGTAAGGGATGAAGGTCTTGTATGCACATCAGATCCCTAACTCTTTCAGTGATTACTATTTGCTTAAAGAGAACCTGCAGCTACCCATGTGGTTGCGGTATTGTGGCAAGTATCCTTTAGTACTTAAGTGCTCCACAGCAGTCGAGTAGTGTCCCAAACCAGTTCTTAAGGCTCCTGTGTTATGTAGAGCTCCTCAGTAATTTAGCTAGGAAAAGAAGTCTGTCTTTTGTGGAACTGATTTTGGACTCAAATGTACTGTGTTATTTCTCCCATCTCTAAACCACCCTGCAATTCAGCTATGTTAGTTGTGTTAAATTCTTACTCTCTAAGAGAAAAGTAAGGGCGAGGCAAGGAGCAATCGCCCAGTCATTACTGCCTTATCTGCCGATGCAAAGTGAAGAGGTCTTTCTTTTTTGTCACTAGAAAAGTTAAGAATAGTCTTTTCCCAAATCACACTGAGAGGCTGGATTCTCACATCATGACTGTGTCTTGCAGGTCCACCAGTCAAGTTTGGGGAGGAGGCTACAGAGTCCAGTTTGGGGCATTTTCTCAGAGTGTGTGGGAAACAAAACCCACGTAGTTAATTCTGCTACGTATTCAGCGTTCCCGGTTTTCCTCTTTTTAGTCTGTTGGTCAAGCCCTACGTGATGACGATTGTCCTTCGATGATCATTCCAAGCAGGCCTTGTGAGTGGTTCTATTTCTTACACACACCTTAGCAGATTGTAAGCATTCCTGTGAAATCACAACCCCAGTCTGAAAAGTGTTCTGTGGCAAGATCGCAAGGTGCTGGCTCTTACCTGGCAGTGGCATCCATTCAGTTTTAAACAGTTTGAAAGTATAAAGATTTATCATTGATAAGAAATGCTTTACAGCACAAACTGTGCCTTCCAAAACCTGTGAGCACCCAACCCAGCCCAAGCTGTTGACATGAAGGACATGCCACGACTGCAGGAAGGCTCATCTGGGCAGCTGTTGAATTTCTTGTGGTACTTGAGCCCAGTTACAGGGCACCTTGCTTTTCGGTGCTGCACATAGTGCTGCCTGTGCAGGGCGGCAGAGGAATTAAGGGGACAAAAAGCTGGTTTTGTCACTGTGGTCAGCAGGGGCCTTTGAGTAGACAAGCACAGGTCTCAGAGCTCAAGAGTATCTGTCACTGACCTAGAAGCTCATGCAAATGGGGAACTGCTGTTTATTTTGCCATGCTTTAAAATAGAGATCGTGTAAGGCAGGCACAGGCTGTCAAAAGAGAAAATAATGGATGAAATGATGTACTGACGCAAAAGGCAGAAAATCATTTGCAAAGAAGCTCTTACCCTCTTGTAGACTCCAGCCACAGGTGAAGATCAGAGACGAAGGAAAAGAGACATGCAACTGATGCTACGTGGAGTAAATGGTCTGCACTAATTACACAACGCGCTTGAATCGGAAATCCCAGTCGTCCAGGCATTCTAGAAGTCATCATGGACTGGCCAGAGGGCAAAGATTTCGGAATGTCAGCAGAGGAGGAGGCGATGCGTGCTGAAGAGCCCCCACCATATAACAAACTGTCAGAAAGTGAAAAACAGTATGCCTTGTTTACTGATGGGTCCTGCCGTATTGTGGGAAAGCATCGGAGATGGAAGGCAGCCGTATGGAGTCCTCGGCGACAAGTTGCAGGAACTGCTGAAGGAGAGGGTGAATCGAGTCAGATTGCTGAGGTGAAAGCCACCCAGCTGGCCCTGAGCATCGCTGAACGAGAAAAGTGGCCAGGACTTTATCTCTGTACTGACTCCTAGAGGGTTTGGGGTGGTTTTGTGTGTTTTGGGTGTTGTTTTGGGCTGTTTCGGGTCCACTTTGGTGCTGTTTTGGGCGTCTAACCCTGTATCCCATAGGAGAAGCAGGGCAAGGTGGTTTTGGGGCGGTTTGCGGTGTTTTGAGGTCATTTTGGGGTGGTTTGGTGGAGGTTTTGGGGTGTTTTGTAGTGTTTTTTCGCTGTTTTGGGACTGTTTTGGCTCTCTGACCCTGCATCCCATAATAGAAGCAGGACAAGGTGGTTTTGGGGTGTTTTGCGGTATTTTAGGGTGGTTTGGTGGTGGTTTTGAACTGTTTTGTGCTGTTTTAGGGTTGTTTTGGGGTGTTTTAGAGCTCTGAGCCTGCATCCCATAGGAGAAGCAGGACAAGGTGGTTTTGGGTTGGTTTTGGTGTGTTTTGGGGTTCTTTTGGGGTGTTTTGGGGTGTTTAGTGTGTTTTGCGGCTGTTTTGTGGCTGGTTTTGGGCTCTGACCCTCTATCCCATAGGAGAAGCAGGAAAAGGCGGTTTTGGGAGGGTTTGGGGTGTTGCGGGGGTGTATTTACGCTGGATTTGGTCTGTTTTCAGGCTCTGACCCTGTATCCCATACGAGAAGCAGGACAAGGTGGTATTGGGTTGGGCTTGGATTGGTTTTTGGGGTTGTTTTTGCCTCTAACCCTGTATCCTATAGGCGAAGAAGGACAAGGTGCTTTGGGGCTTTTTTTTTTTTGGCATGTTTTGGCGCTGTTTTGGTTCTCTGACCCTGTATCCCATAGCAGGAGCAGGACAAGATGGTTTTGGGGTGTTTTGTGGTTTTTTGGGGTGTTATGTGCTGTTTTGGGGCTCTGACACTGTGCCCCATATTAAAAGCAGGAGAAGGTGGTTTTAGGGTGTGGTTTTGGTCTGTTTTGGGACTGTTTTGGGGCTATGACCTGTATTCCATAGGGGAAGCAGGTCAAGGTGGTTTTGGGGTGTTTTGAGGATTTTTTTTTTTGGTCTTTTTTTTGTGGTGTTTTGAAACAGTTTTGGGCTCTGACCCTGTATTCTGTAGGAGAAGCTGATCAAGGTCATTTTGGGGGTGGTTTAGGGTGTTTTTGACTGGTTTTGGGTTGGTTTGGGACAGTTTTTGGGCTCTGCCCCTGTATTCCAAAGGAGAAGAAGGAGAAGGAGCTTCTATTGAGTTTTAGGGTGGTTTTGGGGTGTTTTGGTGGAGGTTTTGTACTCTGACCTTGCATCCCATAGGAGAAGCAGGACAAGGTGGTTTTGGGGTGTTGTGGGGTGTTTCGGGGCTGTTTTGTTCTCTGACCCTGTATCCTATAGGAGAAACAGGACAAGGTGTTTTGGGGGAGTTTTGGGTTGTTTTTGTGGTGCTTTTGGGGGTTTTTTTTGGGTGTTTTGGGAGCTGTTTTGGGGCTCTGTGCCAGTATCTCATAGGAGAAGAAGGAGAAGTTAGTTTTGGGGTGGTTTAGGTTGTTTTTTGGGGGGGTTTTGGGTGAGTTTGGGCTCTGAACCTGTATGCCATAGGAGAAGCAGAACACAGTGGTTTTGGGCTGTTTTGTCAATGTTTTAGGGCTCTGACCCTGTATGCCATTGGAGAAGCAGAAGGTGATTTTGGGGTGGTTTGGGGTTGTTTTTGAGCAGTTTTGGGGTGTTTTGGGTCTGCTTTGGGGCTCTGACCCTTTATCCCATAGGAGAAGCAGGACAAGGTAGTTCTGGTGTGTTTTAGGGTGTTTTTCATGTTGATTTGGCGTGGTTTTGGGGTTTATTTTGAGCTATTTTGGGCTGGTTTGGGTCACTTTTGGGGCTCTGACCCTGTATCCCATAGGAGAAGCAGAACAAGGTAGTTTGGGTTTTTTTTTTGCCGTGCTTTGGGGTGTTTGTGTGTGTTTTTGGTCTGTTTTGAGCTGGTTTGGGGCTATGAGCCTGTATCCCATAGGAGAAGCAGGACAAGTTAGTTTTGGTGTGGTTTAGGGTGTTTTTGGTGTGGTTTTCACATAGTTTTGTGGTCTGACCCTGTATCCCATAGGAGAAGCAGGACAAGGTGGTTTTGGGGTGGTTTTGGGGTGGTTTTGGGCTGTTTCAGTAATGTTTTGGGGCTCTGACTCTGTATGCCATAGCATAAGCAGGGGAATGTGATTTTGGGGTGGTCTGGGGTTGATTTTGAGCTGTTTTGGGGCTCTTACCCTGTATCCTGTAGGAGAAGCAGGACAAGGTGGTTTTTTGAGGTGTTTCAGGATGGTTTGGGGTGGGTTTGGGTTTGTTTGGGGTTGTTTGGGGATCTTTTGGGCTGTTGTGGGACTGTTTTGGGGCTCTGACCCTGTATTCCATAGGAGAAGGAGAACTACAGGATTTTGGTGTGTTTTGGGGTGTGTCGGGGCTTTTTTGTTGCGCTGAAAGTGTGTCCCATGGAAGAAGAAGATTAAGATGGTTTTGAGGTGGTTTGGGGTTTTTTGAGGCTCTGAAGCTGTATCCCATAGGAGAAGCAGGCCAAGGTGAATTTGGGGTGTTTTGAGCATTTTTGGGGGCTTTTTTTTGTGGTGTTTTGAAACAGTTTTGGTCTCTGACCCTCTATTCCATAGGAGAAGCAGGACAAGGTGGTTTTGGGGTGTTTTAGGGAGTTTTGGGGCTGGTATTGGGTAGGTTTGGGGCTGGGTTTGGGCTCTGAACCTTTATCCCATAGGAGAAGCAAGACATGGTAGTTTTGGGGTGGTTTTGGGGTGATTTAGGGTGTTCTGGGGGTATTTATGGGGTGTTTTGGTACTCTGAACCTGTATTCCATAGGAGAAGAAGGAGAAGAGGATTTTGGGGTGGTTTTGGGGTGTTCTTGGGATGGTTTCTGGGTTTTTTGGAGGTGTTTTGGGGCTGTTTGGGGGCTCTGATCCTGCATCCCATAGGAGAAGCAGGAGAATGTGGTTTTGGGGTGGTTTAGTGTGTTTTAGGGTGGTTTTGGGGTGTTTTGGGTTTGGTTTTGAGCTGTTTTGGGCTGTTTTGCAGCAGTTTTGGGGCTGTTTTGGGGCTCTGACACTGTATCCCATAGGAGAAGCAGGACAAGGTGGTTTTGCGGTGGTTTTGCATGGAGTTTGGGGTGATTTGGGGTGTTTATGGGGTGTTTTGGGCTCTGACCCTGTATCCCGTAGGAGAAGCAGGACAAGGCAGTTTTGAGGTGTTTTCGGGTGGTTTTGGGGTGTTTTTTGATTGTTTTGGAGGTGTTTTGGGGCTCTGATTCTGTATCCCATAGGAGAAGCAGGAGAATGTGGTTTTGGGGTGTTTTAGTGTGTTTTAGGGTGTTTTAGGGTGGGTTTGGGGTGGTTTGGGTTTGGTTTTGAGCTGTTTCGGGCTGTTTTGCAGCATCTTGGGGCAGTTTTGGGGCTCTGACCCTGTATCCCATAGGAGAAGCAGGACAAGGTGGGTTTGCGGTGGTTTGGGGTGTTTTTCTGGTGGGTTTGGGATGTTTTGGGGGTGTTTTGGGGCTTTTTGAATGCTGTTTTTGTGCTGTTTTTTGGCTCAGACCCTTTATGCCATAGGAGAAGCCTGACAAGTTGTTCTGGGGGTGTTTTCAGGTTGGTTTTGGGATGGTATTGTGCTGTTTTGGGGCTCCGACACTGTATCCCATAGGAGAAGAAGGACAAGGTGGTTTTGGAGTGTTTTTGGGGTGTTTTTGGGGTTGTTTGAAGGTGTTTTTATGCTCTTTTGGGGTGTTTTGAGGCTCTGGCTATGCATCCCATAGGAGAAGCAGGACAAGGTGGTTTTGGGGTGTTTTTGGAGTGGTGTTGGCATGTTTTGGGGTTTCTTGTGTCGTTTTAGGGTGTTTTTGACCTGTTTTGTGTCTGGTTCTGGGGCTCTTACCCTGTATCCCGTACGAGAAGCAAGACAAGGTGGTTTTGGTGTGTTTTGGCGTGTTTGGGGGGTCTTTTGGGGCCGTTTGGGGGCTCTGACCCTGTATCCCCTATGAGAAGCAGCACAAGGTGGTTTTGGGTTGTTTTGGGATGTTTTAGTGTGGTTTTGGTGGGCTTGACGATCAAGTAGTGTGGTGGATCGAGAACTGGTTGAAAGGAAGAAGGCAGAGAGTTGTGGTCAATGGCGCAGAATCTAGCTGGAGGTCTGTGACTAGTGGAGTTCCTCAGGGGTCGGTGCTGGGACCGGTGCTGTTTAATATTTTCATCAATGACCTGGATGAGGGAACTGAGTGCACCCTCAGCAAGTTTGCTGATGACACAAAACTGGGAGGAGTGGCTGACACACCAGAGGACTGTGCTGCCATTCAGCGAGACCTGGACAGGCTGGAGAGTTGGGCGGGGAGAAACTTGATGAAATTTAACAAGGGCAAGTGTAGAGTCTTGCATCTGGGGAAGAACAACCCCATGTACCAGTACAGGTTGGGGGTTGACCTGCTGGAAAGTAGTGAACGGGAAAGGGACCTGGGGGTCCTGGTGGATAGGAGGATGACCATGAGCCAGCAATGTGCTCTTGTGGCCAAGAAGGCAAATGGCATCTTAGGGTGCATTAGAAAGGGAGTGGTTAGTAGGTCAAGAGAGGTTCTCCTCCCCCTCTACTCAGCCTTGGTGAGGCCGCATCTGGAATATTGCGTCCAGTTCTGGGCCCCTCTGTTCAAGAAGGACAGGGAATTGCTTGAAGGAGTCCAGCGCAGAGCCACAAAGATGATTAAGGGAGTGGAACATCTCCCTTATGAGGAGAGGCTGAGGGAGCTGGGTCTCTTTAGCTTGGAGAAGAGGAGACTGAGGGGTGACCTCATCAATGTTTACAAATATGTGAAGGGTAGGTGTCAGGATGATGGAGCTAGGCTTTTTTCAGTGATATCCAGTGATAGGACAAGGGGCAATGGGTGTAAACTGGAACATAGGAAGTTCCACGTTAACATCAGGAAGAACTTCTTTACTGTAAGAGTGACAGAGCACTGGAACAGGTTGCCCAGGGGGGTTGTGGAGTCTCCTACACTGGAGATATTCAAGGCCCGCCTGGACAAGTTCCTGTGTGATGTACTGTAGGTTACCCTGCTCTTGCAGGGGGGTTGGAATAGATGATCTTTTTAGGTCCCTTCCAACCCTTGGGATTCTGTGATTCTGTGATTCTGTTACGTGGCTCTGACCCTGTATCCCATACGAGAAACATGAGAAGGTGGTTCGGGGTGGTTTTATGTGTTTTGGCTATTGTTTTGGGCTGTTTTGACTCTTTTTTGCTGCTGTTTTGGTGTCTAACCCTGTATCCCATAGGAGAAGCAGGACAAGGTTGTTTTGGAGTGGTTTGCAGTGTTTTGGGGTCATTTGGTGGAGGTTTTGAGCTGTTTTGTGCTGCTTTGGGGCTGTTTTGGGGCTCTGACCCTGTATCCCATGGGAGAAACAGGACAAGGTGGTTTTGGTTTTGGTTTGGGGTGGTTTTGGGCTGGTTTGTGGTGTTTGTTTTGTGGCTGTTTTGGGGCTTGTTTAGGGCTCTTACCCTCTATACCGTAGGAGAAGCAGAAGAAGGTGGTTTTGGGGTTTTTTTTGGTGTGTTTTGATGCTGTTTTGGGGCTCTGCCCTGTATGCCATAAGAGAAGCAGGACAAGGTAGTTTTGGGGTGGTTTTGGGGTGTTCTGTGCTGTTTTGGGGCTCTGACACTGTATCCTGTAGGAGAAGCAGGAGAAGGTGGTTTTGGTGTGGTTTTGATGTGTTTTGGGACTGTATTTGGGTTATGACCTGTATTCCATAGGAGAAGCAGGACAAGGTGGTTTGGGGGTTTTTCGGGGTGTTTTGGGGCTGGTTTGGGTTCGGTTTGGGGCCGATTTTGGACTCTGGGACTTCATTCCATAAAAGAAGCAGGACAAAGTGGTTTAGGGGTGTTTTAGGGTGTTTTTTGGGTGATTTTATGCTCCGACACTGTATCCCATAGGAGAAACAGGACAAGGTGGTTTTGGTGTGTTTTGTGGTGGTTTTGGGATGTTTTGGGGGTGTTTGAGGGCTGTCTTTGTGCTGTTTCAGCGCTGTTTTGGGGCTCTGACCCTGTATGTCATAGGAGAAGCCGGACAAGCTGGTTTTGGGGTGTTTTTGTTGTTGTTTTCTCGGTGGCTTTGAGATGCTTTGGGGATGATTTTTTTTTTGCTGTTTTGGGTTGTTTTGGGACTGGTTTGGGGCTGGTTTGAGGCTCTGACCCTGTATCCCATAGGAGAATAGGGACAAGGTGGTTTTGGGGTGTTTTGGGGTTGTTTTGGGGCTCTTTTTGGGGTGTTTAGGGGCTCTGACCCTGTATCCCATAGGAGAAGCAGGGCAAAGTGGGTTTGGGGTGTTTTGGGGGTTATTGGGCCTGGTTTTGTTCTCTTTTGTGGCTCTGACCATGTATCTCATGTGAGAAGCAGGACAAGGTGTTTTCAGTGTTGTTTTGGTGTGGTTTTGGTCTGTTTTGGGTGAAAGTCACCCAACTGGCCCTGAGCATTGCTGAACGAGAAAAGTGGCCAGTATTTTATCTCTGTACTGACTCAACAACTGTGCCTTCCAAAACCTGTGAGCACCCAACCCAGCCCAGGCTGTTGACATGAAGGAAATGCCACGACTGCAGGAAGGCTCATCTGGGCAGCTGTTGAAGTTCTTGTGGTACTTGAGCCCAGTTACAGGGCACCTTGCTTTTCGGTGCTGCACATAGTGCTGCCTGTGCAGGGCGGCAGAGGAATTAAGGGGACAAAAAGCTGGTTTTGTCACTGTGGTCAGCAGGGGCTTTTGAGTAGACAAGCACAGGTCTCAGAGCTCAAGAGTATCTGTCACTGTCCTAGAAGCTCATGCAAATGAGGAACTGCTGTTTATTTTGCCATGCTTTAAAATAGAGATCGTGTAAGGCAGGCACAGGCTGTCAAAAAGAGAAAATAATGGATGAAGCGATAAAGAATTAAAAATCTGCATGACGCAAAAGGCAGAAAATCATTTGCACAGAAGCTCTTACCCTCTTTTAGACTCCAGCCACAGGTGAAGATCAGAGACGAAGGAAAAGAGACATGCAACTGATGCTACGTGGAGTAAATGGTCTGCACTAATTACACAACGCGCTCGAATAGGAAATCCCAGTCGTCCAGGCATTCTAGAAGTCATCATGGAGTGGCCAGAGGGCAAAGATTTCGGAATGTCAGCAGAGGAGGAGGCGATGCGTGCTGAAGAGCCCCCACCATATGACAAACTGTCAGAAAGTGAAAAACAGTATGCCTTGTTTACTGATGGGTCCTGCCGTATTGTGGGAAAGCATCGGAGATGGAAGGCAGCCGTATGGAG
The DNA here is from genome assembly GCF_037157495.1 of Lathamus discolor. Taxonomy (NCBI): domain Eukaryota; kingdom Metazoa; phylum Chordata; class Aves; order Psittaciformes; family Psittacidae; genus Lathamus; species Lathamus discolor. The sequence continues at coordinate 1,558,310 of NW_027069385.1, forward strand.
TCCTCGGCGACAGGTTGCAGAAACTGCTGAAGGAGAGGGCGAATCGAGTCAGTTTGCCGAGGTGAAAGCCACCCAGCTGGCCCTGAGCATTGCTGAACGAGAAAAGTGGCCAGTATTTTATCTCTGTACTGACTCATGGAGGGTTTGGGGTGGTTTTGTGTGTTTTGGGGTTTGTTTTGGGCTGTTTTGGGTCCACTTTGGTGCTGTTTTGGGCGTCTAACCCTGTATCCCATAGGAGAAGCAGGACAAGGTGGTTTTGGGGTGTTGTGGGGTGTTTCGGGGCTGTTTTGGTTCTCTGACCCTGTATCCTATAGGAGAAGCAGGAGAAGGTGTTTTTGGGGTGTTTGGGGGCTTCTTTGGTGCACTGAAATTGTGTCCCATAGGAGAATCAGGTCAAGATGGTTTTGGGTTGGTTTTGGCATGTTTTTGGGGTGTTTGATTTTTTTTATGTAGTTTTTTGGGTGTTTAGGGTGTTTTGGGGCTCTGGCGCTGTATCCCATAGGAGAAGCAGGACAAGATGATTTTGGGGTGGTTTTGGCATGTTTTTGGGGTGTTTGATTTTTTTTATGTAGTTTTTTGGGTGTTTAGGGTGTTTTGGGGCTCTGACGCTGTATCCCATAGGAGAAGCAGGACAAGGTGGTTTTGGGGTGGTTTAGTGTGTTTTTGGGGAGTTTATGGGGTGTTTTGCGGCTCTGGCCCTGTATCCCATAGGAGAAGGATGACAAGGTCATTTTGGTGTGTTTTGGGTTGTTTTTTGCGTGGATTTTCAGTTTTCTGGTGGCGTTTTGGGGCTGTTTTGGTACTCTTATCCTGTATACCGTAGGAGAAGCAGAAGAAGGTAGTTTTGGGACGTTTTAGGTTGGTTTTGGGGTGTTTTTGGCGTGGTTTTGTGTCCTGATCCTGTATCCCATAGGAGAAGCAGGGCAAGGTGGTTTTGGGGTGGTTTTGGGGGCTGTTTCGTCAATGTTTTGGGGCTCTGACCCTGTATGCTATAGGAGGAGCGGGACAAGGTGATTGTGGGGTGGTTTAGAGTTGATTTTGAGCAGTTTTGGGGTGTTTTGGGTCTGTTTTGGAGCTCTGACCCTTTATCCCATAGGAGAAGCGGGACAAGGTGGATTTTTGTGGTGTTTCAGGATGTTTTGGGGTGGTTTGGGGTTTGTTTTGAGCTCTTTTGGGCTGTTTTGGGGCAGTTTTGGGGCTCTGACCCTTTATCCTATAGGAGAAGCAGGACAAGGTGGTTTTGCTATGGTTTAGGATGTTTTTGGTTTGTTTTGGGGTGTTTTGGGGTTTGTTTTGAGATATTTTGGGCTGTTTTGGGGCACTTTTGAGGCTCTGACCCTGCATCCCATAGGGGAAGCAGAACAAGGTAGTTTGGAGGGGTTTTTGCTGTGTTTTGCGGTTTTTGGGTGTGTTTTTGGTCTGTTTTGAGCTGGTTTGGGGCTCTGAGCCTGTGTCCCATAGGAGAAGCAGGACAAGGTAGTTTTGGTGTGTTTTAGGGTGGTTTTGGTGTGGTTTTGTCATGGTTTTGTGGTCTGACCCTGTATCCCATAGGAGAAGCAGGAAAAGGTGGGTTTTGGGTGGGTTTGGGGTGGGTTTGGGCTGTTTCAGTAATGTTTTGGGGCTCTGACTCTGTATGCCATAGCATAAGCAGGGGAATGTGATTTTGGGGTGGTCTGGGGTTGGTTTTTAGGTGTTTTGGGCTCTTTTGGGGCTCTGACCCTGTATCCCATAGGAGAAGCAGGACAAGGTGTTTTTTTGTGGTGTTTTAGGATGGTTTTGGGTTTGTTTGGGGTTGTTTAGGGGATCTTTTGGGCTCTTTGGGGGCTCTTTTGGGGCTCTGACCCTGTATTCCGTAGGAGAAGGAGGACTAGGGGATTTTGGTATGTTTTGGGGTGTGTCGGGGCTTTTTTGGTGTGCTGAAAGTGTGTCCCATGGAAGAAGAAGATTAAGATGGTTTTGAGGTGGTTTGGGGTTTTTTGAGGCTCTGAAGCTGTATCCCATAGGAGAAGCAGGCCAAGGTGAATTTGGGGTGTTTTGGGGTGTTTTGAGCATTTTTGTGGGCTTCTTTTTTTTTTTGTGGTGTTTTGAAACAGTTTTGGTCTCTGACCTTGTATTCCATAGGAGAAGCAGGACAAGGTGGTTTGGGGGTTTTGGGGGGTGTGTTTGGGTTGGTTTGGGGGTGTTTTGGGGCTGTGACCCTGTATCCCATAGGATAAGAAGGACAAGGTGGTTTAGGGTTTTTTGAAGTGTTTTGGGGTGTTTTGGGGCTGTTTTGGGGCTGTTCTGGGGGTCTGACCCTATATCCCAGAGAAGAAGCAGGACAAGTTGATTTTGCTGTGTTTTGGAGTGTTTTGGGGCTCTATTAGGCCTCTGACCCTAGGACAAGGTTATCTTGGGGTGTTTTCGGGGTGGTTTTGGTTTGTTTTGCGGCTGTTTTGGTTCTCTGACCCTGTAAACCATAGGAGAAGCAGGACAAGGTGGTTTTGGTGTGCTTCGGGGCTGTTTTGGTTCTCTGACCTCTTTCCCATAGGACAAGAAGCACAAGCTGGTTTTGGGGTGTTTTGGGGGCTTTTTTGGGGGTCTGACTCTGTATCCCATAGGATAAGCAGAACAAGGTGATTTTGGGGTGGTTTTGGGGTGTTTGGGGTGATTTTGGTTTGTTTTGCGGCTGTTTTGGTTCTCTGACCCTGTAATCCATAGGAAAAGCAGGACAAGGTGGTTTTTGGGGTGTTTTCGGGTGTTTCGTTGCTGTTTTGGGGCTTTAACCCTCTTTCCCATAGGAGAAGCAGGACAAGGTGGTTTTGCGGTGTTTTGGGGGTGGTTTAAGGCTGTTTTGTCAATGTTTTGGGGCTCTGACACTGTATCCCATAGGAAAGGCAGGACAAGGTGATTTTGGGGTGTTTTGGAGTTTTTTAGTGTGTTGGGGGGCTGTTTTGGCGCTCTGAAGCTGTATCCCATAGGAGAAGCAGGAGAAGATGTTTTTGGGGTGGTTTTGGGGTGTTTTGGTGCATTTTCTGGCTCTGAACCTTTATCCTATAGGTGAAGTAGGACAAGGTGTTTTTAGTGTGGTTTAGGGAGTTTTGGGGATTTTTTTCAGTGTTTTTGGGGTGTTTCAGAACAGTTTTGGTCTCTGACCCTGTATTCCATAGAGAAGCAGGACAAGGTGGTTTTGGGGTGTTTTAGGGAGTTTTGGGACTGGTATTGGGCTGGTTTGGGGCTGGTTTGGGGCTCTGACCCTTTATGCAATAGGAGAAGAAGGAGAAGATAATTTTGTGGTGGTTTTGGGGTGTTCTTGGGATGGTTTCTGGTGTTTTGGAGGTGTTTTGGGGCTGTTTGGGGACTCTGATCCTGTATCCCATAGGAGAAGCAGGAGAATGTGGTTTTGGGGTGTTTTAGTGTTTTCTAAGGTGGTTTTGGGGTGGTGTGGTTTTGGTTTTGAGCTGTTTTGGGCTGTTTTGCAGCAGTTTTGGGGCTGTCTTGGGGCTCTGACCCTGTATCCCATACGAGAAGCAAGACAAGGTGGGTTTGGGGTGGTTTTGTGGTGGTTTTGGTGTGTTTTAGCGTGTTTGGGGGGTCTTTTGGGGCCGTTTTGGGGCTCTGACCCTGTATCCCATATGAGAAGCAGGACAAGGTGGTTTTGGGTTGTTTTGGGATGTTTTAGTGTGGTTTTGGTATGTTTATGGGGTGTTACGTGGCTCTGACCCTGTACCCCATAGGAGAAGCATGAGAAGGAGGTTTGGGGTGGTTTTGGGTGTCTTGGGTATTGTTTTGGGCTGTTTTGACTCTTTTTTGGTGCTGTTTTGGTGTCTAACCCTGTATCCCATAGGAGAAGCAGGACAAGGTTGTTTTGGAGTGGTTTGCAGTGTTTTGGGGTCGTTTGGTGGAGGTTTTGAGCTGTATTGTGCTGCTTTGGGGCTGTTTTGGGGTCTGACCCTGTATCCCATAGGAGAAGCAGGACAAGGTGGTTTTGGTTTTGGTTTGGGGTGGTTTGGGGTGTTTAGTTTGTTTTGTGGCTGTTTTGGGGCTTGTTTAGGGCTCTTACCCTCTATACCATAGGAGAAGCAGAAGAAGGTGGTTTGGGGGGGGGGTTTGGTGTGTTTTGATGCTGTTTTGGGGTTCTGCCCTGTATCCCATATTAAAAGCAGGAGAAGGTGGTTTTAGGGTGTGGTTTTGGTCTGTTTTGGGACTGTTTTGGGGCTATGACCTGTATTCCATAGGAGAAGCAGGTCAATGTGTTTTTGGGGTGTTTTGAGGATTTGATTTTTTTGGTCAAGGTGGTTTTGGGGGGATTTTTTGGTGTGTTTTGATGCTGTTTTGGGGCTCTGACCCTGTATGCCATAGGAGAAGCAGGACAAGGTCGTTTTGGGGTGGTTTTGGGGTGTTTTGGGGCTGGTTTGGGGTTGGTTTGGGGCCCGTTTTGGACTCTGTATTCCGTAGGAGAAGGAGGACAAGGTGGTTTAGGGGTGTTTTAGGGTGTTTTTTGGGTGATTTTGTGCTCTGACACTGTATCCCATAGGAGAAGTAGGACAAGGTGGTTTTGGTGTGTTTTGTGGTGGTTTTGGGATGTTTTGGGGGTGTTTGAGGGCTGTCTTTGTGCTGTTTCGGCGCTGTTTTGGTGCTCTGACCCTGTATGTCATAGGAGAAGCCGGACAAGCTGGCTTGGGGGTGTTTTTGTTGTGGTTTGTGGGTGGTTTTGAGATGCTTTGGGGATGTTTTGTTTTTGCTGTTTTGGGTTGTTTTGGGACTGGTTTGGGGCTGGTTTGAGGCTCTGACCCTGTATCCCATAGGAGAATAGGGACAAGGTGGTTTTGGGGTGTTTTGGGGTTGTTTTGGGGCTCTTTTTGGGGTGTTTAGGGGCTCTGACCCTGTATCCCATAGGAGAAGCAGGGCAAAGTGGGTGTGGGGTGTTTTGGGGGTTTTTGGGCCTGGTTTTGTTCTCTTTTGGGGCTCTGACCCTGTATCCCATAGGAGAAGCAGGGCAAGGTGGGTTTGGGGTGTCCGTGCTGCCTGGATGCTATTGATGGAGATGGAGAGCAGGGAATGGGGCGGTGGAGGCGCTGCCCTTCGGTCTCCGGAGCTCCTTGGTCTGGGTTTGTCTCCGCCATCCTTTTCCCTAAGGAAAACTGCGCCATTCCCAGCAGCAGAGCGCCTGCAGGCAGCTTCCCAGTCTCCGCCATTCCGGTGCACTCCTGAGGATGAGCACAGCCTGTGCCGCCAGGGAACAGAGGCCAGGATCAACCTCATGCAGCAGCGGTTCCAGGGCTGTGATCCAAAGAGACCGGGATGAACACCCCCATAGCCTCCAGCATCCCCCCAGCCCGTGTGGGGGATGAGCAGGAGCACCTGTGGTAGGGACTGGGAGCACTGGGAGGGACTGGGAGCACCTGCAGCAGGTAGTGGCAGCACTGGGAGGGATTGGGAGTTGAGCACAGCTGCAAACGGGAAGACCTGCGGCAGGGACTGTGAGCACTGGGCTGTTGAACCCCCAGCAGTATCTGGGGCCGTAGTGGCCTATATTGGTCTGTACTGGTTCAAACTGGTGCATGCTGCTCCCTACTGGGATGTGTAAATTTGTGGCCAACACCCAGCTGGGTGGGAGCGTTGATCTGCTGCTTTCTGCTTGGTTTCTGACATTGCCCAGGTGGAACTTTGACATCGTGTAGTGCTTCCCACAGTGCTGTTGCTGCTTCCCCTGCCTCTGTGGGGCAATCACCTCTGGTTAAGACCTCATCTATACAATGATACAATTTCACCTTCGGAGGAAGTGAGACCTCATGTGGGTTTGTGGTGTTCATGGGAGGGAGCTGAGACCCCTTCCAGTCTCAGGGCTACAATCCCAGGATGAGATGCCTCAGCATCTCATTCAGCAGGGGTAAAGGAGATGCCATCGTGGACTGGCCTGGCTGTGCTGTCTGATGATGGAACAAGAAACAGGCTGCCCGCACAAGTGGTTGTGTCACCATCCCTGGAGGTATATAAAAGACCTCTTAGGTATATAAAAAGACCTTTTATATACATGGAGGTATTTAAAAGACATGTAGGTGTAGCACTTAAAGACATGGCTCAGTGGTGGACTTGACAGTGTTTGGTTATTGGTTGGATTCAATGTTCTTAAGAGTCTTTTCCAATCTAAATGATTCTGTAATTCTAAGAAAAGCTGATGTTCAGACCAAACTCTGTCTCTCATCACAGAAACGGCACTGCAGGAAGGCAGTGTGTCTCCAGCTGACAGAGGGAGCATCAGTGCTTGCTTCAGGCTCTTTCCCATAGGGTTCCCCTGGAGCCCCAGGGAGGCCTGGATGAACCTCAGAGGGGCAGAGGCAGAGCCACCTTGGGCTGGGCCTCTGCTGCTGAGCTGGGCCGGGCTCCTGGGACGCAGACAGATGCTGGATAGCGGGCAGCGCTGCAGAGAGACAGCTCTGCCCAGGAGCAGGGCTGGGGCACTGCCTGCAGGCACCCAGGGGAGACCTGGGAGCCTCAGAGAGCTTAAAGGCACTTGGCAGTGGAGGATGCTGAGAGCTCCCTGCAGGAGAAACCCTCCCAGCCCTGTGCATGGTAAGGCTCTGGGTGCAGGGCAATGCAGCTGCGGTTCCTGAAGGGATCTCCTCAAGCTGCTGCCTCAGACAGTCCATGGGATCTGTCAGGAGCACTCTCTTGGTTTCTCTGTGTAGATAAGGAGGATGTGCTGCAGAGCAGGGCTTCCCTCTGCGCCGTGCGAGGGCCAGGACAAGGCAGGTCCCTTGTCCCCGGGCTGGCTGCAGGGTGTGAATGTGGGTGTGCAGCCAGGGGTGCCCAGCGCTGCCCTTGCGAGCAGGGTCCCTGTGTGCTGGGCAGGGACTCTGCTGCCTGCCAGGGCAAGCACTCAGCCTGCCCGGGAGCTCACCACGGCGCTGGGGGAGAAGCTGGGGGAGAAGGAACAACCCCTGGCAGGAAAGGAAAAGTATTTGTGTGCACTGGAGAGGGTGCTGGGTGGGTCAGGGCTGCTCAGAGCTCCACATCGCTCTGAGCACGTTTGCAGAGGGTCCTTCTGAAAGACACTGAGGCACCGTCTGCCTTAGAAGGAAGGATCCTGAGCTCTGATGTTTTTCCCTCTTGGTGGGCAGGCTGGGCAGTGGGAGCTGGGAATTTACTTCTCTGCTTTGGAGGAGGCAGCGAGCGTCTTGTCAGGACTTGTGTGAGCTGCTCCTGAGCCGCTGCCCAGGTAGAGATGCCCCTGGGCAGAGCCCTGCTGCCGGGAGGGGTGTGCAGGGCAGAGCTGAGCACACAGCCCATGGGATGGGCTCTGGGAGCCCTGAGAGGCAGCAGAGCTGGGCACAGAGCAGCAGCTGCTGGCAGGGACAGCTCCAGGCAGCAGAGACATGGGCAGGGAGTGGGGGGAAGGTGCAGCCCAGCCCTGGCGAGGCTGCGTTCAGGCAGCTCTCTTGGTGGCTGGCACTGGAGGTGGCTGCTGGCCATGCTGTGCTGGGCACAGTCCTTTGCTTCTCCCCATGAGAGCTCCCTGATCTGCCCTTTGAAACCGTGCTGCCCTGCTCTCAGCACAGGATAGTTGGTTGTTCTTATGATCAATTTGTGTGTGAAGGCAACTTACAGGCAGTGCAAGTGTAAGCACTGGGCAAATGGGAAAGGACTCTCAGTGGCTCTGCATTAAGCTAGAAAGAGCTGAGAACTTCCGGCTGTATATTCTTCCGATTTTCAGTCATAAGTAGAATAGTTTATACCCCTATAAAAAAACCTCAGGAGTGTTATGCTAATAAATAAATAACACAGACAAAATGATCCTAAGGCCATGCCGAGCCTCTCTTGTGCAGCCCAGACTCAGCCAAGTCATATGTGCGAGTGCTGAACTTTACAACCAAGTTGAATTTCATCTGACATCCCTTGTGAACATCAGAGCTGGACAAAGCCTGCTTCAGAGCAAAGCTGACTCCATGGCAGCACATGGGCAGAGGTCCTGCTCCTCACATAACTCCCAGCCAGCACAAACCAGAGAAAGGAAATGCATTTCAATTGGTCGGATTTCTATGAGGAATGCCGTGGATTTGCTCTGAAGTTTGCCATAATTTCTCCCTCTCCTTTTCCATGGAACAGGTTCCATGCCCAGAAGCAGCAGATGTACTTCTTCCTCCTCAACCTCTCCCTGCTGGACCTGGGCTGCATCTCCACCACTGTCCCCAAATCCATGGCCAATTCCCTCTGGAACACCAGGGCCATCTCCTACACAGGTTGTGCTGCACAGGTCTTTTTCTTTCTCTTATTCATTTCAGCAGAGTATTTTCTCCTCACTGCCATGTCCTATGACCACTACGTGGCCATCTGCAAGCCCCCGCACTATGGGACCCTGCTGGGCAGCAGAGCTTGTGTCCACATGGCAGCAGCTGCCTGGGGCACTGGGTTTCTCTGTGCTCTTTTGCACACAGCCAATACATTTTCACTACCCCTCTGCCGAGGCAATGCTGTGGAGCAGTTCTTCTGTGAAATCCCCCAGATCCTCAAGCTCTCCTGCTCACATTCCTACCTCAGGGAGGTTGGCTCCTTGTGCTAAGTGTCTGTTTGGCACTTGGCTGTTTTGTGTTCATTGTGGTGTCCTATGTGCAGATCTTCAGGGCTGTGCTGAGGATCCCCTCTGAGCAGGGACGCCACAAAGCCTTTTCCACGTGCCTCCCTCACCTCGCTGTGGTCTCCCTGCTTGTCAGCACTGGCACGTTTGCCTACCTGAAGTCCCCTTCCATCTCCTCCCCTTCCCTGGATCTGGTGGTGTCAGTGCTGTACTCACTGGTGCTTCCAGTATTGAACCCCCTCATCTACAGCCTGAGGAACCAGGCGCTCAAGGATGCTGTGAGGAAGCTGGTGACTGGATGTGTTTCAGCAGCCACACACTGCCTGCTGTCCTCTGCAAAGGGCTCCCAGTGCAGTTCATGAGAAGCCAAGTCTGTCTTTGCTGCTTTACATTTGTTTTCCTGGTTCAATTTGTGATGATGTTGTCTTCATAGAAATGTCAGTTTCCATCTGTTCCTGCTTAAGTAGCCACTCGTGTTGTGTGAGCCACACACTTTGTGTCAGTGGTGGTCTCTCACTTTATTTAAGGGGAATAAATGATCCTGAAGAAACTTCTTCTCTTGATACGTCCTCACATGGCAGGAATGAAGGGGAATGAAATCGGCTTTCTGGCTGCTCCAGCTCTGGGATGGCTGCTCTGTGCCTGGAGCAGGAAGAGCTCTTGGGGAGCGCAAGGGCCGGGGCTGTTGTGCTGGTGTGGGGAGAGGGGATGGCAGACGGGGACTGCAGACCTCTCAGGGTGTCCTGGGCAGGAGAGCAGGGGACACAGGGGTCCCTGCAGGGGACTCCCCTGCAATGGCACAGGCTGGGGCTGCCTGGCTGGGAGCAGCCCGTGGGAACGGTCTGGGTGGGCAGGAGCTGGCTAGGAGGCAGCGTGTGCCCTGGCAGCAAGGGAGGACAGCAGCATCGCAGGCTCTATGGCCAGGAGCACGGCAGGAGATCAAGGGAAGGGATGCTCTAGGATACTCCATCCAGGTTTCAGATCCCCAGTTCAGGAACACTGTTGGCAAGCAGGAGTGGGTTTAGCAACGGGCCCTCAGAACAGGAAGGGAGGGACTGGAGCACAGTGCCTGTAGGGAGCAGCTGGGGGAGCTGGGCTTGTCCAGGCCGGAGAAGGGAAGGCTGATGGGAACCTGAGATCTTGGGAAGGGAAGTCTGTCGGGGAGTGACTGCCCGTGCCGGCAAGGAGGACTTGGAGAATACAGAGCCAGGCTCCTGTCCATGGTGCCTGGTGGGAGGACTATAGGCGATGGGGGATAGTGACAGAGGAGAGGTTTAGCCAGGAGTGGACAAGCTGTGTGGATCGGTTTAAACCACGACATGCCCATACCTAGACAGGGCCTACAGAAAATGTGGAGAGGGGCGTTTTACAAGGGTGTGCAGTGACAGGCCAAGGGGGAATGATTTTAAGCCGAAAAAGGGAGATTTAGCTTGGATATTAAGAGGAAGTCCTTCCCTGTCATGGCGCTGAGGCGCTGGCACTGAGTGCCCTGGGAAGCTGAGCTGCCCCATCCCTGGCAGTGTCCAAGGCCAGGTTGGATGTCAGTCAGCACTGCTCTCAAGCAGGGCTTTGTCCAGCTGTGGTGTTCAGAAGGGATGTCAGATAAAATCCAACTTGATTGTAAAGTTCACTACTTGTACTCATGACTTGGATGAGTCTGGGCTGCACAAGAGAGGCTTGGCATGGCCTTAGGATCATTTTGTCTTTGTTATTTATTTACTGGCATAACACTCCTGAGGTTTTTTTATAGGGGTATAAACTATTCCACTTATGACTGAAAATTGGAAGGGTATATAGCCGGAAGTTCTCAGCTCTTTCTAGCTTAATGCAGAGCCACTGAGAGTCCTTTCCCATTTGCCCTGTGCTTACACTTGCACTGCCTGTAAGTTGCCTTCACACACAAATTGATCTTAAGAACGCCCACAAACATCTGTTCTGTGCTGAGAGCAGGGCAGCACGGTTTCAAAGGGCAGATCAGGGAGCTCTCATGGGGAGAAGCAAAGGACTGTGCCCAGCACAGCATGGCCAGCAGCCACCTCCAGTGCCAGCCACCAAGAGAGCTGCCTGAACGCAGCCTCGCCAGGGCTGGGCTGCACTTTTCCCCCACTCCCTGCCCATGTCTCTGCTGCCTGGAGCTGTCCCTGCCAGCAGCTGCTGCTCTGTGCCCAGCTCTGCTGCCTCTCAGGGCTCCCAGAGCCCATCCCATGGGCTGTGTGCTCAGCTCTGCCCTGCACACCCCTCCCGGCAGCAGGGCTCTGCCCAGGGGCATCTCTGCCTGGGCAGGAACCCACACCTGGCACTCAATGGATCCATCAGTGGTCCATGGAGAAACATGGTCACCCCCTGAGGAAAGCCTTGAGAGCTTCGTAACCCTTCAGTTAGTTACTGGTGGTAATGAGCAGTGTGCAGGGAGGTGAGAGAGGGTAGAGAAGTCAGCAAGAAGCAAGGTGACGGTTCAGGGCTTTAACAAATCCTTACAAGCCGGACGGAGCCCAGCAATGGAGAGCAGTTGATGGCTGTAGGTGGAGGAGGAGTAGTGTTCCTGGAGTGTGGCTGCAGGCTCTGGACAAAGCAGAGGCTCTCTGAGAAGTTTCCCTCATGGGAACATGCCTCAGCGTGGCACATGGGGAATGGCCACTGCTGGGGGTGCCTGCGCACTGCTCATCATGCCCCATGAGCCGACCTTCCTGTCTCCCTCTCCTGCACTACCTGAACTTGCCCGGAATGCAGGAACCATCCCTGAGCCTGGAGAATGCAGGAGCCTCCTGCAGTGAGGTGTCTCTGCTGCAGGGGAAGTGCAAAGGTTCTGTGAGACACTTGTGAGTGCGGGCAGAGAGCAGGGTGTGCGCAGCAGAGAGGGTGCTACAGGCAGGAAGCGGTCCCAGATGAGGTGCCCTGTCCCCAGAGCATGGGATACCTTGCACCCAGGGACACCACCTTTCCTTTTGGATTTTGCAAAGAAGTTCTCAATCCGGGCCATTCCCTTTTCCTACTGCTCTCCCGTGGTACTTAGTTCTCTATGCTGATGGCCTCACCCATTCCTCTAGAAGCCTCCTTTAGATGGCCTTGCTGAGGGATATTCACACCACCTTCTGAACTGACACTGTAGGAGCAGCCTGCAACTACTTGAAATGCGGCTTCAGAGATGACGGAGGTTTTCTTGCTAGTGGGAAGAGAAGCAAACCTTTGCAAAGTGCAGCTTGGAAGGTTCAGACTCCAAGTTAGGAAAGAGAAATGTCTCTCAAAAGGTGGACTTGTGGTGCAAGAGGTCACCCATAGGGAGTCTGGCTCAGGCCATGACTTTGTGTTTCAAGAACAGACAGTGATGGGTGCAGAGATGTGACCAAAGGTACAGAAATGCCAGGTGAGAGCGAGGTGGGAAAGCAAGATGGGTGTCAACAGCCTGAAGGGGAAGGGGTGCAGGCGTGGGCCAGTGAAGGACAGCCTGAAGGGGAAGGGGTGCAGGCGTGGGCCAGTGAAGGACAGCCTGAAGGGGAGGGGGTGCGGGCATGGGCCAGTGAAGGACAGCCTGAAGGGGAAGGGGTGCGGGCATGGGCCAGTGAAGGACAGCCTGAAGGGGAGGGGGTGCGGGCATGGGCCAATGAAGGACAGCCTGAAGGGGAAGGGGTGCGGGCGTGGGCCAGTGAAGGACAGCCTGAAGGGGAAGGGGTGCGGGCGTGGGCCAGTGAAGGACAGCCTGAAGGGGAAGGGGTGCGGGCGTGGGCCAGTGAAGGACAGCCTGAAGGGGAAGGGGTGCGGGCGTGGGCCAGTGAAGGACAGCCTGAAGGGGAGGGGGTGCGGGCATGGGCCAATGAAGGACAGCCTGAAGGGGAAGGGGTGCGGGCGTGGGCCAGTGAAGGACAGCCTGAAGGGGAAGGGGTGCGGGCGTGGGCCAGTGAAGGACAGCCTGAAGGGGAAGGGGTGCAGGCATGGGCCAGTGAAGGACAGCCTGAAGGGGAAGGGGTGCGGGCATGGGCCAGTGAAGGACAGCCTGAAGGGGAGGGGGTGCGGGCATGGGCCAGTGAAGGACAGCCTGAAGGGGAAGGGGTGCGGGCATGGGCCAGTGAAGGACAGCCTGCAGCAGAGATGGCTGAGGATTCTGGCAAGGCTGAAACGCCCAAAAGAACAAAATGTCTCTGTCCCCTGGGCTATGGCCATTGCCTCCTTCCTAAAGGCCTGTAAGGAGAACTTTCATTCTCAGGATTTCAGGCTCTACTTCTCCAAGGGCTGTGGTCAGGGCTTGGCCTTTCTGCTTCATCAAACCAACCAAGGGTTTTCTCACCATCAGACACCTTCATTTTGCCTTTCTCTGCCTGTAATCACAGCCTCCACTTACTTGCTTTAACGAGTCCCTGGGGAGGCTTTGTCAGTAACAGCCCTCAGTGGGGCCCATTAATGCTGAAGGGACCTGGGGCTTTGTTTCTGACTTGGACTTCTTGGGAGGTTTCTTCAGCCTCCTCTCAGTACCTGAGGTTCATGAACTCAGCCCAAATACACCGTGGGGCTCATTAAACCCTGAGGAGCCATGTCTCACCCTGTGGATTTTGTCAAGTCTTCCAGGGAACTGGGGACGTTTCCGAGTGCAGGAAGATTACAAAGAGCGTCTGATAAAAGTTATTTGAAGGGTTTATTTTATCACTTTTCAGTTTAGAAATTTCTATTCCACTGCCACTGATCGCGAGTGTCTCTTCCAGAGGCCTGCACAGGCAGGAAAAGCAGCCCTTCAGGTCCAGCGCTGCACTGAGCACCTCGCTCCTCACCTCCCCACCCAACATTGCTCTCATCGTCCACCCGGGACTTGCGTCGCTTCTCCTCACACCCGACTTCTCTACTGCAGCTGGCAGCTGGATGGTGCAGCTGCTGCGCACCAGCTCCCAGCCTGGCTGCCTTAGAGACCTGCCTGCACACGGGCACAGCAGGATTGTTCCTCTGGGCGAGCAAAGCAAAGCAAAGCAAAGCATGACAAAGTGTCCTACACAGTAAAGTACACTCGGGCACCACGTGCCTGGTATGAGCAGCGCCTTGCGGGGTCCCGTTCCTACACAGGGATAATCTCATGAGGAAGGGTTTAGAGACACAGGTAGATACAAAGCGGTAGCTGTGAACATGATTAAAGAGTTGTGCAAGGAGACGATTAGACCATAGAAAGACCTTTCCTGCCTGAAGCTCAAAGCAGCAGCTTAGGGAGAGGGCTCTGAATGAACAAAGAGTGAGGGGAGGAGACAAGTGGAGAATAACGGACAGGGCCTTTGTCTGGACAGCCTGCTGAAAAGAGGACTTCAGAGCTGGTCATTGTGTCCTGGACAGGAGAAAATCTGTGAAAGAGGAGAGGAATGAAGGACGTGGTGTAACAGGCAGGACAGTGGCAGTGCAGTTACAGGGGAAGATCAGCATTCCTTGGGATCCCCCTTGAAAAGGTCATTGGATTGGCAGAGGTGTCTTGGGAAAGAGGACAAGGACGTGTTGCACTTATCTTTGATAAAGGCCTAAGTGCAACCCAGGGGAGCGCAGGCTATACAAGCTGCCTTTGGTGAGGCGTGTGTGTTGTGGTTTAAACCCAGCCACACAGCTCGTCCACTCACTCCCCCCACTTCTTTCGCTCCCTCGACTCCCGGAGGGATGGAGAGGAGAATTGAAAAGAATGCAACTCCCACGGGCTGAGATAAGAACAGTTTGGTAACTAAGGTGTAACACAAATCACTGCTGCTACCGCCAATAATAATGATAAGGGAAATAACAAGGGAAGAAAATACAACACCTCACCACCCACCAACTGATAACTCTCCCCACCCCAGCCCAACCGAGCACCAACTGATACCTCGTCCAACCCTGCAGCGCCCTAGCTCTTCTGGGTAACTCCCATTACATCCTGGGCATGACGGGCTGTGGTATGGAATATCTCTTTGGTCAATTTGGGTCAGGTGTCCTGTCTCTGCTTCCTCCCGGCTTCCCCTCCTCCCTGGCAGAGCATGAGGCTCAGAAAGTCCTTGGGCAGACCAAACATTTTGAGCAGCAACTGAAAACATCGGCGTTATCAGCGCTGTTCCCAGGCTGAAAGTCAAAACACAGCGCCGCACCAGCTACTAAGAAGGAGAAAAATGACTGCTGCTGCTGAACCCAGGACAGCGTGCCAGCACCAGAGTCCTCTTGGGTGACACCTCTGGTCTCCTAAAAGCCATGCGAAGGGTAACTGCTGCCTGGCCAAGCTGAGAGCCTGCAGCTGTGCGTGAGGAGGCAAAGAGTGGATGTGGTTTCCTCCAGCTTCAGCACAGCTCTTGGCACGGTGTCCCTCAACACTGCTCTGCCCAAGGGAAGCCATTGCAACCTGGGTGGGTGGATAAAGGAGGGTGAAGCACTGGTGTCAGCAGAAACGGCTCCAAGAGCTGAGGAGCCACCAGGGACATCCCAAGCACCAGGAGATGCAGGTGCCTGCTCCTGGGCTGTCACCTCCGAAGCCACCACGACACCACAAGGAGCAACATCAGCCAGGGCCCTTCTCCTGCCCCGGTACCCGCAGAGCCAGCGGTGCCACCATCACCGGGAATGCTGCGCGGCTCCCGCGGGCGTTAGCGGAAGCTCCAAGGGCAGCTCAGCACTGTGGAATGTCCGGTGGGTTTCCGCTGCCGCTGCCAGAGCCCGCCAGGACCTTTGCTGTGTTCACCTGCTGCTTCCAGAGTGCCCCAGGGTCTTCCTGGTCACCATGGGCCCTGGTGCCCCTGGAATAGCTGGAGGGCTTTCGAGCTCCACCACAGCACCTGGGCTGCTGCCTCTGCCTAGAGTGCACATCCAGGTGCCGCGGGCACACCAGGTCCGTGCTGTCCTGCGGAGCGCCGGCAAGCCCACACAGGTTGTGCCAGATCCCGCCAGGCCCTGCCACCTTCCGCAACGCCTGGCGGGCTCCTGGAGGTGCTGCAGGGCCCGCAGCGCCGGTACAGCCAGTGGGAGCCGAGCGGGCATTGCAGGAGGTGGCAAATCCCGGGAGGGCTCTGGCCGCGCCTGCAGAAGCCCGGCAGGGATTGCGGCAGGGGGCAATAGAGCTGGCGGGTTCTGGTAACCCTGCAGCAGCCCTGCAGGGGCAGAGCGCAGGCCCCTGCCTGCAGCGTGAGGAGGAAGCGGGATCCAGCAGTGCCAGCATCCAGCTGGTGGCAGTCCCTGGCCCCGACCCTGCCCAGGCCTGGGGGAGCCCTCACTGCCCGCTCTGCAGTGGCTGCCCCAGGCACCCCTCGGCTGGCTCCAGCGCAGAGCTGCTCTCCTGGGGAGCCCCCACCTCACCCCAATTTTCCCCTGGGGTGGCTGCGGGGTCTCTGTGCCCCCCTGCGGGATGGAGGGATGTGGGCAGGGGGAGGGAAGGGCAGCGCAAGGGACGTGACCACACTGGGAGTGTCACAGACCGGCTCACAAAGGGCCCCGCTGTGACCCCGCCGCCAAGGGCAGGAGGCGCAGGGCGTCCAGTGCAGGCTGGCCCTGGAGCTGGGATAGTCCCTGTGCCAGGAGCTGTCCTGCTCTCGGGAACCTTCCCTGCAGCTCTCCTTGTACCCAGCCCGGGTGTGCTGGGCTTCCTCCATCTGCCATGGCCCTCGGTGGGGAGCGGGGGCACTTGCTGGATCTGCTGCTGCACACCTGAAGGGAAATGGACTTGGAGCTGTGCCTCACTGTGCTTCACCGGGGAATGGTCCAGAGAAGTCATCCTTGGGGGGTAACTGAAAGGGCCTCTTTAAGGACCAATGGTAATTAATCAGGGACTGAATTAAAATCAAATGGGAATCCAATGGTGGTTAAGCAATGACTGAATTGTATTTCAACAGCGGTTTCACAATGTCTTGAAAATGATGTTAATAACAATTCAGATGGTGATTTAGACATCACAGACGGTCCTGTATTTTGTGGCAGTGGCAGTGGCATGTTTTGTGGCGGTGCTGTGAGCTCAGGCCAGGACATGCAAAGGGCATTTCTGTGGCAGAGCTGGGCTCCAAGGCAGAGTTCCAATAAAGAAAGGTGATCTCCCCCGGCAGTGCCTGAACGTTCAGGTCTTCTCTCACAGGTGCTGTCAAGAACACTCTCAGCAGCGTACCCTGACGAGGAAAACCCCAGTGACAGCTCCAGTGGGTGCCTGTGCAGGAGGGGGGTGCAAGCAGTGTCCCGGAGGGGGGTGCAAGCAGTGTCCCTGGCACAGCCAGGCCTCCTGGCGCAGAACTGAAGCACCAGCAGAGCAGGGCCTGGTCGGTGACCTTGCTTGCTTGCTGCCCTGGCAAGGTGTTCCAGGGCAATCGTCACACACCAGCCCCTTGGAACCGCCATTCCCAGCACTGGCCTCCCACCAAAGCTCCAGGAAGGGACAACTCCACGGCAGGGACAACTCGTGCCTACGTCAGAAGTTTGCACTGTACAGGGGAGACGTAAGCATGCACACAGTGTGCGGTCGGGGAGATGAGCCCAGGGGAGCGCAAACACCCTCAGCTGTTCCTTGGGGTTCCATGAAGGCCGGTGGGGCAGACAGTGTCTTGAGGTCACTTCCCTTTGATAGCAATGTGCCTTGGGAACCTACCTGAATGCAGCACTGGGATGTGCTTCCTCGAGCCAAGGTCCCTGTGCCCATTCCTTGTGCTGCTGGGCCCCCAGGTGAGCGGCAGGGCGGCAACAGCGCAGGGCTGAGGTGCCTCCAGCCTCTGGCAGTGGCAGCAGGAGGCCAGAGAGACGCTGCTGCTGCAGTGCAGGGCTCTGTGTGTGCACGGGGAGGACTCGTGTCCCTGAACAGCCCTGAGTGTATGAGGCTGAGCTTAAACCATGACAGGAGTGCATGAGGACAGCTCGGATGTGGACACCATGGCCCTGCCATTGCTGGGTGTGACCCCAGGAACAGCCCCCAGTGTCCCAGCGGGATTTTTCTCACATGCCTTGGGCAGGCCCATGGCGAACGCTCACATCATCCTTTCTGGATTGCGCCCTCAAACGTGTCAGAGCCATCAGAGAGCTTCTGGGGTCCTTGGAAAAGGCGGACATCAAACCTTTCCTCACAAAGGGCAAGAAGGAGGCTCCTGGTAATCCCAGGCTGGGCAATTCAGCCCAGTCCCTTGGAAGGTGATGGACCAAATACACCTGCAGCCACTTCTAGGTGCTTGTAGGACAAGAAAGCGATTGCCAAACCTGTGTGGGTAGGGGAAAAAAGGGCATGTTTTGTACCTGGATCATTAATAATCTCTTTATAGCCAGTTGGTGATCTCTGGGCTGAAGAAACGAATGATGGAGTGAGTGGGAAGCGGGCTGGTGGATCAAGCCCAAATGTCACCAGTGGTAGATTCCTCCTGGCAGCCACTTACCAGTGACACCCCTCAGTGCAAGCAGCTGGGCCAACACTGTTGATTGTCTTTATTAGCTCCCTGTCTAATATGATGGAGTGCCTTTTCAGCTGCTTGGTGGATGACAGCAGGAAAGGAAGAGCCTTTGAATGATCTCACCCGGTTAACCCTGCCTTGAGCAGGGTAGGCAGACAAGACAATGTTCAGGGGTCTTTTCCAAACTGAGTTATTCCAGGATTCAATGAATCTTTTCTTTGGAGAGACGGAATAGACAGAGGAAGAAGGAAGAGCAAAAAGGCAGGTTTCTTTCTTTTTACTGAATCTGTGTTTTTTTGAATTTATGTCCTGGGTTCAGCAGCAGCAGTCATTTTTCTCCTTCTTAGTAGCTGGTGCAGTGCTGTGTTTTGACCTTCAGCCTGGGAACAGAGCTGACAACACCAATGTTTTTAGTTGCTGCTCAGTGATGTTTACTCTGACCAAGGACTTTCTGAGTCTCATGCTCTGCCAGGGAGGAGGGGAAGCCAGGAGGAAGCAGAGACAGGACACCTGACCCAAACTAGCCAAAGAGGTATTCCATACCACAGCACGTCATGCCCACAATATAAACTGGGGGCAGTTACCCAGAAGGTTAGATCACTGCTCGTGCTGGGCTGGGTATCGGTCAGCGGGTGGTATACTCTTCCCTTGTTACTCACCTTATCATTAGCATTACTGGTGGTAGCAGTAGTGGTTTGTGTTGTACCCTAGTTACTGGGCTGTTCTTATCTCAACCCGTGGGAGTTACATTCTTTCCATTCTTTTCCCCATCCCTCCGGGACTGGGGAGGAAGAAGGGGGGGATGTGAGAGAGCAGCTGCATGGCTGACTGAGCTTAAACCACGACAGTGCTTTTTGGTGCCCAACGTGGGGCCCGGCAAGCTCAGTCAGTAGAGCATGGGACTCTTAATCCCAGGGCATGGGTCAGAGTAAACATTACTGAGCAGCAACTAAAAACATCGGTGTTATCAGTGCTGTTCTCAGGCTGAAAGTCAAAACACAGCACTGCACCAGCTACTAAGAAGGAGAAAAATGACTGCTACTGCTGAACCCAGGACACTTCATTTTTTATTTTATTTCAGCATAATTTTCATTACATTCTATTATAATATTATAACATTATAAAAACAAGTGAGGATTAGGGTCAGGAACAGGGGTTTACGTCAGGGTTTAGGGTTAGGGTTTAGGGTTTGTTTCAGGCCACAGCATCACAGCAGGGGGAGGACAAGGACATGAGGTGCTTGGGGGATGCCAGTGGTGTTTTGGGGGCTCTGGGGATGTTTTAGGGTGTCCATTAGGTGTTGTGCAGGTGGTTTGGAGGTTTTATTTAGGTCTCTCAGGGGTATTTCTGGGTGTTATGGTGGTGTTTTAGAGTGGTCCACTAGAGCATGTTGCTCCAAGTGCCTTCCAACCCGGCCTTGAACACAGCCAGCGATAGGACAGCCACAGCTTCTCCGGGTACCCTGTGCCAGTGTCCCACCACTCTCAAAGGGAACAACTTCCTCCAAATGTCCAACCTAAATCTCCCTTTTCTCAGCTTAAAGCTATTCCCCCTTGTCCTGTCACTGCACACCATTGTAAAAAGCCCCTCACCCAATTTCTTGTAGGCCCTGTTTAGATATGGGCAGATTGCTAAGACGTCTCCCTGGAACCTTCTCCAGGCTCAACACCCTCAGCTCTTTCAGCTTGTCTTCCCCAGAGACCTGCTCCAGCCCTCAGAGCACCTTTGTGGCCCTTCATAATCCCATCATTGTAGGATCATAAGAGAACAGAGGCTGGAAGGGACCCCAGGAGGTCTCAAGTCCAACCTGTCAGAAAAAGGCTCAGAGCAAGTGGTTCAAGGCTTGATTCAGGCCGAGCTGGAAATCCCCAAGGCCAGAGACTGCACAGCCTCTCTGGGTGACCTGATGCAGCACTTGCCTGAGCCGATGGGAACAAGGTTTCCTTCTGTCCTGGCTGAACCTCTCCTCTGTCACTATCCCCCATCACCTTTAGTCCTCCCACCAGGCACCATGGACAGGAGCCTGGCTCTGTATTCAGAGCTGGAGCAGCCAGAAAGCTGATTTCATTCCCCTTCATTCCTGCCATGTGAGGACGTATCAAGAGAAGAAGTTTCTTCAGGATCATTTATTCCCCTTAAATAAAGTGAGAGACCACCACTGACACAAAGTGTGTGGCTCACACAACACGAGTGGCTACTTAAGCAGGAACAGATGGAAACTGACATTTCTATGAAGACAACATCATCACAAATTGAATCAGGAAAACAAATGTAAAGCAGCAAAGACAGACTTGGCTTCTCATGAACTGCACTGGGAGCCCTTTGCAGAGGACAGCAGGCAGTGTGTGGCTGCTGAAACACATCCAGTCACCAGCTTCCTCACAGCATCCTTGAGCGCCTGGTTCCTCAGGCTGTAGATGAGGGGGTTCAATACTGGAGGCACCAGTGAGTACAGCACTGACACCACCAGATCCAGGGAAGGGGAGGAGATGGAAGGGGACTTCAGGTAGGCAAACGTGCCAGTGCTGACAAGCAGGGAGACCACAGCGAGGTGAGGGAGGCACGTGGAAAAGGCTTTGTGGCGTCCCTGCTCAGAGGGGATCCTCAGCACAGCCCTGAAGATCTGCACATAGGACACCACAATGAACACAAAACAGCCAAGTGCCAAACAGACACTTAGCACAAGGAGCCCAACTTCCCTGAGGTAGGAATGTGAGCAGGAGAGCTTGAGGATCTGGGGGATTTCACAGAAGAACTGCTCCACAGCATTGCCTCGGCAGAGGGGTAGTGAAAATGTATTGGCTGTGTGCAAAAGAGCACAGAGAAACCCAGTGCCCCAGGCAGCTGCTGCCATGTGGACACAAGCTCTGCTGCCCAGCAGGGTCCCATAGTGCGGGGGCTTGCAGATGGCCACGTAGTGGTCATAGGACATGGCAGTGAGGAGAAAATACTCTGCTGAAATGAATAAGAGAAAGAAAAAGACCTGTGCAGCACAACCTGTGTAGGAGATGGCCCTGGTGTTCCAGAGGGAATTGGCCATGGATTTGGGGACAGTGGTGGAGATGCAGCCCAGGTCCAGCAGGGAGAGGTTGAGGAGGAAGAAGTACATCTGCTGCTTCTGGGCATGGAACCTGTTCCATGGAAAAGGAGAGGGAGAAATTATGGCAAACTTCAGAGCAAATCCACGGCATTCCTCATAGAAATCCGACCAATTGAAATGCATTTCCTTTCTCTGGTTTGTGCTGGCTGGGAGTTATGTGAGGAGCAGGACCTCTGCCCATGTGCTGCCATGGAGTCAGCTTTGCTCTGAAGCAGGCTTTGTCCAGCTCTGATGTTCACAAGGGATGTCAGATGAAATTCAACTTGGTTGTAAAGTTCAGCACTCGCACATATGACTTGGCTGAGTCTGGGCTGCACAAGAGAGGCTCGGCATGGCCTTAGGATCATTTTGTCTGTGTTATTTATTTATTAGCATAACACTCCTGAGGTTTTTTTATAGGGGTATAAACTATTCTACTTATGACTGAAAATCGGAAGAATATACAGCCGGAAGTTCTCAGCTCTTTCTAGCTTAATGCAGAGCCACTGAGAGTCCTTTCCCATTTGCCCAGTGCTTACACTTGCACTGCCTGTAAGTTGCCTTCACACACAAATTGATCATAAGAACAACCAACTATCCTGTGCTGAGAGCAGGGCAGCACGGTTTCAAAGGGCAGATCAGGGAGCTCTCATGGGGAGAAGCAAAGGACTGTGCCCAGCACAGCATGGCCAGCAGCCACCTCCAGTGCCAGCCACCAAGAGAGCTGCCTGAACGCAGCCTCGCCAGGGCTGGGCTGCACCTTCCCCCCACTCCCTGCCCATGTCTCTGCTGCCTGGAGCTGTCCCTGCCAGCAGCTGCTGCTCTGTGCCCAGCTCTGCTGCCTCTCAGGGCTCCCAGAGCCCATCCCATGGGCTGTGTGCTCAGCTCTGCCCTGCACACCCCTCCCGGCAGCAGGGCTCTGCCCAGGGGCATCTCTACCTGGGCAGCGGCTCAGGAGCAGCTCACACAAGTCCTGACAAGACGCTCGCTGCCTCCTCCAAAGCAGAGAAGTAAATTCCCAGCTCCCACTGCCCAGCCTGCCCACCAAGAGGGAAAAACATCAGAGCTCAGGATCCTTCCTTCTAAGGCAGACGGTGCCTCAGTGTCTTTCAGAAGGACCCTCTGCAAACGTGCTCAGAGCGATGTGGAGCTCTGAGCAGCCCTGACCCACCCAGCACCCTCTCCAGTGCACACAAATACTTTTCCTTTCCTGCCAGGGGTTGTTCCTTCTCCCCCAGCTTCTCCCCCAGCGCCGTGGTGAGCTCCCGGGCAGGCTGAGTGCTTGCCCTGGCAGGCAGCAGAGTCCCTGCCCAGCACACAGGGACCCTGCTCGCAAGGGCAGCGCTGGGCACCCCTGGCTGCACACCCACATTCACACCCTGCAGCCAGCCCGGGGACAAGGGACCTGCCTTGTCCTGGCCCTCGCACGGCGCAGAGGGAAGCCCTGCTCTGCAGCACATCCTCCTTATCTACACAGAGAAACCAAGAGAGTGCTCCTGACAGATCCCATGGACTGTCTGAGGCAGCAGCTTGAGGAGATCCCTTCAGGAACCGCAGCTGCATTGCCCTGCACCCAGAGCCTTACCATGCACAGGGCTGGGAGGGTTTCTCCTGCAGGGAGCTCTCAGCATCCTCCACTGCCAAGTGCCTTTAAGCTCTCTGAGGCTCCCAGGTCTCCCCTGGGTGCCTGCAGGCAGTGCCCCAGCCCTGCTCCTGGGCAGAGCTGTCTCTCTGCAGCGCTGCCCGCTATCCAGCATCTGTCTGCGTCCCAGGAGCCCGGCCCAGCTCAGCAGCAGAGGCCCAGCCCAAGGTGGCTCTGCCTCTGCCCCTCTGAGGTTCATCCAGGCCTCACTGGGGCTCCAGGGGAACCCTATGGGAAAGAGCCTGAAGCAAGCACTGATGCTCCCTCTGTCAGCTGGAGACACACTGCCTTCCTGCAGTGCCGTTTCTGTGATGAGAGACAGAGTTTGGTCTGAACATCAGCTTTTCTTAGAATTACAGAATCATTTAGATTGGAAAAGACTCTTAAGAACATTGAATCCAACCAATAACCAAACACTGTCAAGTCCACCACTGAGCCATGTCTTTAAGTGCTACACCTACATGTCTTTTAAATACCTCCATGTATATAAAAGGTCTTTTTATATACCTAAGAGGTCTTTTATATACCTCCAGGGATGGTGACACAACCACTTGTGCGGGCAGCCTGTTTCTTGTTCCATCATCAGACAGCACAGCCAGGCCAGTCCACGATGGCATCTCCTTTACCCCTGCTGAATGAGATGCTGAGGCATCTCATCCTGGGATTGTAGCCCTGAGACTGGAAGGGGTCTCAGCTCCCTCCCATGAACACCACAAACCCACATGAGGTCTCACTTCCTCCGAAGGTGAAATTGTATCATTGTATAGATGAGGTCTTAACCAGAGGTGATTGCCCCACAGAGGCAGGGGAAGCAGCAACAGCACTGTGGGAAGCACTACACGATGTCAAAGTTCCACCTGGGCAATGTCAGAAACCAAGCAGAAAGCAGCAGATCAACGCTCCCACCCAGCTGGGTGTTGGCCACAAATTTACACATCCCAGTAGGGAGCAGCATGCACCAGTTTGAACCAGTACAGACCAATATAGGCCACTACGGCCCCAGATACTGCTGGGGGTTCAACAGCCCAGTGCTCACAGTCCCTGCCGCAGGTCTTCCCGTTTGCAGCTGTGCTCAACTCCCAATCCCTCCCAGTGCTGCCACTACCTGCTGCAGGTGCTCCCAGTCCCTCCCAGTGCTCCCAGTCCCTACCACAGGTGCTCCTGCTCATCCCCCACACGGGCTGGGGGGATGCTGGAGGCTATGGGGGTGCTCATCCCGGTCTCTTTGGATCACAGCCCTGGAACCGCTGCTGCATGAGGTTGATCCTGGCCTCTGTTCCCTGGCGGCACAGGCTGTGCTCATCCTCAGGAGTGCACCGGAATGGCGGAGACTGGGAAGCTGCCTGCAGGCGCTCTGCTGCTGGGAATGGCGCAGTTTTCCTTAGGGAAAAGGATGGCGGAGACAAACCCAGACCAAGGAGCTCCGGAGACCGAAGGGCAGCGCCTCCACCGCCCCATTCCCTGCTCTCCATCTCCATCAATAGCATCCAGGCAGCACGGACACCCCAAACCCACCTTGCCCTGCTTCTCCTATGGGATACAGGGTCAGAGCCCCAAAAGAGAACAAAACCAGGCCCAAAA